>NC_141940.1:100127619-100439166 GCF_057802395.1 Ceratotherium simum simum | reverse complement strand
CCTAGCTGACCTGGATTAAATCGATGCTCTAGTGTGTGGGGCAGACCCTTTGCTATCAGGCCCCAGGGAGAACTCCAATGGCATCTGCCAGCGTCTGTGTCAGCACGCCCACACCAGGCCACAACTATGGCCGCTGTCAATGTCCCAGTCCCTGGTGAGGTCTCACCTCTCAGTGAGATGGACTCAGAGCCTATCAGGTGAGTCTCTTTCCACCAAAGGGCTGTGCACTTTTCTTTCTGGCAATTTTAGGTTGCTTTCTGATACAGGTGAATTTGTGCATGGGCCCTTTAAGAGCTGGTTTTAATTTCTTTGTGAACCAGCTTCTCTGGGGGTACTCCCCAATGTTTTAGTAGCAGGCAAAGTCAGATATCATGCCACTCGTCTCAATTGTGCTGGGTCCACAAAATGCCACAGCGGGCACTGTCCCCGGCTCAGGGCCCCACTCCTCCAGGGAGGGCTGCATACCGTTAGGCTGCTCCAGGGCCGCCGTGAAGCACTGCAGCTTGTGCAGGTGGCGTTTTTCCTCTCCCGAAGGGAATTTCTGCATCTTCCACCTCAATTAGGATTGTCATTTGTTGCAGGAGTTCCTCTTATCTAGTTTTCAGTTCTCTCTCAAGGGTAATTTTTCCACGAGTAGTTGTAGATTGGCTGTGTCTGTGGGAGGAGTTGAGTTCAGAGTCTGCCTATGCCACCATCTTGACTCCTCCCCCCGTGTGAGAATTTTGAATAGAAATCTGAACTATATTTCTTTTCTGCAACTTCATTTAAAGTTCTGAAAATTCTCTCCCATCCTAACTCAGGCTTTTTCACTATGAAATAATAAGAGACTCTCCTTTGAGTGACATTGGAAACTCCATTTTTAGTCATTAAGCCAGCATCTTTAACATCACTGCAAAAATGTGGGGGCCTGGAAAAGGAAATTCCTTCTTCTCTCATCTACCATTTATACAGGACAGACGCTAATTATCAGCCAACTCTGGGTTCTGGGTTATCCATTCTGACCTCACTAGTCACGACACAGCTATCTACTATTCCTGGCCTTGTCATCTTCTATTCTGGTACTGTATTTTTTTTCCTTAATAGCACTTGTGACTATCTAAAACATATTTTTTCATTTATCTTGTGCTTGTTTTCTTCCCCACTCCTACCCCACCAACCCAAAATGGAAGCTCCAAAAGATTTTTTTTTTTTTTTACTGCTACATTTCTAAAGTCTAGAACAGTCACTGGCATATATTTTGTTTTCCAAAGAAAGTCTAGGTTCTGTTTCAGAATTTTTGGCTGATGTCAGCATCCCAGGCTTATTTTTCACCCTTTACTCGCCAAAGAAAACTTATTTTTATATTGTTACCTAGCACCTGGATTTGATCAGTTTCAGCCTAGACCTCTCTCACTTAACATATTTGTATAGTATTTCTTCCCTAAGTTATAATATCTGCCAAACCTTTTCCAAATCATTATTTCATGCATTCAACACATATATAATTACCCAGAATGTGCCAGGCCCCATGCTGGGTGCTAGGGTTATAGTTAGGAAGTGCAGTGTTTATCATTAAGAAATGTATTGAACTGTGAATAAGGCAGATAAATAAACATATGGTGAATACTCTATGTGATGTACGCCCTGATATTCAGATATTGGGTATAATGGAATGATCTAGGAGGAGAAATCTACACTAAAATGTCAAAACTCCCTGAAATTAGGTAATATCTGAGCTGTAATTTGTAGAACTAGTAGTAATTAGCCAATGAAATAAGGTCATTAATTTTATTCTAAGCAAAATAAACACTACACACAATAGTGGAGATGCATAACAGAGCACTGAAAATTCAGAGATCAGTAAGCAGTACACTGTGACTGAATCATACTCTGGAGTAGAAGAGGTCTGAGTCCATTAGTAAAACATGATGAGGCCAAAGAGGTCATAAGTGGCCTTGTGTAACATGCTGAAGAGTTGAACTTGATCTTCTAAGCAAACAGTCGACATGATTTTAGTAATAGGAATAAAATTATTCAATTTGTAGAAAGGTCATACTAGCAGGGATGTGCAGAACAGATGGTAGAAAAAAAATTAGATTGTACCACTTACTGAGTTACGGCATTAATTTGGTTAAAAAAGAATAAAGTCCTGAAATAATAGTATGGCAGTTAAGATGTAGGTATATACAGATTCAGGTAGTATTCAAGAAGCACAATCAAATTTAATGGGTGCTTGGATAATTTAAAGATGACTTCAAATTTCTGGTTTAGGTGGCTGAGTGAACGGTGAGAGGCTTCACTGATATAAGAAATGCAATATAGCTAGTTTGTCATGATAGAGAGATATATGACAATTCAGCTGAGATTCTGAGATTTGAGATGTCAGAGTCATATTTTAGTGGCATTGCTTATCTAGCTATCATGGAATATCAAGCAAGCTTCTAAAATTAGAACAAAGATGCTAACTGAAGTCAAAAAAGTACAAGATATTGCCTGTAAAAGTACGTTTGGTGGTAATCGAGGAGGGAGATGGATGGAATCCCTTGAAACAGGAGCAATTATAAAGTAGACAGACATAAAGGAGATAGCAAAGATAATCGAGACATCAAAAAGAGACGTAAGAAGATAATCACAAAAGTATCATGTGACACAAGTCAAGAAAATAGAACATTTCCAGAAGAAGAAAATACCAAGAGTCCACTTGAAGAAGTTTCTCCAGTTCAAAAATTATTACATTTTTAAAAATTAAATTAAAATATCCTATTTAAAAGCATGATTTTAAATAAAAGCCTAGTATTCCAGCATATGGCTAATGAATACAACTTATTAGAAATTAGAATATTGTTTAACATTCAAAATGTTTACATATCTTTGTAAACTTAAGTAACATTAAAAAAAATCTTTGTGGATATATATATATATTTACTTAAAAGTAATAAAGTTTACTTAAAAGAAAGCTGGTAAATTACCAGCTCAAAGGCGATAAACCATTTTAAAGTCATTGATATATAATGCCAAAACATCAAAAAGTTATAGCAATTTACATTCTCTCCAACAATTGGCCAGAGTTACCAAGCATATGTGGGAGATCAAGATTTGGCCACCCTGAAATATATCTCTTTACCTTGATTCTTTTCTCTGAGGGACATTTGACCTCCCCCACTACCTGCCTAAAGAATTTGACATAGTAACTCCTTCCTGGAACAGATCTTCTATGTGATGGCTGTAATATAATGTAAAATAGATGTTATAATAGGAAAGGCACCAACAAGCCCATCTTATCAGAAGTTCTGTCTCTCTGGCCACATTCTCTGGATGGCCCTGCAAGGAGTTGCCAGACAAACATTTACATTTTTTTTTATAATTTTTATTTATTTATTTTTCCCCCAAAGCCCCAGTAGATAGTTGCATGTCATAGCTGCACATCCTTCTAGTTGCTGTATGTGGGACATGGCCTCAGCGTGGCCGGAGAAGCGGTGCGTCGGTGCACGCCCGGGATCCAAACCCGGGCCACCAGCAGCAGAGCGCGTGCACTTAACCGCTAAGCCACGGGCCGGCCCCAAACATTTACATTTATAAGGGAAATCTCCATTTGTAAAGGTATCTCCCTCTCTGTTTTGGGAAGAGGGGGGATGGCCTCATTTCTAGAGACTTATCAATGTGGAAGGTGAGGCCTTAAATCTGCATAATAACCTTACTCTTGTTTACTATGCTTTAGTGGTAATCTCCTGTAACTGACTCCCCCCCCCCAACATCCTCCTTTGTCATTGGCTGAAGATGGTATTTAAGACGAGAATCTCTGCTATTGTGTTGAGAAATGCAGTGTCCTTGATTTCTCCCATGTATACATGTTATTAAACTTGGTACTATTTTCTCCTGCTAACCTGTCTTGTTAATTATTTGGCCAGCCATAAGAACCTTAAGGAAAAGGGCAGAGGGAGATTCTCCCTCTCTCCCGACACATACATTGTTAACAACAGTGTCTTTTCTCATTACAAAAAAACAACAAATGGGAAAACAATTCTTTGCCAAAAAAAAAAAAAAAAAGAAAGAGTCCTTTGTCAAATGATAGGTAAAAATGTTCATCACTTTAATTTTAATTTATTTACTAGTGAGGCTAAATTAATTTGTCATATCACCATTGGAATTGGTGAATTCTCTGGTTATACTTGCCATCTTTTTAAATGGTGTAATAGATTTTCTTCTTATTGTGTATGAGATCATATCAATTTTAAACATATATTTTATATAATATATATGCACTCAAAATACGATATATCTGTATTGTTACTACCATGTTATAGAGCATGCTCACATGTTGAACAGTTTGTCACCTGCCTTTCTAAGTTTACGATTTTGTTAATGGTTATGAGTAACACAGCAGAATGTTAACTCTGACTTTTTTTCATCATTTCTTCTGTTTCTTATATACATAAAAGGTAATTCCTCATTTAGAAATCAGATAAATATTCATGTTTGCTTCTTTTTAATATGTATTCATTTAACTCTTTAATCCTTCTGAAATATATATTGATTTTCATATAAAACATCCCTAGTTTACATTGTATAGTATTGAGACTCATATCTAGCATCCTCTTAATGCTTCTAATTAAATAGGAATTACATCAATGTTATAAAATTAAATGTGAAATTGCTTGTTTGTTTAAAGAAGATACTCTCCACCATGTTAAAAAAAAAAAAGTTAATCGTTTCAACTTAAAACTTGGAATTGATGTTGAATTTTGCAAAATGACTTTTGAGAATGAAATGAGGCTGATTAAATTACTCTTAGTATTATTTTTACCACCCCTGACTGAACAGAATAAAGCCTGTTTGTTCTTATTTTTCTAGACTTTGGGATTGGCCTCTGATTTTAATTCCTGTATTAACAATGTTAGATACTAATGAGCAAATTATGTTCCTTCTATAAAATGAATTTGAAGCTTTTCCAAAAATCCCGGGAATAATTTATATTACCTGAGAGTGCTCTGTTGTTTGAACATTATGAATTTCTTGCTCATTAAATAAAATACCATATTCAGTGTTTTTTATGGATTTATTTACTGAATCCTTTTTCAATTTCTTTCATGGTGATTAACTATTAATATTATTACTTTAGGAGCTATAAATGAATTCCATATTTTTCCCAGAAAAAGAAACACTGTGAAATGTTTTCAAATTAATAATCATCAATTCACACAGGGAATTTTAAAACTATGTGTTTAAACAAGTCTGTGTTAACATTTTTTTGTTTAAACAAGTACTTATGAATGAGTATGTAAGGGAGGAAGAAATATTCCTCTACCGTTCTCGGTTCTTCTGGCTGGTCTAAGAATTAAGTTGACATGAGACACAATAACAGGAAAAAAATTTTAATAACATATATACATGGGAAGGGGGGAGAAGTCAAGATGGTGGCATAGGCGGACTCTGAACTCACCTCCTCCTGCGGACACAGCCAATTTACAACTACTCTTGGAAAAATTACCCCTGAGACAGAACTGACAACTGGATGAGAGGAACTCCTGCAACAAACGACAATCCTAATTGAGGTGGAAGGGACAGAAATTCCCTTCTGGAGAGAAAAAACACCACCTGCACAAGCCACAGTGCTTGACAGAGACCCGGGAACAGCCCAAAGGTCCACAGCCCTCCCTGAGGAGCAGGGCCCTGAGCTGGGGAGCACTCCTGCTATAGGCATTTTTAGGACCCAGCACAATCGAGATGAGTGGCATAATATCTGACTTTGCCTGCTACTAAAACATTGGGGAGTACCCCCAGAAAAGCTGGTTCACAAAGAAACTAAAACTGGCTCTTAAAGGGCCCACACAGAAACTCACGAGTTTCAGAAAGCAACCGAAAATCACCAGAAAGAAACGTGCACAGTCCTTTGGTGAAAAGAGACTCACCTGATAGGCTCTGAGTGCATCTCGGTGAGGGGTGAGACCTCTCCAGGGACTGGGACATTGTCGGCAGCCATTGTAGTGGCCTGGTGTGGGCGTGCTGACACAGACGCTGGCAGATGCCATTGGAGTTCTCCCTGGGGCCTGCTAGCCCAGGGTCTGCCCCACCCACTAGAGCACGGATTGAATCCAGCTCACCCAGGACTGGCAGTCCACCCTAGGGACTGGCCCCACCCAACAACAAACCCTGGGGCAACCTGTGGGCGTGCTAAGTGAGCTGCCTGGATTCTCCGCAGACTGGCAAGTGGGTCCAAGGAGTGGATGGAGAATGTGGGGCGGTGGTGAAGTGTATGGGACTCCCGCCTTGGAGAGACAGGGTCCACTTCAGGAGGTTGGGGTGTGCACACGGGGCAGGTCTCTGTTGACTGTGTGTGTGGACCTGTGTGCGGGGGGCTTGCCAGCTGCAGAAGACTTGTGCTTCTCAAACAGCCACATAGGGGATCAGCACTACCTTGCAAAGCCTGAAACAATTGGGTGCTCCCATGCCTGAGGCCAGCTCCACCCAGCTGTAATCCTCAGAATGCTGACAAGAGATCTAAAGGTGGCAGGCTTATAGCAATTCTAAGCCCCTGAGACTAACAACCTTCCGTGCTGGGGGCCTACTCACTTAACAGAAATACTGCAATAGGAATGTGCTGTTAGAACTTGTAGCCAACTGTGCTGGGGCTCCCCACACCTGATAAAGAGACTGAAGGGCCCACAACAACTACAAGCAGCTGAGCATTACAACAGCTGTCCAGGGGCATAGCTCAGCCTCCCTTAGCACCAATGGGAAGAGCAACCACGCCACAACAGAAGGACACACCTAACCCACATAGGGGTCACTCCTAGAACATTCGGAACTGAGGGAAGCACACTGGAAGGTTTCATAAGGTATCACCTATGGAAGGTCAACTCTCCAAGAGCAGGAGATGTAGCTGACATACCTAATACATAGACATAAGCACAGGGAAAGAGGCAAAATGAGGAGGCAAAGGAATACATTCCAAGTAAGGGAACAGGACAAAACCCCAGAAAGGGAACTAAGTGAAACAGAAATGAGCAACCTACCCGACAGAGAGTTCAAAGAAAGAGTGGTAAGGATGCTCACTGATCTGGGAAGAAGAATGGATGAACTCAGTGAGAATGTCAACAAAGAAATGGAAGAAATAAAAAAGAACCAATCAGAAATGAAGAACACAATATTGAAAATGAAAAATTCACTAGAAGGACCCAAAAGCAGAGTAGAGGATACAGAAGAACGGATCTGGGGGCTGGATGAAAGACTAGAAGAAATCACCCAAGCTGAACAGGTGAAAGAAAAAAGAATTAAAAAGAGTGAGGACAGTGTAAGGGATGTCTTGGACAAGATCAAACACACTAACGTCCATGTTATACGTGTCCCAGAAGGAGAAGAGCAAGACAAAGGGGCAGAGATTCTATTTGAAGAAATAATAGATGAAAACTTCCCTAACCTAAGGAAGGAAACAGACATCCAGGTACAGGAAGCAAAGAGAGCACCAAACAAGATAAACCCAAAGAGGCCCACACCAAGACACATCATAATCAAAATGTCCAGAATTAAAGATAAAGAGAGAATTGTAAAAGCTGCAAGAGAAAGACAAGTAACACACAAAGGAAACCCCATAAGGCTATCAGCTGACTTCTCGGCAGAAATCTTACATGCTAGAAGAGACTGGCACAATATATTTAAAGTGCTAAAAGGAAAAAACCTACAGCCAAGAATACTCTACCCAGCAAGGTTATCATTCAAAATGGAAGGAGAGATAAAAAGTTTCCCAGACAAGCAAAAATTAAAGGAGATTGTCACCAAGAAACCAGTCCTACAAGAAATGCTAAAGGGACTTATTTAAGGGGAAAAGAGAAGACCACGAATAGGAAAAATTATCTATTTCCATGATAAGAGGGTAATGGATACAAATGCACAAAAAAAGAGGTTAGATACGATATCAAAAACATAAAATGTGGGAGGAGGGGAGTTAAAGAGTAGAGCTTTCACAGAGAGGTCAAACTAAAGAGACCATCAACTTAATATAGATTCCTGTATATGTAGGTTACTGTATATTGCCTCCATGGTAATCACCAACCAGAAACCTATAATAAATATACAAAAAAACTAAGAGAAAGGAACCCAAACATAATACTAAAGAAAGCTATCAAACCACAAGAGAAGAGAGCAAGAGAAGAAGAAAGGATCAGAGAAGGACTACTAAAACACTGAGGAAAAAAAGTTAAAAAATGGCAGTAAGTACATACTTATCAATAGCTACTTTAAACATCAATGGACTAAATGCTCCAATTAAAAGGCATAGGGTGGCTGATTGGATAAAAAACAAGACCCATATATATGCTGCATACAAGAGACACACTTCAGACCTAAAGACACTCACAAACTGAAAGTGAAGGGATGGAAAAAGATACTCCATGCAAATGGCAATGAAAAGAAAGCTGGGGTAGCAATACTCATATCAGACAAAATAGACTTTAAAACAAAAACTGTAAAAAGAGACAAAGAAGGGCACTATATAATGATCAAGGGAACAATCCAACAAGAGGATATAACACTTGTAAATATCTATGCACCCAATGTAGGTGCACCTAAATATATAAAGCAATTATTAACAGACATAAAA
Source organism: Ceratotherium simum simum (assembly GCF_057802395.1). Classification (NCBI taxonomy): domain Eukaryota; kingdom Metazoa; phylum Chordata; class Mammalia; order Perissodactyla; family Rhinocerotidae; genus Ceratotherium; species Ceratotherium simum. Next base: position 100,430,591 of record NC_141940.1, on the reverse strand, counting down.
AGAGAAATAGACAGTAACACAATAATAGTAGGGGACTATAACACTCCACTTACACCAACGGATAGATCATCCAAACAGAAGATCAATAAGGAAACATTGGCCTTAAATGACACACTAGAACAGATGGACCTAGTAGATATATACAGAACATTCCATCCAAAAACGGAAGAATAAACATTATTTTCAAATGCACTTGGAACATTCTCCAGGATTGATCGCATATTAGGCCACAAAACAAGTCTCCATAAATTTAAGCTGATTGAAATAATACCAAGCATCTTTTCTGACCACAACAGTGTGAAGCTGAAATCAACTATAGGAAGAAAATCAGAAAAGCCAAAAATACGTGGAGATTAAACAAAATGCTACTGAACAACGATTGGGTCAATGAAGAAATCAAAAGAGAAATCAAAAAAGACCTGGAGACAAATGAAAATGAAAATACGACATGCCAGAATTTATGGGATACAGCAAAAGCGGTTCTAAGAGGGAAGTTTATAGCAATACAGGCCTATATCAACAAACAAGAAAAATATCAAACAATCTAACAATGCACCTGAAGGAACTGGCAATGAAGAACAAAAAAACCCAAAATCAGTAGAAGAAGGGAAATAATAAAAATCAGAGCAGAAATAAATGAAATAGAGATAAAAAAACAACAGAAAAAATTAATAAAACCAAGAGCTGGTTCTTTGAAAAGATAAACAAAATTGACAAACCTTTAGCTAGACTCACTAAGAAAAAAAGAGAGAAGGCTCCAATAAGTAAAATCAGAAAGAAAAGATGAGAAATTACAACGGACACCTCAGAAATACAAAAGATTATAGGAGAATACTATGAAAAGCTATATGCCAACAAATTTGAGAATCTGGATGAAATAGACAAATTCTTAGACTCATACAACCTTCCAAAACTGGATCAAGAAGAAATAGAGAATTTGAATAGACCAATCACCAGTAAGGAGATCGAAATAGTAATCAAAAACCTCCCCAAAAATAAAAGTCCAGGACCAGATGGCTTCTCTGGTGAATTCTACCAAACATTCAAAGAAGACTTAATGCCTATCCTTGTCAAACTCGTCCAAAAAATTGAGGAGGGGGGGAAGCTCCCTAACTCATTCTAAGAAGCCAACATTACCCTGATACCAAAACCAGACAAGGACAACACAAAAAAAGAAAATTACAGGCCAATATCACTGATGAACATCGATGCAAAAGCCTCAACAAAATACTAGCAAATCGCATACAACAATATATTAAAAAGATTATACACCATTATCAGGCGGGATTTATTCCAGGGATGCAGGGAGGGTTCAACATTCGCAAATCAATCAATGCGTTACAACACATTAATAAAATGAAGAATAAAAGTCACATGATCATCTCAATAGATGCAGAGAAAGAATTTCACAAGATACAGCATCCATTTGTGATAAAAACTCTGAATAAAATGGGTATAGAGGAAAGTAGCTCAACATAATAAAGGCCATATATGAGAAACCCACAGCTAATATCATCCTCAATGGTGAAAAACTGAAAGCTATCCCTCTAAGAACAGGAAGCAGACAAGAATGTCCACTCTCACCACTCCTATTTAACATAGTATTGGAAGTCCTAGCCAGAGCAGTCAGGCAAAAAAAAAGAAATAAAGGGATCCAAATTGGAAAGGAAGAAGTGAAACTCTCACTATTTGCAGATGACATGATTTTATATATAGAAAACCCTAAAGAATCCCCCAAAAAGCTTTCAGAAGTAATAAACGAATACGGTAAAGTTGCAGGATACAAAATCAACATACAAAAATCAGTTGCATTTCTATACACTAACAATGAAGTAGCAGAAAGAGAAATTAAGATTAGAATCCCATTTACAATTGCAACAAAAAGAATAAAATACCTAGGAATAAACTTAACCAAAGAAGTGAAACATCTGTACACTGAAAACTATCAAACATTGCTGAAAGAAATTGAAGAGGACCCAAAGAAATGGAAAGATATTCTGTGCTCTTGGATTAGAAGTATTAACATAGTTAAGATGTCCATACTTCCTAAAGCAATCTATAGATTCAATGCAATCCCTATCAAAGTTCCAACAACATTTTTCACAGAAATAGAACAAAGAATCCTAAAATTTATAGGGAACAACAAAAGACCCCAAATAGCTAAAGGAATCCTGAGAGAAAAGTTCAAAGCTAGAGGTATCACACTCCCTGGTTTCAAAATATACTACCAAGCTATAGTAACCAAAAGAGCTTGGTATTGGCACAAAAACAGACACACAGATCAATGGGAGAGAATCAAAAGCCCAGAAATCAACCCACACATCTATGGATAGCCAATCTTCGACAGAGGAGCCAAGAGCATACAATAGAGAAAGGAAAGTCTCTTCAACAAATGGTGTTGGGAAAACTGGACAGCCACATGCAAAAGAATGAAAGTAGACCATCGCCTTACACCATACACAAAAATTAACTCAAAGTGGATTAAAGACTTGAATGTAAGACCTGAAACTATGAAACTTCTAGAAGAAAACATTGGCAGTATGCTCTTCGACATCGGTCTTAGCAACAAACTTTTAAGCACCATCTCTGATCGGGCAAGAGAAACAGTAGAAAAAATAAACAAATGAGACTATGTCAAAGTAAAAAGCTTCCGCACAGCAAAGGAATCCATTAACAAAATGAAAAGACAACCTAACAATTGGGAGAAGATACTCGCAAACCATAAATCTGATAAGGGGTTAATCTCAAAAATATATAAAGAACTCATGCATCTCAACAACAAAAAAACTAAAAACCCAATCAAAAAATGGGCAAAAGACCTGAGCAGACATTTCTCCAAAGAAGGTATACAGGTGGCCAACAGGCACATGAAAAGATGTTCAACATCATTAACTATCAGGGAAATGCAAATCAAAACTACAATGAGACATCACCTCATGCCCGTCAGAATGGGTATAATTAACAAGACATGAAACCAGTGGAGAGGATGTGGAGAGAAGAGAAGTCTCATACACTGTGGTGGGAGTGCAAACTGGTGCAGCCACTATGGAAAACAGTATGGAGATTCCTCAAAAAATTAAGGATAGAACTACCATACGATCCAGCTATTCCACTACTGGATATTTACCCAAAGAACATGAAAACACCAATGCATAAAGGTTCATACACCCCTGTGTTCATTGCAGTGTTATTCACAATAGCCAAGACTTGGAAGCTACCTAAGTGCCCATCAAGGGATGAATGGATAAAGAAGATGTGGTATCTATACACGATGGAATACTACTCAGCCATAAGAAACAATGAAATCCAGCCATTTGTGACAACATGGATGGACATTGAGGGTATTATGCAAAGTGAAATAAGTCAGAGGGAGAAGGTCAAATACCATATGATCTCACTCATTAAGTAGTAGATAATAACAACAACAAACAAACACATAGAGACAGAGATTGGATTGGTGGTTACCAGAGGAGAAGGGTGGGGGGAGGAGGGCAAAAGGGATAATTCAGCATATGTGTGTGGTGATGGGTTGTAATTAGTATTTGGATGGTGAACATGAGAACATGATGTAATCCGTGCAGAAATAGAAGTACAATGATGTACACCTGAAATTTCGACAATGTTATAAACCAATAAAAAAATAAATAAGAAATCTTTATGGGAAAAAACAAAAGATATATACATAGGAAAAACCCAGGAAAACTGAGTAACTCTCCAAAATGGCCAAAGCCACCACCCTAAATACGGTCTTCAGCTAAAGACAAAGGAGGATGTTGGGGGTAGTGGTTTGGGACTTCAAAGGGGAGGAAGGCAATTCACATGGAGATGGAAAAGCAAATGTTTGGTAAACAAATGTTTGCCATGCCTTGCAAAAACAATGGGACATGGGGAGGACTCTGATTAAATGGGCCTTGCTAGATTCCTCCCTGTCTACCACACCTAGTTCATATTATACTATAGTTCTCTATGGTGATAGCTCCTTCCTGGAACAGGCCTTCTATCTTAAATTCTTTTAGGCAGTTAGGGAGAAGGTCAAAGTTTCTTTCTGAGTCTTTTGTTCTTAAAAATCATCAAAACAAAGTGACACATTTTGGGGTAGCAAATTCTGCCCCCCTACAAGTACATTCTAGTCATTAAAAATCAAACACAAATAAATTAGTCTTTCCTAAGATTACTTTCATTTCCAATGCCAGTTCCGTTTCTCCTACTTTTTCCCTGCGTTGGCAAAGTTCATCACTGTTACCACTTTGGCATATAGCCATCTAAAAGTTTTCCATGTGTGGGAATTTTTTTTAGTGCTTCTGCAACTTGTTTTCAAATAACAAGATCAAAATGAAGATAGCTCTTTCTCAGTATATATATATATATATACATATATACACACATACTTACATATACATATATAAGATATATATATCTTTTTTAACTGTGACATAGAATTCTATATTATAGGTATGACATATACTATTTATTCCACTATTAATGGATATTTTAATGGATATTTATGTTGCTTTTAAAACCTGAAATCATATACATAATTTCCACTATCTCTTTTTTGAATTATATTATTTTTATAGCATCATTTCCACTTGTCATGGATGTAATATTTACTCATATTTCTCTAACGTACATTTTTCAGGTTCTTTCCTATTCCGTGAATTATTCGTATATCTCTCAGCATTTATTTTTCTATTTTTAATATTTATCTTATTCTCTCTTATGTCACACCATTCTCAAATATCTCATCAAACATTTACAGAGTACCTAATCTGGGTGCTATGAATATTTTAGTGAAAATTACAAAACCCTTGCTTTCTAGGAGTTTACATTCTTGTTAACATCTAGTGATACTTAGTTTTCTATTCACATTCAAAAATGAGGATGATGAGCTCTGTGTGTGTGGTTATGGTTTGGCTCCTGAAAGGCTTAATTTCCCCATGAACATATGGAGACCTGCCACTATTCTGAAGACTTATAAATGTTGAAAAGAATGAGGCTTTGATCTGGGACAATAACAATCATACCAGCCACTGTAGTTTGCCCTGGAGACAGTCTTTTCATTTCTTTAAAGAAAATGCTCCTTTTGAAAAGAAAGAATTGGTGAATGGGTGGCTAAATGCCTTTCTGCCAGGCCTTTTGCTTTGGAGCAAAAAGTTGTAGGTGGAGTGACCGTGCTCCACATCAACTTTCAGTCCACTTCTCCCTCTTGCCATCCTGAGTTACTCAGGAGTTCTGTTGGGCACATACACACCCCCCAAGCTGAAGCCCCCTCCTTGCATATTTTAGTAGGTGGCTTCCTTTCTTTCGCATTTCACCATCATTATGATAGCTTCTTGAGAGTCAAAGGTAATGGCTGTATATGCTTAAGCCCACAGACATCTTGAACCAGAGCCTATTTTGTTTTGTATTTTTAAATCCAATCTAGATGAATTTAAAAATTCAGCAGTAGGAAAAGAGTTTCAGAGTATTTGAACTTGAGAGTATATACTCATCATTTCACTTTTGCAAGAAAATTAGCTTCTTGTAATCTTACACAATTTCTGCCAAGGTTATTGTATTGATCAGAAATTTTAATTTTAGAGAACCCCTTACAAATTAGTTTAAAGGTAAAAAGGAATTTATTTACCCACAATACTCCAAAGTTTGGGAGTGCTGATAGCTTCAGACACAAGTAGGCGTGGGGGCCCAAATGATGTGAATAGAAAATGTTTTCCCTGTCTTGGATGTTTTTCTCTCTGCAGTTTTTGTTTTGTTTTGGTTTTTGGGAAAGCTTTCTCCAAGGGGTGGCAAGGATGGATGACCAATAGTAACTCTGTTTTTATAAATTACCAATTTACTGAACTCAGGCAAAGAGAGAGCCTTTATACAAAAGATTGACTCAGCTTAGGATTTCTGTTCAAACCTCAGGTCCAGGAGATCCTAACCGGCCATGTCTTGGTAACATGCCCAACATTAGAATATGGAGGTGGGATCTCCAAGCCAAAACAGATGGAAATGTGGGCAATTCACCAGAAGTAGCAATGGAAGTCCCATAACAAATATATTGTTTTTATTTTTCACACTCTTCTTGAATAAATTCTAGTAATACGTATTTTACTATAAAGTGATCCATTTCATCAAGGGTTTTAGATTTTTATGGCATATTTATGTTAAACACATCATCCTAAAATTAATATATTTTCCTTTGTGTTCTTTTTGTTCCTATATTTTACACTTTGGCTTTCTCCCTTTTCCTTTCATTGGAATATCTAATGATATTAGATAAACTCTATATTATGATTTGATCAGAGAAGTAGAACCACTATAGTGGTATAAAGGACTTTATTATAGGGATTAAACTTTATGTGATAGTGGGAATTGGTTAAGTAGTCTATATACATCCCCTGAATCTGCCTCTGGTGCTGGTCTTGAAGTCAGCAGGGCTGGCAGTCAGGAATGGGAGATGATTTGAAGTGGGAAGATCAAGGACAAGCCGGAACCTGCAAAGATGAGCTATAATCCATCTAGAAAAATAAATTTAACACCACATTGAAAGGATTATACACCATGACCAAGTGGAATTTATTCCCAAAATGCAAGGATGGTTCAACACATTAAAATCAATCAATGTAATACACCACATTGACAGAAGAAAGGACAAAAACAACATGATCATTCCAATTGATGCAGAAAAAAAGCATAAAAAATGTGCTCATTGGAGCTCAAAACTCCACAGAAAGCTTAAATAACATATTAGATAAAACTGAAGTTGAATTTCATAAACTGAAAATTGGAGAAAACTATAATGAGATTGAATGAAAATGTAACTGATAAAGGAATGAAGGATAAAACGGAAGACTCACATTCATCTAATAACATTTTTAGAAGGTGAGACTAGAGTGAATGTAACAATTATGTGAAGAAATACTTTGAGTAATTTTCAGAGATGAAGTTAGAAATAAATCCTCAGATTGAAGAAATACGTGGAATCACCAGCATAATAAATGAAACAAATATATGACTATACACCTCTATCAGCCTTACCCTTCCCTTGTTCCATATTAAAAGAATGTACCTGGGGCTGGCCCAGTGGCGTAGTGGTTAAGTCCGCATACTCCGTTTCGGCGGCCCAGGGTTCACAGGTTCAGATCCCGGGAGCAGACCCATGCACCACTTATCAAGCCATGCTGTGGCAGGCATCCCACATATAAAGTAGAGGAATATGGGCATGGATGTTAGCCCAGGGCCAGTCTTCCTCAGCAAAAAGAGGAGGATTGGCAACAGATATTAGCTCAGAGCTAATCTTCCTCACCAAAAAAAAAAAAAAAAAAAGGTGCAACTCTGGCAGATTACTTCTATACACAACTTGACAGTGTCTCACTATTCATGATTCTGCCAAATCTACCCCAACCCCTCCTATTACTCCAGCAGGTGAGAATACTGCCAAAGCAAACTTCTCAGTGGCCCCACATGTTGAACCCATATGTGAATTCTTTCTCCATTCTTTACACTCCCTCTCCGTGATTTTGAGATCCAGTTTATAGGACTTCTAGGGGTCAAGTCCCAGCATGATCATACATTCTCATGTTGGTTCACCCTCCTTCCCTGCTTCACCTCTTTTGCCCTGCAATCCTGTTCACTTGGATTGTACGCTCTAATTAAATAATAGAATATAAACCCGGAGGCTCTGCTTTCTGGGGAACCAAGGCTAAAAACAGCTGGTGAACCATAGCTTGTTAATGACAAAGAGGAAAATCTAAAAAGCGATCTGGAAGAAAGATAGAATATCAAATAAGAAAAGCAATTAGACTGGTAGCAATCTTCTCATCAGTAACAATAGATACCAGAAGATAACTGAAAAATACTATCCTTAAAGTGCTAATAGGAAATCTCTTTTAACCTAGAATACAATACTCAACCAGCCATATTAACAAATGAAAGAAATGACATTTTAAGACAAAGATAGAGATTTCTGCCTACAGACCCTCACTAGTAGAACTTCTAAGGAATAGGTTTCTTACTGAAGGGAATTAAATGCACAGTGAAGGAATAGAATTAAAGAACAATATTGGCCAAAGAAATTGATATATGTGTAGTTAAACCCAAGAAGGATTAACTGTTAAACATCATGTAATTGTGTGACTAATTTGGGGGCTGAGTCAAAAATAAAGTGCAATTAAAATCTAGACAATAATTACATGGAAGATGATATAAAACATAATCAGAACAAAAGCTTTGAAATTTCTCGATTTTTTTTCTGGAAGGGGTAGATATTAAATGTAAGACTATGATCTTGCAACTAGGAATGTTAGCATTTGAACTACTAAAAATCTAGAATTAGAATAGATAACCTCCAAATCTGTCAAAGGGCAAAATATAACATTGAATGAAAAATGCAAGTTACAAAAGGAAATATACTATTTATGCAAAGTCAAAATACACAAAACTAGAACATTGTTTCTAACTGCAAACAAATGTCTAGATTTATAAAAGTATGGGTGCTAGAGTACAGTCAAACTCTAGGCAGTGTGTAACTCTGAGCAGTAAGGAAAATTCCATGGAATTTGAGGACTCTCCAGTGTGTGACTAATATTTCATTTCTACAACAAAAAGATACCAATCAAATATGGAAAAATCATATCTTGAATCTGGGTTTAAGATAGACTACTGATTCTTTGTTGTTTTTTTGTAAGTTTGAAATAGTTTCTAATTAGTAAAAGTTAAAAACATTGCACTGGATCTATGTCCTTTATTAACTCCTTGAGTCTTGTATCATGCTTTCTCCTCTTCCCCTCCTTCTCCTTATTTATCTCTAGTATATAATCTTGTATATGGAACATAGTAAGTACACATTAAACATTTGTTGACAGGAATAATTCACATGAATGTGCTTTGCATACTAAAGCTATTATCATAAACTCCTCACAACAATAGCATATTTTCCTTCCAAGAAGTGAACCACTATAAACTGTGTATTATTCTACAGAATACCTCGAAATTGAAAGATATGAAAATGATCTGTACCGTATTTAAAAAGAACGTGATGTAATCTATGCAGAAGTAGAAGTAGAATGATGTACACCTGAAATTTTTACAATGTCATAAACCAATGTTACTGCAATAAACAAAAATTAAAAAAAAAAGAGCACAACAAACAGAAAAAAAAAGCTATCATAAAGAATGTTAAAAACAAAAGAAATAATTGACTAGCATCACTATATTGAGCAAAACTTGTTTTGTTAGATGTCCTTCCAGCAAATTGCTAGACTCAAGAAAATTGCAGATTGGGGTATATTTTCTTAAATATGATTCTGACATGAATCTCGTAGACCTATGTTTGTAAGCTAAACATTTCTGTAGTGAAATTACCATCATATAACACCGATGGAATGAAAGTATTTATGAATAAATTAACTAGTTATTGGTACACAATTATATATAACTTATATGGGAGACTATTAAGTATCTGGCATGCAAACACTATTAATCTAAGAGAATAATTTATAAAAATGGTGAGAGCAGATGACAATAGTTATGACAGCATAAATGCTATCAGAATTGCACTTGAGACCCTATTATAAAGCAGGCCACTTGCTGGGATAGATTTCTTAAGTGTAGGAGGTAAAAGAAAGAATAATGGACATCTTAGCTTTTTTTTCACAAAAAAGTGGGAAATACTTGCTTTAGCAATGAAAATAAAGTTACAAAATAATAGTTTTCATTGAAAATATTTTCTTTCTGGTTATAGGTCTTGCTAGAGTACTTCTAAACAGATCATTTAATTCCCATTTCAATCCATTCTACATATCTGATTTGATTATGATTTCTGAAAGTAATATGTCATTTGTTTCAAAAACTGCAATATTTCACAGAACATAAAATTAGAATATTAAGCCTAATGTTATTGTGAGATTGAGTAAAATCTATCATTATCCAATGTCCTTATAATGAGATTTCATAGTACATAGAGAACAAAACAGAATTGAAATAATGTATGAACATCCATATGTTATAGTTAGTTCAACTTGGGTGACACATTATACAATAATTCCTTGACATTCATTAGAGACAGATGGTCTCAAGACTTAAAAAAATCCAAATTAACAGACATTAATCTACTCTAGCATTAATTTTACTATCATCCTTTAAAAAGACTGTGAACCTTTCTTGAAAGTCTATTCTAAGTCAAACTCTGATAGTCAACTATGATTTCGTAGGGGATCAGAATTTACCACCCCAAAATGTATCTCTTTGACTTGATTATTTTTAAGAATAAAAGACTCAGAAAGAAACTTTGACCTTTCCCCTAACTGCTTAAAAGAATTTAAGATAGAAGGCCTGTCCCAAGACAGGCCATCACCATAGATAACTCTGGGTATGGAAGACTGGGAGGTTCCTTGCTAAGCCCATTTTATCAAAGCTCTCTCTCCCTCAGGTGGCATTGTCTATAGATGGCCCAGCAAACATTTGTTTACCAAGCATTTGCTTCTCCATCTCCATGTGAATTGCCTTCCTCCCCTTTGAAGTCCCAAACCACTACCCCTAACATCCTCCTTTGTCTTTAGCTGAAGACGATATTTAAGGTGGTGGCTTCAGCCATTTTGGTGAGTTCCTCAGTTTTCCTGGGTTTCTCCCAGGTATATATGTTATGAAACTTTGATTTTCTCCTGTTATTCTATCTCATGTCAATTTAATTCTTAGACTATCTGGAAGTACCTAGAGAGTAGAGGAATAGTTTTCCCCCCCTTACAATTTCCACACACTTATTTTGTGGACACAAGAGAACTGAGTGCTGATATCAGAACATCCTTTGAGTCCAAAGAGAGACTGGTTGAGAATAGTCTATATACATAACAAAAAACCATGAGCTGATGATCACTGCACACACAACATTAGTGGTATTCATGCAGACAGTGTTTCCTTCAAATTGATGTTTCATGAATCTTTAGTATATGATTATTAATGGAAAAGAGATGAAATATTTAAACTCACATTGTACCGAATTTATCCATTGGACCCACCTTCAAGCTAGCTCCTTAATCCTGATACAGTCTCATTTGTGTTTGAGCACTTCCTTGCTTTCTGGTTCAACTTGTACTTTCTCTGACCTTTTCTATAATCAGCCATATCTCCATGGATCCCTGGTTCCTTTTAAGAAGAAATGATTTTTAGAAACCAAGATCTCAGTGTTGTTCATGCTCTTTGGTACTGGCAGGTCAACATATCAAAACCCTACAGTCGTTTCTAACTCTCCTTTTTTGTCTAATTCTTTTCTAGAGTTAGAATATAATTGCTATAGTGAAGTGCAGTTTCTTTAATGATTGACACAATTAAAGGAGGGTTGTATATTCTGATTATGCATTATTACTTTGTTTCTGCAGGACCTCTAATCTCCTCCATTTACTTTAGTCTTTACCTTCATTTTCAAAAGTCAAGGGAATGCTCACTCCCTTCCAAGTTGCTCTCTTTCCTCCAGAAGCAGTGCCTTCCTATGACTGTCACCTCTGGTCCCATCCTTTTAGGTCACTTCCTTTGGATTCTCAGTTGCCAGTGTTCTGATCCTTCTTGTCTCATACCTGATTTTAGTATTTTCCCATTCAGAATGAGACCTCATTTTTTTTGTGTGTGTGAGGAAGATCAGCCCTGAGCTAACATCCATGCCAATCCTCCTCTTTTTCCTGAGGAAGACTGGCCCTGAGCTAGCAGATATTGCCAGTCCTCCTCCTTTTTTTTTCCCCTTTTCTCCCCAAAGCCCAAGTAGATAGTTGTATGTCACAGTTGCACATCCTTCTAGTTGCTGTATGTGGGACGCCACCTCAGCATGGCCAGACAAGCAGTGGGTCGGTGTGTGCCCGGATCCGAACCCAGACCACCAGTAGCGGAGCATGCACACTTAACCGCTAAGCCATGGGGCCAGCCCCTGAGACCTCATTTTTAAGAGTGAAATTTATCTGTGTTCTGGCACCAGTATTATCCTGCCACATGCTCCTGTTTTTCAAGCAGTCTCATTTGAATCTTGCTTCTCTCTGGGTTCCAAAGCTGGTTCCGTTGGTTTCAGATGTTTTCCTATTAGACGTAAACTCATGTTATAGCATGCTTTGACTTCCAGTTATGCTGCTGGCATAAGTGTTGTGTGGTTTTATTTTCTTTCCTTGTTGATCTCTATGGGTTTTAGAGCATGTGTGGAACGACTAGGATTTAAGAAGCTGCTATTTTCCTATAGAAACTCACTGGTCTGGATCAATCATTATATGTTTGAAAGTATTTTTATGTTTTATTTAAATAAAACTCACCTTGCTTTCTCAGTTATTCCTTATTCATAAAGAGGAAGGGCCTTAAAAACACAAACAATATAATTTTAAGATTCATAGTAACTGTAGGCTTAATTCTAGCAGGGCTTATGCCTCTGAACCAAGTTACTTGTCATTTTTGAGGTTCACTTGCACTGCTCTGAAAGTTTTAAATACAAAAACAAACATATAAAAAAGAGTATTTTTTTAACTTCTTCAGTCTAGGACTCCTATATTAACTAAGAAAATAATCATTTGCTTACATGCCTACTGATTAATTAACGTGTTAAACATCAAAAATTATCTTAATCTGTTTGTTTCTTATTTCTTTTCCTGTTTGGTCTGATGTTCAGCTGGTTAGGCTATCTATAATCAGATGCTTGCATTCTGTGGGGCCGGGCCAGTGGCATCGTGGTTAAGTTTGTGTGCTCTGCTTTGGCGGCCCAGGGTTCACAGGTTTGGATCCCGGGTGCGGCCCTATGCACTGCTTATCAAGCCATGCTGTGGCAGGCGTCCCACATACAAAGTAGAGGAAGATGGGCACAGATGTTAGCCCAGGGCCAGTCTTTCTCAGCAAAAAAAGGAGGATTCGCAATGGACGTTAGCTCAGGGCTAATCTTCCTCACCAAAAAAAAAAAAGATGCTTTCATTCTTTTTAACTAAGAAACAATAAATCAAGTGACTACAAAAAGGAAATAAATGGGATTGGCAAATGATGAGTGCATCCAATTAAATAGAAGAAAACCTAAGAACTTATCAAAGTCACTTAAAATTTCCAATCAGACATTGACAGTGTCCTCTTAAAGTTTAATAAGTGTGTTTTCGATTATGTCAGCCAGATCATTAATGATCAATTGCCCCCTCCCCCAACTGGTCTACATGCTACAGTGATATTGAAGTGCTTGTTGGTAGAATTACAAAAAGAAGAATCAAGATTATCTTAATCCAGCTGTGGACCACGCCATATCTTTCCTTGTAGGGGTAGGTGCATACTCTAAACAGACAGATGTAAAAGGAACAATAGGAACTTAAAGTTATAATAAGACTTTTTATCAAGTCTTTTTATCAAGTTTGAATCTCTGGCCCCATTTCCCAATGCAGTGAGCTCTGGTAAACTAAAATGGACTACATCAAAAATGCTTCATTTTTTCTAAAGTAGTTAGGCTTAAATGGCTTCATGTCAAAGCAGACCATACTCTGTTTTAATCCTTCTCTAATTTATTCAACACAATTTTTACTGAAAGGTTAAAATATGACCGGTTCTATGCTATAAGATAAATATACATTCTTAAATAAAATATATTCTATACCTACCTTTACAAAGCTTACAGCCTGGTGGGAAAGCAACATTGGAATGACAACACCAAAAACATGCCATCATAAATATTGACAATTGTTTGACATAAAAAATGGGCTATTTTGAGCCAGATAAATATAACACTAGTCATGATTCAGATGTGGGATTGGAGAAGATCTCTTTGAAGAAGGGACAATTTCACCAGGTCCTGACAATAGGAGTTAGCCAGAGGAAGCTACCAGGGGAGAAGAGGTAGGCAGGAATGTAGAAGATATGGCACGTGTCCAAACTCAAGCCTCCTTACTTTGTACATTCTAGCTGAGTAGCACAACAAGGCGGAAGAAAAACAAACAAACAAAAATAGTCCTATCTAACAGAGTAAGTAGGTCATTAGTTTGTTTAATGTTCTAGCCATTTGGGTAAAAGAGAAAGAACCACTCTGATAAACTAAAATTTTAACCCATTATCACTTCCAAAAGTAAGCAGGCTTATTCATTCTAAGCAATTCATGCACTATCCTCCTCCCTTGGAGATGTTATATGAGGGATTAGGATAGAGTCAGAGAATGGCCTTGAATTACTTCTCATGGAAGCAACATACCTGATTTCAAGCAAATGGTTTTTAATCCAGAAACATCTGGAGGCATTGCTCACCTCCCTGATCCCTCCCTACTGTGTTACCTCTCCTTCCTCTTCCACTGAAGGAAGTATTCTTCCTCATGTCTGTGATAATCTTTCCATCTGTGTTCTGGATTTCATATGTTTTCATTTCTTCAAGCATCATGTTTCATCTGATTTATAGATCACTATCTTCTCCCCATTTACTGGTTCTTTCCCCCTCAGCATTTAAGAAAATATTCATTTAAGCCACTCAAATCTTCAAAAGCAACTCTCCATCTATTCTGTATCTCCTCTACCTTGCCACCTTCATCGCCAGAAATCTTACTCTTCCTTTCATGACCCTCATACCTTAGTTTCTTTTGAAAAGTTATCTAACTTCTCTACCTCTATGTCTTAATCCCATGCATTTCCCAACCCACTGGAATTTAGCTTCTTCTCTAGTCACTCCATTAGAAGCAATCACTAAAATCACCAAAAACTTCTAATTTGTCACATTCAATTGAAACCTTTTGGAAATCATCTTACATTACCTCTGAAACCTACTACACTGATGGCGAGCTCCATTTCCCTGAAATTCCTTTCTCCCTTGGTTTCTTTTTTTTTTTTTAATTTTTGGTTTATTGCAGTAACATTGGTTTATAACATTGTATAAATTTCAGGTGTACATCATTATACTTCTATTTCTGCATAGATTACATCATGTTCACCACCCAAAAACTAATTACAACCCATCACCACACACATGTGCTGAATTATCCCTTTCGCCCTCCTCCCTCCCCCCTTCCCCTCTGATAACCACCAATCCAATCTCTGTCTCTATGTGTTTGTTTATTGTTGTTATTATCTACTACTTAAAGAAGGAAATCATATGGTATTTGACCTTCTCCCTCTGACTTATTTCACTTTGCATAATACCCTCAATGTCCATCCGTGTTGTCACAAATGGCTGGATTTCATCGTTTTTTCTGGCTGAGTAGTATTCCATTGTGTATATATACCATGTCTTCTTTATCCATTCGTCTCTTGATGGGCACGTAGGTTGCTTCCAAGTCTTGGCTATTGTGAATAATGCTGCAATGAACACAGGGGTGCACATATCTTTACGCTTGGTTTCTATGACTCCTCTCCAGATGTCTCTTGCTTATCTTTTTCCTGCTGCGTTGTCTTTTTTTGATGTTTTCCAGAGCTTCCTTCTCAAAGCTTTTTAAACATATATATATTTGGAAAAGAAATATTGTTCTGTGAATGCTCCCAATCTTTCCTCTTCTTGCTTCCTATAAAAGAGGTTCTGACTCTTCTTATTCGTGTTTTTGCTAATATCCATTCTCTGAAAGGGTTTGGACATTCACAGCCTAGTTCTTTGAGTTTTACTCAACATTAAATGAGAGAGGAAGAAGTAAACAATTAAAGAGAAATATATTATTTCTTAAGAATAGATATTTTGGCAGAGTTTCTAAAGAGGAGTGTAGAGAAAGCTGGGTTCTATTGAAGTTTGGAAGAGATAAGATGAGAAATTATATGGGTGAAAAGGAAGTGTAAGGGAAAGAAAATGGCATTTTAATAAGGGTTTCTCTAAACTCCATATATCTTTGCCAATGTTTTATAAATACAAGTAAAGAACTCCAATTATTTTGAAGTTCATTTAGTTTATGGTCTGTGTTTCTTGTACTAAAATGCGACTCCCAGACTAGAATATATGTTTCATGTATTCAATTGAGTTATCTTCAGATTAAAATATAGTGATGATATGGGTATTTCATTTTGTGAAAATTCATTGAGCTGCACACTTATGATTCATAGTTTTTTCCATAAACTATACTTCAAAAAAAGTTTACCAAATTTTTTTCTCATGATGACTCTGTTTCAAATCTAAATGTCCTAATTAGATGTAGCTCTTGAGCACCAGACATACATTTTCAACTACTTACCAAAAATCTCCATTACTATGTACCACAGGCAACTGAAGTCAAGATGGTCAAATGAAAAACCTGTTCCTACTCTTTTTTCTTATTGTTTCTATAAGCAGAAACACAATACAGCCAGTTTTTCAGAACAGATTTTCTTTCTTCATATAATAAAAGTCCTGAGTCAGACCCAAACTATACCCATGGATTCTTCCCCATATACACATCTACCATGTTGGTTGGTGCAACATTTCTAACCCACATACTATACTGGTCTGGTCTCACTGAGGGCAGTTATACATCCCACTGTCCGTTCTTCTCAGTTCTTCCACAACGATCCTGTTAAAATAAAAATCTAAACATATCCCTGTCCCTGTGGTCTCTTAAGCAGAGCATAAGAACAGCCAACACTCATCTAGCATTTGTTACATGATAGAGTCTACTGTAAAATCTTTGCAGCTATTTACTGATTTAATCCTTAACAAAACTTCATAAAAGTATTATAATTATCTCAGATAATTAAAAAAAATAGAGATATAAATTGGAGACACAAAAAGATTAAATAACAGGTAACAATGAATTTGGATTTGAACCAAGGCTGTATGACTTCAGAAAATCATTAAATAACTTTATTGTGGTAATCACTTCAAAATTTATACGTATATCAAATCACCACATTGTACCCTTAAATTTACACAGTGTTTTTTGTCAATTATACCTTAATAAAGCTGGGGGGCGGGGGGAAGAAATTCTGCTCCTAGCCAGCTCTCAAGATCTGCTACTTTCTGTTCTTTCCAACCTTCCTTTCACTGACTTTATTTGAATTTCCTGAAAATATCATGTTTTATGTCCCTTTCATATTCTTTTCCATTCACCTGGGATACTCTCCTCATGGCCACATCCATACCAACCTTGTCTATCTGGTTAACTTCTCTTTCAAGAAAGAATGTATATTACCTTCTCCAAAACATTCTTCTGACATCCCTATCTTTATCTTATGAGATGCCAAGGATATCTCTATCACTGCACTTGCTACCTGCTATTATGATTGTTTTTTTGCTTATTTGTTGTCCTTATTAAGAAAAAGACTCTGAAGCTAATCATTGTTTAATAACAGTAACTTATACTTTGCATGGTACAAAATGGACACACAAACTATTTGTTTACTAAATTGATGAATAAATAAAGATCCAGAGAAATAATATTTATGTGACTGATTAGTGGTAAAATACAATAAATCTGCTTTGATGATAGTTTTTTTTCTTAGGGAGATTATATGTGCTAATATATTTAGAGCATTGTTTAGAGTGTCTGGCACATATCATGAGCTCAAAAAACTATAGTAAAAATAATAGTAATATAGTAATTATAATAATAACTTTGAAATAGACCTCTAGGATTCCAAATTCTACTTTGCTTCCTGACAAAAGCTTTTAAAAATGGATTTATGGAAAGAAAATGAGAAAGAAGAAAATTAGAAGCAGGTAGGTTAGAGGTGGGAAAGAAAAGCCAAGAAAATTTGTAACAGGGATAACTTACGGTATAAGCAATACTAAGAGGATAAAGTTTTGAATAATGAATACAAGATATAAGAAGAAAAAGAAAGCTTATATATGGAAATTTAATACTCAACCCAGAAATTATATCAAAAACTCCTTGCATTTAGTGAGCACCCAATACATATTTGATTAATTGATTGGCTGATTAAATGTGATTAAGTACTAAACTCTTCAGCAGATAACCTGAAGCCTGGTTCTTTGGACAGAGTGAGGGCTGAGAAAAACATGGTCTTCTTATGAATAAGGCTAGAGAGGCAATAAAACAGATGCTATTTTCTCTCTCTCTCTCTCTTTCTCTGTGTGTGTGTGTGTACTCAGAGATTTCTGTCAAACCTATCTGTTGCTAAGTAAAAGATCAAGGGACTGTTGAAACTCTTCTTTAAAGGCTTAACACCCATATTCTCACCCATGAACATACACATTGATTTCTTCCCTTAATAAGCAGGCATCTGAGTGCAGGTCAATCTACTCTAGGTTCATTTTGAGCACTGGGGAAGGAGGGAAGCTGACTGTGGAAGATAAGGAAAGGTGCTGGTTATTTGGAATCTCTTACTCCAGCACCTCTTTCGCTAGTTGGATATTCCATGACCACTACGACAGTCTAAGCAGTTTGGGACTTCATCCTCCTCTCTCTTTTCAGCCTCCAGAGTGTCTCCAGCAGTGTCCCAGATCTGTCCACGGGGAGGGACATCAGCCAGTTTGAAAGGCAGCTCCAGGGACACAAATAGTATTAAAAAAAGAAAAATTACTTAATGATGGAGGGTAAAGAGGTCCAGGTTTTTCTTTTCTTTTTTTTTTTACTTTTAATTTTTTTATTGAGGTATAATTAACATATAATATTATATTAGTTTCAGGGATACAATATAATAATTCGATATTTGTATATATTGTGAAACGATCACCCCAATTAAATCTAGTTAACATTCACACCATATGTAGTTATAAAAAATTTTTTTCTTTCTTGTTTTGAGGACTCCTAAGATGATTTTTTTAATTGAATTAATGACTATTTGAAAAAGTATGAAGTTTATCCTGTTAAAGATCTCAGCTTCAAGAACACAAGTAGAGCAATGAAAAAGAAAAAGAACAGCAGCATCTAGCCAGGAAGTTCAGTCAAATAAATCTAGGAAATGAGAAGGTAACAGAGGTAACAAGCAAAATTTCCCTCATATTAGATGCTAGGAGTTCAAAGAGGAACAACTCCACCAATGATGTATCACTTCCAGTTCTCTCATAAAAATAAGTGAATAAATACACACATACAAATACGAAGATAAACAGCAGAATTTATTAGTACTCTGTCAATTATGCTAAAGATATTTAGAAATTCCTTTAGAAAATAAACTATTAATTGTTTTAAATTGAAATTTGAGCTTTACCTGAGCCCACATATCTTGTTGCCTTATATTTATGGATTACATATATAGCATGTATTGTTAGCAATTTCATCTAATTGATTCATAAACTCACAGTTTTAACCATTTTTAAAACTCAATTAGATGTCACTAATAAAAATCGCCAGTTTTAGAAAGGCTATCCTGGGAATGTAAGAGCAAAATTCTTGTCAGAAGACATTAAATTAGAAAAAAATATATGACCCAATCCATTTTTTCGTGTGTGGGGAAGATTAGCCCTGAGCTAACATCTGCTGCCAATCCTCCTCTTTTTGCTGAGGAAGATTGGCCCTGGGCTAACATCCGTGCCCATCTTCCTCTACTTTATATGTGGGATGCCTGCCACAGCATGGCTTGATAAGGAGCGTGTCGGTCCACGCCCAGGATCCCAACCTGCGAACCCTGGGCCGCCAAAGCGGAGCATGCAAACTTAACCACTGTGCCACCTGGCTGGCCCCTGATCCAATCTTAAAGAAGCAGTCTACCTTATTTGACGAATTTATTCAAGCACAGATTTAGGTTGAAATGAGAAAATGACTTTAGAATAATATTAGAAAGACTCTAAGGGTTTTTCCTATTACATTTTTTCTTATTTGTTTGTATGTGTGTGTGTATGTATGTACTTATACCCCCTTTCATAATTCTTTGTCAATATATCCTAGTAGATAAAAAAAAAAACAATATGAAACAACACTTTTTTAAAACCCATCATGAAACATAACATAAATTTGAAATGAATCATGCCTTACCATAGAAACAAAATGTACAGATCAGAAAACAAGTCTATAAGATTGTGCAAAAATGTTACTCAATTGTCCATTATGTTTTGTACTGAAGAAGAAAATGGATACTATGTTGTCTCATGGAAAATCTAAGGGGTGTTTACTATCAGGTCCAAAATCTCATCTGTTTTCAATTTCACATTTCCAAATAGCTCTGGGAAAAATCTCTAAATGACTATGAATGCTCATAACATTTCTCAAACCATATTTCATATTCCTAAATTATCAAATCAATGCAAATCAGTGCTTATTAATGCTACTCATTCCTTGGAAATTTTACTTTTTCCTAAGTATTAATTTTAACCAAAATAAAAGTAAATACGATCTGTTAAAGCTCCTAGGAGGAAAAGATTTTATTTTCCCCTTAACTCAGTGAATCCATTGCAAATAGAAGCAATATTGTGATCTTACATGACTAGTGAGCAGACTATATAGTGTTGACTAGTCCACAAGTCTCCATTTACTTAGCAGTAAATCACTATAATCTACACTGCAACCTATGGTGTTACTGCAGTCGTAGTGAAGACTGAGAGGCCAGCTTTGTTCATTTTGCTAGACTCCCTAATTAGAAAAGGAAATATAGTGATTTAATGGTCCAGTAAAAGAATTAATGGAGACAAAATTTAAATTGCCCTATGATCAATTCTGAATGTTTTATATTTTAGAACTCTTTAAAGAACACAAAAGCTGCATAGTACTTTGAGACAGAATGCTTATTCACTTGGATTCAACAAAAATTTGAGATGCTATTATATGCAAGGAACCGTGATAAGTATTGAGGAAATGTACCAATATAAAAGTAAGAAATCTTGCCTACAAAGAGCTCATGGAACAGTATATTAGAAAAGTATACATAAAATGACTCCAAAGCAAAGTTTGATGTGATAAGGGCTATGGAAGAATTTCTAATTGCTAATGTAGGCAGATGATAGAAACACTTCTTTTGCCTCCTGAGATTACAAAAGCATTCATGAAGGAGAAGGTGGTATTTAAGGGATTCTTCAAAGATGGACAACTCTTTGACAGAGGTGGAGGAAAGAGCAATGTAGAAAGATTCATTTTAAACGTATAAATACTGAAAGGTACAGGTGTTTTCAGGACATAGTAAGTCATCCTCTGTGCCTAGATTATCCTGAAGGAAAATGGGAAACAAGGCTTGGAAAGCAGGTGGCACATCACCATATTTGGAAAATGACAATGAATTGTTTATAAAGTAATGAGAAAGTAATATTATTCAAGGAAGAAAATGATATGGTCAGAATCAACCTCAAGATTATTCTCACACTAGCACTTATGGAATGGTGATAAGAAAAGTGAACCCATTCCCCAGCAAAAAAATCATAACTAGTGAAAATTATTTACAAAGAAAAAACACCTAAAGCTCCTACTCATAGGGCAGAGGCTCTATCCTAAGCATAGCAGGCTAAGAATCCTGGGGTCCCAGTGGCCCTTGACCCAGCTCGCTCATTGGGTGCAAGTTCCACACCAGGAGAAATAAGTGGGGAAGATCAAAGGATACTACCCCACCCAGTGCCTGCTTATAAAGCAGGGCTATCATGCCAGTCCCCAGCTCCAGAGCAGTGGCACAGAGATTTTGCCCAGTGGCTGTCTGTAAGAACAGAGAGATTCAAAGCTCTCCCCAAAGGAATTTACTTTATTTGAAACAGAGATTGAGAAAAGTTCAAGCCTAAGGGTGCTCTTGACAATAATGGAAATTTTGGTGGTAAGCAAATAAGAGGAAGTTGGTAGCTCTATGAGAGCTTCAAGCTAAACCGTATCAGCTAGTTTACCAGAAAGAATCAGGGAAAGAGACACCTAAGAAGAGCCTTCCTAGAGTCAGAACAAACCTCAAAGACTGGCATCAAAAACTACCCTTGCAAAAGTTCCTGAATTTAATTGGGAATTGTCAAAAAGAAAGTCTTTAACAAAATACTAGCAAACCACATCCTGTGACATATAAAAAGTAATATATAACATGATGGTCATGCTACCATCGTATCATTACCATGGGGTAATATATACCATGACCATGTGGGATATATCTTAGGAATACAAACAAGGTTGGTTTAACATTCAAAAAACAACTAACATAATACACATTATTGAAAGAATGAAAAAAACCATATGATCATCTCAATAAATACAAAGAAAGCATTTGACAATATTTAACACCTTTTCATGATAAAACTCTCAAAAAACTAAAAATAGAAGGAAATTTCCCTGATAAAGTAGCCATGAAAGTATCACATTATACTTAATTTTGAAAGACTAAATGTTTTGCCCCTAAGATCAGAATGGCAAGACAAGGATGGCCACTCTTACCACCTCTATTAAACATTGTACTAGAGGTTCTAGTCAGGTTACTTAGGAAATAAAATGAAATAAAAGGCATCCAAATTGTAAAAGAAATAAAACTATCTCTATAGATGATATGATCTTGCATATGGAAATCCTATGGAATCCACCAAAAAAAAATAGAACTAATAAATTAGTCCACTAAGGTTGCATGGTACAAGATCACTATAGAAATACCAATTGTATTTTTATATACTAGCAATAAACTATTCTAAAATGAAATTTATAAAATAATTTTATTTTTAATAGCAAAAGAAATAAAATACTTAGGAATAAGTTTAACAAAAGAAATATAAAACTTATACTCTGAAAATAATATTACATTGCCAAACAAAATTAAAGGCCTAAATAAATGGTAAGACATCATGGATCAGAAGACTTCATATTGCTAAGGTAGCAATACTCCCCAAATTTATCTACACCTTCAACACAATTCCTATCAAAATTCCAGCTAGCTCCCTTGCAGTAACTGATAAATTGACCCTAAAATTCATATGGGCATTCAAGGGACCCAGAATAGCCAAAACAATTTTGAAAAGGATCAAAGTTGGAGGACTCACATTCCATGCTTCAAAACTTAAAACAAAGCTACAATAATCAAGAGAGTTTGGTACTGGCATAGGCTAGACATAGAGATCAATGGAATATAATGTAGAGTCCAGAAATAAATCTTCACTTTTACAGTTAATTGATTTTCAACAGGACTGCCAAGACAATTCAATGGGGGAAAGAATTGCCTTTTCAACAAATGGAGCTGAGACAACTGAATATCCACATTAAAAAAAATGAAGTTGGGGCCAGCCCAGTGACACAAGCGGTTAAGTGCGCGCGCTCCGCTGCAGCGGCCCGGGGTTCACCGGTTCCGATCCCGATCCCGGGCGCGCACCGACCCACCGCTTGGCAAGCCATGCTATGGCGGCGCCCCATATAAAGTAGAGGAAGATGGGCACGGATGTTAGCCCAGGGCCAGTCTTCCTCAGCAAAAAAGAGGAGGATTGGCATTGGATGTTAGCTCAGGGCTGGTCTTCCTCACCAAGAAAAAAAAAAAAATCAAGTTGGACACATCTCTCACATCATATACAAAAATTAACTCAAAATGGAAATGTAAGCACTAAATCTATTAAACTCTTAGAAGAAAACATAGGGGTAAATCTTCATGACCTTGGATTAGACAATGGTATCTTTTTTTTAACTGCTATGCCATGGGGCCGGCCCCATAGACAATGGTATCTTAAATGTGACACCAAAATTAAAGCACAACAACAAAATAAAAAAATAGATAAATTGGACCTCATAAAAATAAAAAAAAAGACTTTTGTGTTTCAAAGGACACCACCAAGAAAATGAAGAGACAACCCACAGAATGGGAGAAAATATTTGTAAGTCATATATATGATAAGGGGCTTGTATCTAGAATATATAAAGAACTCTTACAGATCAATAATAAATAGACAAATAACCCAATTAAAATGGGCAAAATATCTGAATAAACATTTCTCCAAAGAAGATATACAAATGACCTATAAGCACATGAAAAATGCTTAATGTTATTAACCATCAGGGAAATGTAAACTGAAACCACAATGAAATACCACTTCACACACACTGGCATGGCTATCATCAAAAAGACAGATAACACGTGTTGATGAGGATGTGGGGAAATTAGAACCATCATATACTGCTATTGGGATTGTAAAATGGTACAACTGCTTTGAAACAGTCTCACGGTTCCTCTAAAGGTTAAATATAGAGTTACTATATGACCTACAAGTTCCATTCCTAGGTATATTCCTAGGTATATATATAAGAGAAATGAAAATGTATGTCACACAAAAAATTATATGCAAATGTTTATAGTAGCATTATTCATAGTAGAAAAAATAAAATATTGTATATCTAAGCAATGGAATACTATTTGGCAATAAAAAGAAATGAAGTACTGATACATGTTACAACACAGATGAGCCTTAAAAACAATATGCTAAGTGAAATAAACGAGTCACAAAAGATCACATATTCTATGATTACACTTATATGAAATGTACAGACTAGGCAAATCTATAGACAAAAAATAGATGAGTGGTTGTCAAGGGCTGAGGGAGTCAGGGGAAATAGGGAGTGGCTACTAATAGGTACGGTGTTTCTTTTGGGGATGATGACAATGTTCTAAAATTGTGGTGATGGTTGCACAACTGTGTGAATACACTAAAAGCCATTGATGAGTTAATTGTATGGTATGTAAATTATAGCAAAATAAAGCTGTTATTTTAAAAAAGAAGAGTATATACTACATTAATGTAGAGAGTGGAGGGGACAAGCTAGAAGGATGAGAGGCCATGAGAAGAATAGTATGTTTTTTTCTGATGCGATACATTGAAAATACGATGTAGGCAAATGTAAGCAAAGTAACATACATCAGATTTATCATAGTTTTTAAGAGATAAAAGATGTTTCTCCTTTGAGAAATCAGAAATGAGTTTGTACTTCGGTATTTTTCCCTATACAAAATGTTGCGTTATTACAGGAAAGAATCTGTGCCTCTTGTGATAGCTGAAAGCCGAACCGCATCTATTACCTCTTTAATTTCCAAAATTCACAAAGTTTTGGTCTGTGATTATTGCATTCTGCTTACAATGCTATAGGTAGCTGATTCTTTTCTCCCATATAGTTGCACTTTACACAACACAGCATCTTGGTTGTGTTTCCTTTTGCAAGTCCATAAATAAATCTAAAATTTCACAGTCATGTTCTTTTCATTTGATTATTCAAGTAATAAAACATGAACTTTCTTGATATTTCAGCAAGAACATGCTTTGCATGTTTCCATAGTGAAAATTAAGGGCAAAATTAGATGAAATTGAAGTTCAGATAAGATGAACAAAATGATGCATGCCTGGAATGATTTATGAAGAAATATTAAACAAGGGAGACTAAATTTGGAAAGCTTAGAAAAGCAGATGACTAACTGGAAGCATAATTATATACAAATATTTGATAGATGTCAAATGAGAGAGAAGTGACACATAGAAGCCGAGAATATAGAGAAATAATTAACAATGTCATGTTGATAAAAACAGGAAAATCAAAATGAAAGCTAAAAGGGGAAGCTAGTGGAACAATCTGATACTGAAAATTTTTGCTAGATTACAAGGTATCAAAAATGTTTTTATTGTGTGCTGGTATAAAGGACAAAAGTTATGGTAACAATTACCCTTAAGACACAACATTAGCATGTTCCCTATTACCTTAAGAAGCAAAAAATAGGGCAATTGAGCAAACAGATGGGCATTCTACATCAATATCAACACTTTTCAGAAATATGGCTTTGCAAGATGTTAAACCACCTCAGCAGGCTCTTTTTCAATAGCCACATCTCCTAATATTGACTTCCATGGCCAGAGTAGGATGGATAATTGGAAGATGTTGATTTTCATACAGTAATGTAATCTTTCATTTAAAAGCGAAGTGAGCTCTGAAAGCACTACTTGGAACACATGATGCTTATTCATTATATTTCACTCGATAATTGTAATAATAGATATATGTAATTTCTCATGTACATCTATATTTTCTCATATGGAAAAAGTATATGCCATATGACAAAGTGGGAAGACAGTGAACTTTCAAAGGTGTTTGAATATCAGATGTTTTCCTATACTGGCCATTAACTTTAGGCAATTTGCTAATCATCTTTTCCTTTATATGAAAATGTCAATTTGCCCTTGATCTTAAGTGGAGATGTTCTGCCTGTGCTTCATAGTACAGGATGTAATAATAATAATAAAAACAGTTACAAACAATAATCACTAGACTAGACCAAGTACCCATTGAATGATGGTCACCTGAATTTTTATTCCTTTGCTTCATACTTCAGCTTCTGCTGCATAATTTACCAATCTTAGGTCTTCCTAGTTGTATTGATACATTTAATTCTATTTCATTGATATGTAATCTTAACCTGCCTCATTTGACACTACTCAGAGAGGATGTACTTCAAGGATGAAAACTGAACAAAATCTTTGAAGTAATTCATATGAAAAAACTTATTTCATCTTGCAAAGAACTGATGGAAATTTTATTACAGGGAAAACATACTGTTTGTATCTTTAATTGCAATAGTTTGAGGATCCAGTACACTGCCTGACACAAAACGGAAACTCAATAAATGTGTGTAGAATAAATGAATGAATGAAAAAATGGATTTTAAGAAAAGATGCAAGTTGCAGCCATGGTTAAAGAATTACACCTAATCTGTAATTTGTGTATTAGAGTATTATTGGCTATGGCAAAAGAAAAGCTACACTGCATTAAAATTGTAAAATACCTAACGTTATATGCTAAAAAGTTTGGTATTAGTTCATGGATTTGAAAGTAGATGAATATCATGAGTATTAGGAAAAAAGAAAAATAGAATGGTATGGATTTTAAGAGAGGACTTTGTTTCAGTAACGTGAGTGTGATCTACAACTTCTAATGATGGAGATCAGTAAGAATGTAATAAGGCATTTGATGGTTTAGAAGTCTTTGATGACCTTTGAGAAGGCAGATTCACAAATTGTTGGAGACATAGCAAGAATAAGTAAATTATGTTTTCTGTTCTGGCCAAGATAGAGTAGCAGGGATCAGATTTACCCTCTGGAACACCTACAAAAAAGGAGAGAAATAAGATAATAGTTTGCAAGACACTGGACATCAGGCTGCAGAGACTGATCCCTGAGACATAGGAAATAAATAAGGTGAGCCCTATGATTGCTTCACATTACTTGAATTTCCAGGCCACAGCTCAGGGAGGGGGAACCCAGGCAGAGATGAGCAGTCTCACTAAGCTGAGGAGATGGAGTTAAGAGACTCTAGAGAACAAGGTGGGTAGAGTTCTCAAGACAGAGTACCAAAGAGGAGAATTATGCACAGAGAGGGAGCTTCAGAATCTTGTACCCCCACGCTAATTGTTCAGCTGATTACTGATCAGCTTATGTGTGTGAGTACATCATTAGCAGCCAGAAAGGAATCATTTAAATGGATTATAGATAACAGTGCCTGACACTCACACAGGGCCTGAAATAGTGACTTTTCCTGTCAGTCAGACTGTAAAATCTCAAGATTCATAGGGCAATGGATAATGTACATGGAAGGGTCTTGCCTCAGTAGTGGGGAATATTTAACCAGATAACATAACAATATAACAACATTATTTAGTCATATAACATAACAAGGATTGCTCTGTTTCTTTCTATCAAGTCTTACAAACGAAGGCAAAAGGATCAAGCCATTTCCAAGCAACTTAACAACATCCCAGAAAAAAGGTCAAAAATATTTGTAAAAATACAAAATTATCCATCACCCAAAAACGTAAAATTTACAATGTCTGGCATCCAATAATAAATTATCAGGGATATAAAGAGGCAGTGATCTTCCCTGTAATGAAGAAATGAAGCAATCAAAGGCAACTCATAATCAACACAGAGGTAGAATTAGTAGAAACAAACGTAAAACAATTCTTACAACTATACTCAAAATGTTCAAAAAGTTAAGTAGAGATATTGAATATATAAATAAATCCTAAATCAAACTTCTAAAAATGAAAACTTCAAAGTGTAAGATGACAAAAACACATTGGATGGCATTCATGACATATTAGACACTACAGAAGATTAGTATACTTGAAGACTAAGCAAGAAATATTATCCAAAANAGAAAACAAAAAAAAAAGAAAATTAAAAAAAAATGAGCACAGCATCAGTGAGTTGTGAGAAAACTTCAAGCAACCTAACATATATGTAATTGGAGTCGCCAAAGAAGAGGAAAGAGAAGGCAAGATAGAAAATGTTTGAAGAAATTATGGCAATTTTTTCCCAAATTTTATGGAAACTATAAATCCACAAATCCAAGAACTTCAACACACTCCAAGCAAAAGAAACACACAAAAAAATGACAAGTTATATCATAATCAAATTACTTAAAAACAGTGATAAACAGAAAATCTTAAAAGGAGCCAGAGAAAACAGACACATTACATACAAAGAAACAAAAGTCAGGGTGAAATCAGACTTGTTATCTGAATAATGCAAATGAGAAAACCGTAGAGCAGCCTCCTTAAATTACAGAAAGAAAAAAAACTGGTCAATCTAGAATTCTATACACAGCAAAAGCATCTCTTTAAACCAAGGCAAAATAAAAGTTTTTCAGTCATACAAAAAACGAACAATTTCATCACCAGTAGACATAAAGTACCAAAAAAAAGTTGAAGGATGTCCTTTAAGCAGAAAGAAAATTATACCAAATGGAAATAAGTATCTACATAAGGAATAAAATAAATAAGTATCTACATAATACTTATTATGTAGTATTACATAATAAAGGAATAAAGAGTAGTGAAACTGATAACTACATAAATAAATACATAATATTTTTCTATATTAAAATCAATGGTGATGCAGTATTTAAGCAAAGGTAATTTTTTTTTTTAAGTAGTGTGGAATTTATAACATATATAAGAGCAAAATGGATGTCAACAGTAGAACAAAGTTGAGAGGAGAACTCAATCAAATAGAAAACAGAAAAAAAATAGAGATAAATCAAAGAAAATAAAAACTGATTCTTTAAGAAGATCAATAAAATGTATTAATCTCAAGCCAGTCTGATCAGATAAAAAAGAGAGAAGACAAGTACTATTATAATCAGCAATGAAAGAGGTGACATCACTACAGATTCCATATATATTTAAAGGATAACAAGGAATAGTATGAACACTTTATGACTATAATTTTGACAACATAGATGAAATAAATATATTCTTTGAAATACACAAACTAACCAAATTCATTCAAGAATAAATAGATAGTCTGAAAATACCTATATCTACTAAAAAAATTTAATTTGTAGTTAGAAAAATGTTCTCACAAAGAAAATTCCAGGCCTAGAAGCTTCACTGGTGACCTCTACAAAGCATTTAAGGAAGAAACAATAGCAACCATACATAAACACTACCAGAAAATGAAAAGGATGAGATAATTCCTGAATCATTCCATAAAGCCAGCATTGCCCTGATAACAAAGTCAAATGATATTAAAGGAAAACTATCACCAGATATCCCTCATGAACATTGATGTACAAATATTTTTTGAATATTTTAGCAAACCTAATCCAACAACATATACAGAAGAAAATACATCTTGACCAAATGAGGTTTACCCCAGGAATTCAATGTATGATTACCACTTGGAAATTAATCAATAGAATTCACTATTTTAACAAACTAAAAAAGAAAAGCTGTATAAACATGTCAGTGGGTACAGAAAAAACATTTGTCACAATCCAAAAATTTGACACAAAGCATTTGTCACAAACTCTTAGAACACTAGGAATAAAAGGGAAGTTCATCAAACTGAAAAAGGGTATGTACAACAAACCTAGAGCCAACATCACTTAATGGCTTTCCCCCTAAGATCAGAAAAAAAACAAAGATTTCAACTCACATCACTTCTATTTAACATTATAAATAGGTTCCAGCCAGTACAATAAGGCCAGGAAAAAAAGATATTCAGACTGGAAAGGAAGAAGTGAAATTGTCTTTATTCATGGATAACATTATCGTCTATGTAGAAAATCCAATGGAATCTACAAAAACGCTCTTGGAACTAATAAGTGAGTTTACCAAGGTTGGATTATACAAGATCAATATACAAAAATCAAATACATTTCTATATACTAACAATGAACAATTGGACACTGCAATGAAAAATACAATATTCCTTAAAATAGTATCAAAAACATAAAATATTTAGGGAAAATGTGGAGGAAAAAAGATGTGAAAGACCTACACACTGAAAACTACAAAATACTACTGAGATAAATCAAAGAACACATAAATAAATAGAAAAATGTACCTTTCTCATGGATCAGAAGACTCGATATTGTTAAGATGTCAATTATCCCAAATTGAGCTATAGGTTCAAAAGAATCCTAACCAAAACCTGAACAGACTTTTTTTAGACATTGACAAGCTGATTTTAAAATACCTAAACGAATTCAAAGAACCTAGAAGAGCCAAAACAGCTGGGTAAAAGAAGAATGGAGTTGGAGGACTTATGCAGCCTAATTTCAAGACTTATTACAAAGCTAAAGTAATCAACAAAGCATGGAATTGGTGTAAAGACAAAAAAAATCAATGGAACAGAAAAGAATGTTGAGATATGGACTCCCAGATAAATGGACAAATGGTTTTCTACAATTTTACAAAGATAATTTAGTGGGAAAAAAAGTTCATCTTTTCAAAAAATAGTTCTAGAACTATTGGATATTCATAGGCAAAAAAATAAAAATAAAAATTTTGATCCATATCTTGCACCATTTACAAAAAATTAAATTAAAAGAAATGACAGATATAAATAAAACAAAATCTGGTGATTCTTGGAAATGCAAAGTGTTTTTAGATATAACACAAAAAGTACACTCCATGAAAGAACAAATTGATAAATTGGACTTCATCAAATTTAAAACCTTCTGATCTTTGAAAGATACTGTTAACATTAAGCTAAGTGAAATAAGTCAGAAGACAGAGAAAAACAAATACTGTATGATATCACTTATATATGGGATCTAAAAACACCAAATTCATAGAAACAGAGTAGAATTGTGGTTGACACGGGCTGGAGGGTGGGGGAAATGGGGAGATGTTGGTCAAAGGGTACAAATTTCTAGTTAGAAGATGAATAAGTTCTGGGGATCTAATGTACAGCATGGTGACTATAGTTAACAATACTATATTATATACTTGAAAGTTGCTAAGAGAGTAGATCTTAAATGTTCTCACCACACACACAAAAATTGTAATTATGTGAGGTGATAGATAAATTAGCTAACCTTATTGTGGTAATCATTTTGCAATATATGTGTGTATCAAATCATCAAAGTGTACACCTTAAACTTACACAATGTTATATGTCAATTATATCTCAATAAATCTGGAAAATTTTTAAATTAAAAAAATAAAAATCACTTAAATCTACTATATGTTGCATATTTGCAATCTTTCCTTCATTTTCTTTAAAACAAATGCAAATTCAGCATTATGAACTATCAAAATTTTCACAATACAGTACAGAATATCAGTACCAGTAGTTAGTGGATCTGTATTCAGTGGACTAAAATAACTCTATAAGATCTACTACTTATTACACCATTATTATTGAGTCTCCAGAAGAGAAAAATCTCTAATGTAAACACAGACAAAATCTAAGGTTCCTTTTTTTGTTGTTGTTAGAGAGATAAGACAGATAATCTTAAAATTAAGTAGCAATTCAGAACAATAATATAAAAAATGTCTAAAGGCTATATAAATATAGCTTTTTATAAGCTACTTTTTGAACTTTAGTTCCTCTGTCTCAGACTAACCTTTGGGATTTATCGATTCCAAAAGCTATTCATATGTTGGAAATGCACTACCTACTAACACTTCTACTGGAAAAAATATAAATGAAATTTCAGTGACCAGTTGGAAAAGAAAAGAAAAAAAGATAACATGAAAGGGAAGAGAAAAAGTATTATATTAGCTTTCCAAACTTATAACAGAAGAATCTAAAGTTAAAAAATTGAGTTTTTACATAATGTATAGACTACTTTCTCAAAATCAGCCTTTTTAAAATAATTGCTACTACATATTTATTGAAACCAATGAGCTAAGTATAACATTAGTGTCATTTTAAATGCATCAACTAATTTAAAACTTACAATATCTGGTATTATTAGTCCCATTTTTCTGAGGAGTAAATCACTAGACGTGAGTTCACACAGCTTGGAATGTGTGGAGTCAGGCTTTCAACTGAGGACTATTTGACACAGAACCCCAAGTCTTTCATCACCTCCTAAGAAGGGAATAAAGAATGCTTGTTACATTCATTCTGTAGCTATGTATCTTAAACGAACATCAGTACACTGAGAATATAGATCCTGAATTATCTCAATTTCCATGGTTGCTATTATATCATAAAGCTATTATTTATAACATTTGCTAACTACCAGAATATTCACTATTATAACCAAAACTAATGTAAAAGGAGGACTTCAATTTAAAGATATATGAGGTCACAAAATGTAGGTGTGTGGTTACATTTCAAATTTGGGTATTGACATTTACCTTTTTAGTATAACAGTTTATAAAATGACAACATGCTGTTTAAAAGATTTTAGCTATAGGCTGTTTTCAAGAGGCAAATGCCTTGGAAATATGTCTCATTTAACTGTTCTTTAGCATAATGTATCCCCTATGGCTCATTTTCCTAGTTAATGATCAACATCAGCAATATGACTTTTTAATGTGAATATGAAATTTGTGCTCTGCAAGATGATGATGGCAGAAGATAGCAATAAGCTTTTCATTTATTTATTTATTTTTGCTTGCCTTTTTTAAAGCAAAGCCATCTTATCAATAGTTTACAAAATTTATTATTTAGAACAAGAACTTTATTTATTTATTCCTGAGTAAGAAAAGGAAAAAAATAATAAAGTTCATAAAATTCCACTATCTAATGAACTGTAGTTCAACAATGTACTATAATGTACCAAAGATTTACATATAAAGGGACTTGCAAACACAATCATATGAGTGAAATCAATTAAAATAAATAGAGTTGAAACCCAAAATTGACTACATTGAAAATATTTCTAATGTTTCTGAGAATGTGTTTTCATTCTCAGAAAAAAAAAGTCACTGCTCTAAACAAATGCCATTTTTCTGTAATTTGGTCACAAAACAGGCAATATCCAGGGAGGCGACATCGGCAGCATGGTGGAGTGAATTGTTTTCTTTGTCTCTCCCCTCTAAGTTACAACTAAATGGACATTCATTAACCAGCAGAGGATTCCCTGTACAGCACAACAGGACTTCTGAGAGATCCACGCAGCCAGCCATATGAAGGTGGGTGGACTGGATCTCCAGGAGGCAGTGGAAATAGGTGAGTGCACCCCTCCCTCTCCCTGGTGGCAGTGAGCCAGGTCCTGGATCCTCATACAGCGGCCAGTGAAACTGGAAGAGGAGGCGGGGACAGCCCAGCACAGATGAACGCTTTTGGAGTTGTAGCCCAGCCACAGGAGCACCCACCATGCTGCAGTGGCCCCAGCAGTGGGAACGCTCTACACCAGGTGGTGGTGGCTCAGCCCCTGTGAAGGTGTCCGACTACTGAGTGCAGCACAGGTGAGAAGGCTCTCCACCCACTCAGATGGCACTCCCACCCACGGAGCACAGCAGCCCATTGGACCCACCCAGTGGTGGCTCAGACACGGTGTATGTGCCCCTCCCACATAGTGCAGATCAGCCAGTCCCCTGCCAAGCACACAGCCCTGCCCACATGAGAGCAACCCATTTGCCAAGAACAGAGGCCCTGCCTATGGTGCATGACCTGCCTTCCCAGTGTAGAGGCCCTGCCCACGTGAGTGCAACCTGCAGAGCTGCTGCAGCCAGCCTGCACAAACACAGAGCAGCTCTACCCACACAACTTCCAGCAGATGGGGCAGGATCATAAAACACAGCTCCTGCTCCCCCACAGCAGTGGTAGGAGGAATCTGTGACCTGATATTACCACAAATGCACCAACAAAGGATCAATCCATCAAACACCATGAAGAACTACAGTAATACTTCAGAACAGAAGGAAAATGACAAGCCTCCAGAAACCAATCCTGAAGTCACAGAAGTTTACAAGCTAAATGACAGAGAATTCAAAATAATTGCCACAAAGAAACTCAATGAGTTACAGGAAAACTCAGAAAGACAGTTCAATGAGCTCAGGAATAAAATTAATGAGCAGAAGGAATACTTCACCTAAGAGATTCGAATTCTAAAAAAAAAACCAAACAGAAATTCTGGATATGAAGAACACAATGAGATAAAAAAAAGTTTAGTAACCATAAAAAATAGAGCTGATGTTATGGAGGACAGAATTAGTGAATTAGAGGACAGAAATACAGAAATGCTTAATGTAGAGGAGGCGAGAGAACTAAGATTTTTTAAAAAAGGAAGAAATTCTTCAAGAAATATCCAACTCAACTAGGAAAAGCAACATAAGGATTATAGGTATTCCAGAGGGAAAAGAGAGGGAGCAAGGAGCAGAGAGCTGATTCTCAGAATTTCTCAAACCTGGGGAATGAACTCGACTTACAAGTACATGAAGCCAATAGAACTCCTAATTACATCAATGCAAAAAGACCTTCTCCAAGGCATATAATATTAAAACTGGCAAAAGTCAATGACAGAAAAATTATTAAGGGCAGCAAGGTGGAATAAAATAACCTACAAAGGAACCTACAAAGCCTGTCAGGCTTTCAGCAGATTTTTCAGAAGAAACCTTACAGGCTAGGAGAGAATGGAATGATATATTCAAAATACTGAAAGACAAAGACTATCAGTCAAGAATACTCTATTCAGCATAACTATCCTTCGGATACAGTGGAAAATAAAAGCTTTCCCAGATAATCAAAAGCTGAGACAGTTCATTGTAACTAGACCTTCCTTACAAGAAATGATGAAGGAAGCCCTCCTACCTGTAACAAAAATGCAAAGGTTTACAAAGCATTGAGCAAGGAGATAAATAGACAAAATCAGAAAACTACAGCTCTCTATCAGAACAAGTTAAGAAACACTTAATTATAACATAAAAGATAAAGAGAAGGAAAACATCAAAAATAACTATAAACAGTTCAATTTAGTCACAAACTCACAACACAAAAATAATAATTTGTGACAACAATAACTCAGAAGGGCAAGAGGTGGGGGATGGAACCTGCATAGGCTAATGGAGATAAGAGGCTATCAGAAAATGGACTATCTCATCTATGAGATCTTTTACACAAACCTCATGGTAATCACTAAACAAAAAATCAGAGCAAAGACACAAACCATAAATAAAGAGTAAACTGAGAAAACCATTACAGAAAACCACCAAACTGAAATGGCAGTCAAAAATACAAGGGAAAAAAACAATGGAAGTGTAGAACACCTGGAAAACAAGAGATAAAATGGCAGTATTAGGCCCTCATATATCAATAATCACTCTAAATGTAAATGGATTGAATTCTCCAATCAAAAGACACAGAGTAGCTGGACGGATTAAAAAACAAAACCCAACAATATGCTGCCTCCAGGAAACACATCTCAGCTCTAAAGACAAACAAAAGCTCAGAGTGAAGTGACGAAAGACAATACTCCAAGCAAATGGCAAGCAAAAGAAAGAAGACGTTGCCATACATATATCAGACAAAGCAGACTTCAAGATAAAAAAGACAATGAGAGACAAAGAGGGGCAGTATATAATGATGAAAGGGACATTCCACCAAGAAGACATAACACTTATTAAT
Organism: Ceratotherium simum simum; assembly: GCF_057802395.1. Taxonomy (NCBI): domain Eukaryota; kingdom Metazoa; phylum Chordata; class Mammalia; order Perissodactyla; family Rhinocerotidae; genus Ceratotherium; species Ceratotherium simum. The sequence continues at coordinate 100,395,062 of NC_141940.1, read as the reverse complement.
ATATATGCACCTAACACAGGAGCACCAAAGTATATAAAGCAACTACTAACAGACCTAAAGGGAGAAATTTACAGCAACACAATAATAGTAGGGGACCTCAACACTTCACTTACATCAATAGAGTGACCATCCAGACAGAAAGTCAACAAGGAAACAGTCGCCTTAAATGAAACACTAGACCACATGGACTTAACAGATATATATAGAACATTCTATCCAAAAATAGCAGAATACACATTCTTCTCAAGTGCACACGGAACATTCTCAAAGATAGACCATATGTTGGGAAACAAGGCAGGCCTTAATAAATTTAAGAAGACTGAAATCATATCAAGTATCTTTTCTGACCACAATGCTACAGAAATCAACTACAAGAAAAAAGCTGGGAAAGGCACAAATATATGGAAATTAAACAACAGGCTACTTAACAACCATTGGCTCAATGAAGAAATCAAAGGAGAAATCAAAAAATGCCTGGAGGCAAAAGAAAATGAAAACACAACACGCCAACTTTTACGGAGTGCAGCAAAAGCAGTGCTAAGAGGGAAATTTAAAGCAATACAGGTCTACCTAAACAAACAAGAAAAATTTCAATAAATAATCTTAAACTACACCTAACAGAATTAGAAAAAGAAGAACAAACAAAGCCCAAAGTCAGCAGAAGGAAGGAAATAATAAAAATGAGAGCAGAAATAAATGAACTAGAGACTAAAAAAAAAAAAATAGAAAGAATCAACGAAACTAAGTGCTGGTTCTTTGAGAAGATAAACAAAATTGACAAACGCTTAGCCAGACTCACTAAGAAAAAAAGAAAGAAAACTCAAATAAATAAAAGTAGAAATGAAAGAGAAGAAATTACAGTGGATACTGCAGAAATACAAAGGATTATAAAAGAATACCATGAAAAACTATATTCCAACAAACTGGATAACCTAGAAGAAACGGAAAAATTCTTAGACTCATACAACCTCCCAAAATTGAATCAAGAAGAAATAGAGAATCTGAATAGACCAATTACAAGTAAAGAGATAGAAACAGCAATGAAAAATATTCAAAAAAAAAAAAAGAAGTCCAGGACAAGTTGCCTCCTCTGGAGAATTCTACCCAAGATTCAAAGAGTTAATACCTAGCCTTCTCAAACTACTCCAAAAAATTGAAGAAGATGGAATGCTTCCTAACTCATTCTATGAGGTCAACACTACCCTGATACCAAAACCAGACAAGGGCAACACAAGGAAAATTACAGGCCAATATTGCTGATGAACATAGATGCAAAAATCATCAACAAAATATTGTCAAATCGAATACAGCAATACAAATATAATACAATACAATATAAAAGGATTATACACCATGACCAAGTGGGATTTATACCAGGAACGCGGGGATGGTTCAACATCCACAAATCAATCAATGTGATACACCACATTAACAAAATGAGGAATAAAATTCACATGATCATCTCAATAGATGCAGAGAAAGCATGTGACAAGATCAAATATCCCTTTATGATAAAAAAAACCCTCAATAAAATGGGCATAGAAGAAAAGTACCTCAACCTAATAAAGGTCATATATGACAAACCCACAGCCAACATAATACTTAATGGTGAAAACTGAAAGCCATCCCTCTGAGAACAGGAACAAGACAAGGGTGCCCACTCTCGCCACTCGTATTCAACATAGTACTGGAAGTCTTGGCCAGAGCAGTTAGGCAAGAAGAAGAAATAAAAGGTATCCAGATTGTAAAGGAAGAAGTAAAACTCTCGCTGTTTGTGGACAACATGATTCTATATATAGAAAACCCTAAAGAATTCACCAGAAAACTATTAGAAATAATCAGGAAAGTTGCAGGGTACAAAACCAACTTACAAAAATCAGTTGTATTTCTATACACTAATAACAAAGTAGCAGAAAAAGAAGTCAAGAATACAATCCTGGGCCGGCCCCGTGGCTTAGCAGTTAAGTGCACGCACTCTGCTGCTGGCGGCCTGGGTTCGGATTCCTGGTGCGCACCGACACACTGCTTCTCCGGCCATGCTGAGGCCGCGTCCCACATACAGCAACTAGAAGGCTGTGCAACTATGACATACAACTATCTACTGGGGCTTTGGGGGGAAAAAAATAAAAAAATAAAGATAAAAATAAATAAAATTAAAAAATTAAAAAAAAATACAATCCTATTTACAATCACAACAAAAAGAATAAAATATCTAGGAATAAACTGAACCAAGGAGGTGAAAGACCTATACACTGAAAACTATAAGACATTATTGAAAGAAATCAAAGAAAATATAAAGAAATGGAAAGATATTCCATGCTCATGGATTGGAAGAATAAAGATAATTAAAATGTCCACATCACCTAAAGCAATCTACAGATTCAGTGCAATCCCAATCATAATCCCAATGACATTCTTCATGAAAATAGAACAATGAATCCTAAAATTTATATGGAACAACTAAAGACCCTGAATAGCCAAAGCAATCCTGAGAAAAAAGAATAAAGCTGGAAGCATCACAATCCCTGACTTCAAAATATACCACAAAGCTATAGTAATCAAAACCACATGGTCCTGCACAAAAGCAGAAACACAGATCAATGGAACAGAATCAAAATCCCAGAAATAAAACCACACATCTATGGACAGCTAATTTTCAAGAACAGAGCCAAGAACATACAGTGGAGAAAGGAAAGTCTCGTCAATAAATGGTGTTGGGAAAACAGGACAACCACATGCAAAAGAATGATAGTAGATCATTATCTTACACCATACACAAAAATTAACTCAAAATGGATTAAAGACTTGAATGTAAGACCTGAAACCATAAAACTCCTAGGAGAAAATACAGGCAGCACACTCTTTGACATCAGTCTTAGCAGCATCTTTTCGAATATCATGTCTACTCAGACAAGGGAAACAAAAGAAAAAACAAACAAATGGGACTACATCAGCTAAAAAGCTCTGCACAGTAAAGGAAACCATGAACAAAATGAATAGATAACCCACCAACTGGGAGAAAATATTTGCAAATCATATATCTGACAAGTGATTAACTTCCAAAACATATAAAGAACTCATATAACTCAACAACAGAAAAACAAACAACCCAATCAAAAAATGGGCAGAGGACATGAACAGACGTTTTTCCAAAGAAGATATACGGATGGCCAACAGGCACATGAAAAGATTTTCAACATCACTAATTATTAGGGAAATGCAAATCAAAACTACAATAAGGTAGACCTTACACCTTACAGAATGGCTATAATTAACAAGACAAAAAATAACAAATGTTGGAGAGGATGTGGGGAAAAGGGAACCCTCATACACTGCTGGTGGGAAAGCAAACTGGTGCAGGCACTGTGGAAAACAGTATAGAGATTTCTCAAAAACTTAAAAATAGAAACACCATACCATCCAGCTATCCCACTACTGGGCATTTATCCAAAGAACATGAAATCAACAATACAAAGAGATTTATGCACTCCTATGTTCATTGCAGCATTATTCACAATAGCCAAGATGTGGATGCAACCCAAGTCCCCATCAACTGAAGAATGGATAAAGAAGATGTGGTACATATATACAATGGAATACTCTTCAGCCATAAAAAAAGACAAAATCATTCCATTTGCAACAACATGGATAGACCTTGAGGGTATGACGTTAAGCAAAATAAGCCATACAGAGAAAGACAAATACCGTATGATTTCACTCATATGTGGAAGATAAAAAAACACATGGATAAAGAGAACAGATTAGTGGTTACCAGAGGGGAAGGGGGTGAGGGGAAGGGTGAAAGGGGTAAAAGGGCACATATGTATGGTGACGGATAAAAACTAGACTGTTGGTGGTGAGCATGAGGCAGTCTATACAGAAACTGATATATAATAATGTACACCTGAAATTACACAATGTTATAAAGCATTATGACCTCAATAAAATAATTTTAAAAAAACAGACAATACAGCTCACTTTATTACAAAGATATAGGCAGTCAATATACATGTTGACTGATTGGTTCTACTTTTACCAAGCTATTTCTATGGCCCACCATTGATCTATTGTAATAAATTTTATATAGGAAATAATCTTACACAGTGCTTTGTTAGACCCTGTCAACAGCTATTCACCATACAGACAGATCTTGATTGAATACTATTTTCCGAATAGTGATAAGGAGGAAAGCTAAAATAAACTTAGTCAAGGCTTTCAGTAGTCCTTCAGTTCCCCTCATTTATATCTTTACAATCATATACAGAAAAGGAAACCAAATTTCCAAAGTGTCACCAAAGCAAAGACGTAAAAACTTAGTTTTGAAATCCTGGAGGAGGAAATGGAATGGGGCATAGAGGAACAAATAATATTTCCTTACTCTTGTATTCAGAAAGTACTTAATGTATTTATTTAATACAAAGATATTAGAAATTTCTAGAAATACAACACATTAAATTTAACAAAATTCCATTATAAAAAATATATTTCCAATGCTATACATTCTAAAGTGGCATTATTCCATTTCTTAAACTCCCCTGTGCCTTAATATGTTCCTTAATTCATATTTTTAGTAAGATAAATCTGAAAAAATTCTCTCTATAAAACCACTTCTTAGTTTCTCAATGTCCAAGCGTTTATCAAATGCTATTTACAATAATGGATTCAAGAAATGTTTAATATTCGTCAAACGCAAGGTTTCCTCAACTTATTTGACCTCAGAACAGACTTTTTTTTCAAGTAATACTTATTAAACTTTCACAGATCAAGTGGAACATCCTTGAGAAAAAATTCAGATAAGAGAACTTTATCTGTATTTACCATTTATGTTAAGGAAGTAATATAAATTAATATTTTGAAATTAATATAATATTACATTTATATATTATAAATGAAAAACTAAAATACTATTTCTATAATTTAAATCTTCAGCATATGAACTAAATAACGCAATGGATCAGGCAAAAGGAAAATAAGATCTGGGAAATATTACAGAATGTTGAGCAAAAGATAAAGTGATTAAATACATGAGAGGTAATTAAAAAATATAGTGATTAAGTCCAACACTAAACTAACAGAAGTCCTAAAATCAGAGAACATAAGAAGTAGAAAAGAAATCAACAAAGAGATATTAGTAAAATAACATCCCTGAGCTGAAGAAATATCCAAATTTTCAGATTGAAATACGTCCATGGAGTAAAGTATAGAGCTCAAGGGATACAAAAAGGATCCATACTGAAACACATGCTGATGAAATTTCAGAATCTCAAGGATAAGGCTTTTTAAAAAGATTTCAGAGCAGAAAACAAGGTACCTACTAAGGAATAAGAATCAGATGTGCATCCAACCCTTCACCAAAAATGCTAGATACTAGATATCAATAGAATAATGTCTAATGAAGACTATTTTGTACCAACAATTTATACAGTCAGATGATCAATTCTGTGAAATAAGACAAATACACGAATGCTAAGGAAGTTTTCCCATCATACACTCATATTTAAAAAAATTCTATAGGAAGTGCTGTAACAAAATGAGTTTTTAAAAATGAAGGAATGGGGGGCCAGCCCAGCGGCATAGTGGTTAAGTTCACGTGCTCCACTTCGGCGGCCCGGGGTTCACAGGTTTGGATCCTGGGCGTGGATCTACACACGCTCATCAAGCTGTGCTGTGGTGACATCCCACATACAAATAGAGGAGGACTGGCACAGATGTCAGTTCAGCGACAATCTTCCTCAAGCAAAAAGAGGAAGATTGGCAACAGATGTTAGCTCAGGGCCAATCTTCCTCACCAAAAAATAAAAAGAAAGGAGGAAAATGATATGAGAATTTTAAACAGTGGTAGCACAACATGATCCATAAGAAGAAAAGAAAGCTCCAAAGAAATAAAAATAAATACATTGGACCTTGAAAATTAAGACATTTTCCTTTTAGGCAGAAGGCAATTAATGTCACAGATTTATATTTCTTACTCTATAAATCCAATCGCAATCCTTAATTATTCTGTAAATAATATCAGTTAAATTTTTATCTTTTATGGTGCTTACAACAATGCCTAAGAAAAAGCTGTTTCATAAAGATTTGAAATATAGACAAATTCATCTTGGATTATTCTTTTACCATATCATTTTTCGTGACAGAATAAATTGTTCTGAACATGTTTATTAACTTGTCAAGGAAATGTTTATCATTTCCTTTGTTAGATGTAGCTGGGTGATGTTTTCTACCATTACTAGCAAGTATGCCTTGGTTCCTCTTTGTGAATGAGGCATGATAAATGCCTCTTTTACCTCTGGCTCCTCCTCTGTAAACTGGACACAGTATATATTCCTTCTAAGTTTCTCATGAAATCAAACAAATGGATTATGTGTAAATCGAGATAATCCGTATAACATGATTTTTCAAGTTATCTGGCACAGAATAAGCATCCAGTATAATATTACTATTTTATATAGCATAATTATAATAGAAAATAGAAGCTATATTCAATGCATAAATGGGAAGCAAAAATAACAGAGTTCTACTTATATCTCACAAATATTTTCATTTATTGATTCTAAGAATGTGCTTTAAAGTCTCAAGGTAGTTAATAGATTTCATGATGTTAAAGTAGTAAGACAGAATTTTGATATGGGTATACTTTTAACTTCCTTATTTGGAGAAATTCTATGGAACCTGTATTAAATTCAAGAGCCAAACCTTCAACCATTCCCTTTAACAACACTGTAACTAGCAAGCTAATATGAGTAGTCACTTATTTAAAATATCCTAAAATTCAATTGAGCATCTTCAAAATTTTTTATATGACTGTTCATTAAAAAATTTTTTGTACCTTGTATCCACTTCATTTTTTTCACTTTTCAAAAGAGTATATTGTATAAAAGACTCACATCTAGGATATATAAAGAACCTAATTTAAATATATATATATATATATATATACACACACACACAGAGGATTCATAAGAAGAAAAGAAAGAAAAAAATGTATATTTTTTTCACCAAAGAAGATATACAGATGGTAAATAAACATATGAAAAGATGTTCAACATCATTCATCATTAGGAAAATAAAAATAAATCACAATGAGACATCACTACACACCTACTAGAATAGGTAAAATCCAAAAACTGACAATACCAAATGCTGACAAAAATTTAGTGTGCAGGAACTCACATTCATTGCTAGTGGGAATGTAAAATGATACAGCCACTTGGGAAGACTGTTTGGCAGTTTCCTATAGAGCTAAGCATAGTCTTATCATAGGATCCAGCAATCATGTTCCCCAGTTAATTGAAATGTATATAGCAGCTTTATTCATAATTGTCCCAAACTAGAAATAATCAAATTGTCCTTCAACAGGTGAATGGATAAACAAACTGGTATTTAGACATTAGTATGAACTCAAGTTTAGTTTAATATTAATAGGAGATACCTATAGAAATAATTATAGATATGTGTGTATATATTGGTTAATATACACACATATATTTCAGAGCTCTGTCTGCTGAGAGACTAGAAACGACACTCAAGTAGCAACAAGCACATCCAGCATCCAGACCTTGATTTCTAAATATCGTTCTCCAAAATAACAAAAACGAAACAAAAATAAGACATCCTTGGAGAAATGACTAATTACAGGGCTGGGACAATGAAAAAACAAGATGAGCCTAGAGCATTATGTAGTGCCAGAAAACATGAAAGTGTTCAAAAAACAAAACGATGGAGGCAGATCGAAGGGACATAGGAGCCAAACTGAAGGAGTACCTGATGGCCTAAACTGGAACAATTCAAGCAACAAAATTAATTAAACTTTAAAATTATACAGTAATATAAAAGAAATATCCATGAGTCTATACTGATATAATTAAATACATAAATAAATAGGGAAGAAGGTACAAATCTTTCTTACAAAGAATTTCAAATAATATATGTAGATACTCCTCCCTCCAGCAGATGGGAACGTGGGCTGGATTCCAAAAGAAAGATTATGGAAAGGGAACAACAATAACTTTCAGTGAATAAATCTGGGAGACTTCATCTTAACCAAGTGAACAAGGTTAACATCACCAGTTATAAGTTATGTTGGTATCATGTCCCCCCCGATACAATGTGATGAGGAAAACATTTCACCTCCATGGTATTCTTCCCCAAAACCCAGAACTCTGGTCTAATCATGTGAAAAACACCTAACAAACCCAAATTGAGGGACATTCTGCAAATACCTGGCCAGTACTGCTCAAAACTATAAAGGTCATTGAAAACAAGGAAAGGCTGAGAACCTGTGAAAGACTTTAGAAGACTAAAAAGAGATGACAACTAAATTCAATAAGACTTACTGGATTGGACCCCGGAACAGAGCAAGAACATTATTGTAAAAAAAATCTACAAATTTGAATAAAGTCTGGAGTTTAGTTAAAAGTAATATACCAATGTTATTTTTTTAGTTTTAACATATATACTATGTAAGATATTAACATTAGCGGAAGATGAGTGAAGGGTACATGGGAACTCTCCATTCTATCTTTGTTTTATAAATCTAAAATTATTCCAAAATAGAAGGTTTAGTTTTTTTAAAATGTATATTGTACTGTGATGGATCAAAATAGAATAGCTATTAAGCATACTAGAGAGAAAGAAACTACCTCCTTTAAAATGCAGATTCGTGGACCTCCTCTCCCCATATATACTTTATCAGAATCTAGAAATGGAATCAAGAATCTTCATTTTACACAGTCTTTAGATGATTCTTATGCACACCAAAATCTGAGAATTACTTTTCTAAAGCCCTGTGCCTTTTACAGGCCCAAAAGACTTTCAAAGACTTTAAAAACCACAGTAGTAATGATATTATCCAAGGTAACCAAATTTGGAGAAAGTTAAAATTCAACATATGCACGATGAGAAAAGAAACATCAGCTAGAGGAGCCTGTGGACAAAATAATTCACTTAGACAATATGTATATAACTGTTGGGCCTCAGGGTAATGGAGTCATGATAGAAGAGCTAAGAAGGTGCAAAGTTTTGCAAGTATCCAAGTAGCAGTAGAAAGACTAGACGTGGAAGCAACTTGCTTATGCAAACAACCCTTCCTGGGTTGAAGAAAACTGACGTCAATCACTATAGAGTGCAGAGAAATTACAACTGGCCTGTTCAACTAAGGCAACAACTGCCTTAGCATGAAGCGTTACTCCAAAAATGAATAGTGCGGTACTGACAACCAAAAGCAACAGCAGCAAGCTAATTAACAAATGTTTAAGCAAGTTGAAAGGCTCTGACTGGAGAAGCATATAATGAACAGGTGAACAAGGGAATGAGAATAAACTATGAAAATCAATGTGATGAAACTCACTGGTTAAATGAAGCCTAATTGGTCCCAATTCTGACATGCTGTGTGCCTCTGCCTACCCTCAGATGCCTACCACGTTTACTGCAGACTTAACACTGGCTCAGGACACCACTTTTACGCCCAAACAGACTCAGGCGGTCTGCAACCTTGCAGCCTCTCCCAACCACACACGCATGTGCCAGCCCTTCTCAGATACCCAATCACATTCACTCTGATTGAATCCACTTTGGTACTCTTCTCCCTGCATGAGCCCTCACTAATGTTTACCATCTGTGATGGTTAATTTTCTGTGTAAACTTGGCTAGGCTATGGTGCCAGGTCGTTTGGTCTAGAAGTTGCTATGAAGGTAGTTTTCAGATGTGATTAACATTTAAATCAGTAGACTTTGAGTAAAGCAGATTATCCCTCCATAGTATGCATGGGCATCATCCAATCAGTTGAGGGTGCTAAAAGCAAAGACTGAAATATTCCAAAGAAGAAAGAACTATGCCTATAGACTGCAATATAGAAATTCTGTCTGAGTTTCCAGCCTTTGGACTCAAGACTGCAACTTGAACTTTTACCTGAATTTTCAACCTGCTGACCTGCCCTGCAGATTTCTCACCTCCCTGCTCCCACAATCTCATAAGCCAATTCCTTCAAATAAATCTCTCATTCTCTCTCTTTATATATATATAATATATATTATATATATAATATATACATGTATATATGTAGCATATATCCTATTATATATAATATATATCCCATTATATATTATATAATAATAATATAATATAAATATCCTATTAGATCTGTTTCTCTGGAGAACCCTAATACACTGTCCATTCTGATCATTTTTCTACCAGTAACACTGTAACCATCTTTTCTTATAATGAGATATACTGCAGCTATTTTACCACTGCTACATCCACTGACATTTTTTCTTAGCAAGGTATGAAATTTAGATAAGTATCCAGACTTAGGGATTCCCATTTTGTTCTTTGCACCAAATAGCATAGAATCACTATTCCATATCCTGGCTGAGTATCAGAATCACTTGTGGCACTTCTTAAAAGTACTTATGCCAGAGTTCTACCCCAAACCTGCTGAATCAGAATTCCCTCAATTGATTTTGATTCACAGCCAAGGGTCGAAATCCCTGGGCAGAAAATCATTTGACCACAGTATATCCAAAAGGATATAGTCCAAGACTACTTTTTTAAATAAAGAACTTGAGGCTAAGGGAGAACAAATGACTTACTCAAATTCCCAAAAAGGTAAAAATGAACAATATCAGGCTAATATTTTTTTCATATTTCTAGAAGGTTCATTCTATTTTCTTATATAGATGAATTCTACAAAAAAATATGAGGTGTGTTCCTGTTTCGGTGTATGCATGTTTTATCATCTGATCCACAGCCCCAATTCACTAACATAAACAGATTATAATATTGAGGAAATAATCAAGCAGAGGCAGCTCTATTTTATAAGGTGGTTCATGCCAGGTACACAGAAATTCTCTTGTATATCATTAAAAAACTTTGCAAATGGCTAAAATCTTGGCCATTTATTGTGTTGTTCAAGTAATAAACTTTGCCTGAGGACATGTAAATGTTACTACTTTATGTCTGCTGATTTAATTAAAAGAAGGCTGACCTTACTTTCCTATTGATGGAACTTTGGTAGATGCATTCCAAGAGCTATCATAAATCTTAGCTTATTTTCTAGTAGCTAGCAAAAATTTCCAGAATCACTTCATATTATGGATATGAAAAATGTAGAATAATCAATAATCTCAGTCCTCCACTAGAGCTAGCTTAATCTTACTCCATGGCTTCTAATGCAACATTTAAAAAATCAAAATTTCACAGAATATACACACATAAAATCAGCTAAGATGCATGCTCCCACTAATGTCTACTTTACCTGGCTAATGTCCAACATTGCAAGAGTAGGCAAAAATATTCAATATTATCATTACTTATAAATTATACCACTAACCCAAATTATGAAATATAGGCTATTATTCTATGTTAATAATCATATCTCTTTAGAATAATTTATAATATATACATTCACATGACAATCCACATTAAGGTGCAAATTTTAGGTAACATTAACATAGCTACCAAAGCCTAATATGTACATACAAATGTATGCATTCAATACACATATACACACCATGGTTTTCTAAGATGTTATTGGACCTATCACAAAATGTGAATTAAGATATTATTTTATAAAAAGAGTTCTAATATTATCTGTTTTCCTGTATTCATTTGACTCAACAGCACTCCTTTGCGAGAAGATAGTCTGATGATGCTCTACACCATCCAGCTATGAAATAGTTTTATAAAACCAAGTGTCTCATACAGAAACTTACTCCAATTAACTGGTTTAATTCAGAATGTAATCCAACCAAATATATTTAATAGCATGGCTAGGAAAATCACCACTATGGTTTATAAAGCAGTGTCTCTGGGGAAAAGGAAGTGGACTCAGCTCTGCACAGAATCTTGTTATTCCTATTTCCATTTCCCCCTCCTACATTTGTAACAACTGAATAAACTGAATGTTTTTTCATCTTGTAGCTGCAATCTCCGTAGACAAACTGATTAACTGAAATACTTACATTGATGTGATCAATATGTTTATCAATCTATAATGATCCAGGAATTGATTTTCATAATTTGAGGAATTCTGCACCTTGATTCATTTATATGCTATTGTCTTTTTTCTAAATATTAGGGATTATTAATGTGGAAAAGAAAAAAGAATTAAAGGGAAAGGCCACATAGGGAAAATTGCATTTCTCTGCAGCATAATTGAGGAACAAATTTGATTAAGGACCAAAGTGATGATTTAGGGGAGAATAAAAGCACTGATAATTGATAGAGACCTGGTGAAATAGGGAAGCAATTGTAAATACATTATTTTGGACATGAAACTGACATTTCCAGTTATCATTACTGTTTTTAGTCCTTGACAGTTAAGATCTGAGGAATGCTAAGCAACGTTTCTATAGCTGCATGTACAAGAAAATAATATTCCCTGCCACCAGAAGCTGCTCTCGGCACAGCTTTTTCCTTCTACTCCAGGCCAGGGAATTTATCACACAGTCAAAGGGAAGAGCGTTGTTATCCTTCAAGAATTCTTTTCAGTAGTTCTCTTTCCCTCAGTTTCCAGTTTCAGTAGCCTCTTCCCTTTCTGATGGGCTGCTTTTGGCCTCACCAAATCCACCAGTTACTCCACAACAAATTTTCAATTCATGTCCTGTAAAAGAATGCTAGGTTTTGTCTTTGCCCTCAATCCCTCTTCCAATATATATACACATATGCTGTATAAATTCGTATTATTGCCAATGGTTTCAAAGAATCAGCAATTTTCTGGCAGGAGAAAGTCAAGGGATAGCAATACTAATGGAGAATTGAGTCATACAGCCGACAGCATTTGGCAGATTATTAATGAGTTTTTCCTCATAGGTTGTCTGTCATGTAAGAAATCAGAACTTAAGAGCACCATCTGCATAAGAAGAAGCAAAACGCTAATAATCTTTCTACAGAAAGAATATATCTCAATCCACTGATTCACATTGAAATAAATGAGTTTTAAAATCATTTTGGCAGAAAGCTACTAAATATCACATATTCCCTAGAAATTTGAAATTCCCTAAATAGGTTTACCTGACCTTAAATACTCAGCGATGTTTTTGGAAAATGGCAAAAGCCTTCAGGAAAATAACACAAAAGGACATTGTTTATTTTTCATTTATGAGCAAGAATTGAAGAATGAAAAGCTCACAGGGAGGTTAATAAATGTGAACAATACACAGGAAACACTTTACAGAACTTTCACTTTTATAAGTTGTGTTTTTCACTGAGTTTTAACATTGGCTGGATGAGGTAACTATCATATTGTTATGAAAGAGGAAATCATCAAATAAGCCATTGAGAGTGTGGAAGAACAGTTTAGAGAATTAAAAAATGAGAGAAAATTAATTGCTTATGTCAAATTATGAAGAGTAATGATCACATTAAATATAAGCTTATTCTATTAACACTCTGGATTAATATTATAGTAAGGTATAGAATCATAGGAAAATTTTATAAGGATTATGCTTTTTTTCTAACTTGTTTGGAAAAACTTACACTTGATTTTAGTGAAACAAAATATCTACAGCTTCAATCAAGACATTCTGGATCTTTACATTAACTAACATAATTCTGCCAAATATATTTTCCCTAAACATAATTGCTATGTAGGAAAAGGTATGAGAACTTCTGTAGCAATTTGTGTATCTGTGACAACAGAAGTAAATATTTCAAACAAAATATTACTGAATACATATGAATATTTCAAAGTAAATATACTAATATATATTCTATTATCAAGTCATTAGCAACTAATTTTACATTGGTCATACAAGCATTCTGTCAGTGAACAAAGTGAACCTAAACAGACTCAGGCCCATGAGATTAAAGTCAACGTCTGTTGCAATCATTCAGCTTTCAGCACAAAGCTGGACATGCATTAGGTCCTAAATAGTTATTGATTAGATATATGGTGTGTTCATGCCATTCTATCTCAGTGTTCTCTATCTGCGTTTGTGAATTCCATGGATCTGTTGTTGTGTTTACATCTAAATGAAAAATTACCAGAAGCATTTTCAGGACTATCTTGATCTCTTCATAGCTCAATACAGCCACACAGATACAGTGTCCACATTTGCATGCGTGTTTTGAATCATGTTGATTGTGACTGCTGCTCTGATTGGCATATGACCACCCGTATGGTCATATTGATTTATTTTACCAGTGCAAAGACTAAAATTTCCTTTCAAAGTGATGATTGGGAAATGAAAAACAGTTTAATAGAATGAAACTTCAGCACCTTCAGTTATTGAAGTTATTGAGACTTTTAATGGTACTTCACAAAATCAACAAACAGCAACAGAACAAAGTATCACTTTACTTTTCACAAGTTAATAAAAAAGAACAGGGACTGACAGTATTTAAATGATGGCTTCCCCTACCTGAAAGCAGTTTCAACAGGCTCTTCCCTTATGAACCCTCTTCATGTGAATCATCATATGAACTAAAGTGTGTCAATCGTTTCAGTCAAGAAGACTGGTCAAGAACTGAGATGTTTCATATGCATTGAGGCGAACGGGCACGGCACACTCAAAAGAAAACCTGCATCTTGGCAACCAGATCAATTCTCAGGGAGAAGTAACTGTGTTTAAGACAAAAAGCATAATCTGATGCATAACTGGAATTTCTTAATTTTAATTTTATAAGTTTTATAGTTGTACTTGCATATATTTATAAATTGTTAGTTTTACAGTTACTAAAGCATACATTTAAGCATACAGATTTTTATACCTGCTTTTATGTATATGCATATTACAGTAAAATTATAATGTAATTTGTCACCATTGGGTGTCTGATTTTTTTTCCTTCTAAAGGAAACACAGTTTAAATACATATTCAACATCTACTCCCACTCATTGCTTTAATTTGGAGAAATAATGAGACTAAAGCTTTTAATGGGCCACTCAATACTTTCATTCATATTTGTGAGCCCCTACTATGTGAAATTTAGCATCAGACAAGTTAAATAGTCTCTGTCCTAAAGGAGCTCATGGTCCAGCCAAATTTTCCAAACTACCTAGAGAGGAATCCAGTTCAGAGTGTCACTCTCTGCTTTACAAGATGTATGCTTGAGCATGTGACATACTCTCTAATTTACAATTTCTTTTTTCTTTTTTTTTTTGTGAGGAAGATCAGCCCTGAGCTAACGTCCATGCCAATCCTCCTCTTTTTGCTGAGGAAGACTGGTCCTGAGCTAACATCCGTGCCCATCTTCCTCCACTTTATGTGGGACGCTGCCACAGCATGGCCTGACAAGTGGTGCGTCGGTGCGCGCCCGGGATCCGAACCCGGGCCGCCAGCAGCGGAGCGCGTGCACTTAACGGCTAAGCCATGGGGCCGGCCCCTACAATTTCTTTATCTGTAAAATATGGGTGATAATAATAAAAATTAACTCAGAGGGTGTCTGTAATAATGAGATAATGTAGAGTGAACAGCTCAAAGACAGTATTGATTTTGAATTGATAGATAATATTGATTTTGGATTGATATATCACTTTTCACTACCCCTCATTAAATGATTTGTTTATACATATGCATGCACACACACACACACACACGTATATGGAGAGTGAGATAAGCCACCAACTGCTGCTACTTATGGTCCACTTCCTTATGAATATATCATCGAGCCTACCGCATGCATTAATTTTTAGAGAAGGGCTTATATGGAACATTGAATAGTACTTAGCTGTAAAAAATGCAAATATGAGGAGTTTATAGAACAAGTTTTTATGTTAGTACCTATAAAAATACCTGGCATATAATAGGTACTCAATAGAAATATATTGAATGAATGAGTGAGAGCTAATCACTGTCACTGAGTCAGAACTTATTGCCTAACATCAGTCATCTATTAGTTCCGTAACATTTTAAAATGATGAAGGGAACTGAAAGTCAAAAGAGTTTTCACAGATTATATCACTAGAATTTTTATCTGATGAGTCTGCATTTATTATGAATAATACTATGATGGTCAATTTTATACGTCAACTTGACTGGGCCAGGGGGTACCCAGATATTTAGTCGAATATTACTCCGTGTGTGCCTGTGAGGGTGTTTTTCCATGAGATGAACATTTGAAACAGTAGACTGAGTAAAGCAGGTTGCTCTCCCTAATGTGGGTGAGCCTCACACAATCATTGGAAGGCCTGGATAGAACAAAAATACTGACCCTCCTCTGAGTAAGACAGAACTCCTCCTGCTGGACTGCCTTTGAGCTGGGACATCAGTTTTTTCCTGCCTTCAACTTGAACTTCCTCAGTCTCGAGCCTGCTGGACTTTGGACTGGACCTACACCATCCGCTCTCCTGGGTCTCAAGTTTGCTACCTACAGATTTTGAGCCTTGTCAGCCTCCATAATCACGTGAGCCAATTCCATATATATATGTCCTATTGGTTCTGTTACTCTGGAGAATCATGACTAATACTAATACAATACAAACACTGACCACAAACATTTCAAAGAAACCTTTATCTTATAGTTCTATATTCATATTTTTAAGAAACATGATCTGCTCTGAAGTTTTCTCACTCTACGTTTGTATTTAGTTTTATATTTCTCATTAGAGAAACACTGGATGGAATGCTTTTGTTTATACACATGTATATTTCCTTCACGGAAATTTGAGGTGCCAGCCCATGCTTGTTTATTGATTTCCCTTAGGAAAGTTAGTTTTTAAACCTTAGGCTTCTCTCAGTTATAATATATATTTTACTACTACCTTCTTCCCTAGGAGGTAATGATGAGGGATGAAATATCTGAGAAACACCATTATCACCCTGTAGGGCTTGGTCCTTGCTTGCTCAGCAAGAGGCCACAAGCCCGTTGCAACCACGTGTCCTTCTGGCTCTCTTCTGGGCAGGACACCCAGCTGCTGGGATTTGTAACGATCCAGGGCCTAGCCAGCCCGGATCCTACCTTATCTCACTCAAAGAATATCACTTCTTAAAGGGACACAGAGCCCCTCCACGTGAGCTACTATGCCTGGGAACGCTGGCCGTACCAGGGACAGCCCCTCTTGGCAAGCATATAGCTTTTGTGCCCCTTGCCTATATAAGCAAAGCCCCTCCCCACCCACGATTGCGGGTGCACACTTCCATTCAGCCAGCCAGCACTGGACATTCCCTATATGTAACTCCCAATAAACCTATATGTCTCGTTCGCCATCTCTGGGTCATTTCTTTGGTCTCTCTGCAACCTCTCCAGCACTGCTCACCCAACTGAGTATGCAGACAGACACACTTCTTAGTATACACATAACCATTCAATAGTATTATTATTTTACGTATTTGAAGAGTAAAATTATAGGGATAAATTAATTATTAAATAATCTTGGGACATAATGAGAAAATGTTCTACAAAATCAAGACTTCTTCTATTTAAATAGGTTCTTACAGTGAAGTCTACAATGGAATCTCTCAAGGAAATTTTGAAAGTCTACAATTATATTAATACTAAACATTGGCATTAAGCAAATATAGAATACAATTTTATCTCATTGAGAAATTGATCATGTAGTTCTTTTCCATCTCAAGTGCGTGATTCTATCTTTGAAATCAACTTATCAAACAGACATTATTCTATTTCTTTACAGATTCAAAAATTAAATGTCTCTAAAACTGTTTACATGAGTTTACATTGTGACATTTGATATGTGATCATTTGCTTTCTTCATAAACTCTGATTATAAAATAGCATAAGCTTCCAAAAGAGAAATAAAGAGACCCAAAAAAGGTACATTAATCAAAGCCATGGGATTAATCCTTTACATGAAAATAGGCATTTTGTCCTAACTTGATCTGAGAGCACTTATAATATTCTGTCACTCTATCTTGTACCTTCAGAACAGAGACCACGTTTGATTCTTCTGTGTATCTCCAGAATCAAACACAGTGTCTGACACATATTTGAAGTATATAAACAGTTGTTGAATTAATGCATAAATAAATTAATTACAAATACCTAGGTTGGTCTTATGTCTTCCACTATAATATCCTTGAATTCTAAGAATATATTTTCTCTTTTTTATTTCCATATAGATGTGTAATATCTTGTATGTATTTACTTGAGACAATAAGGGGGGAAAATGGCAGTTTTTTGTTTCATTTTGTTTTGTTTTGGTCTGCTTCTCCACTAGAATACAAACCCCAAGGGAACAGAGACTTTGTCTCTCTTTGTTACTAATATATGCTCAAATCCTAGACCAGTGCCTGGGTCATATTAAGGTAATCAATAAATATTTGTTGAGTGAATTAATGAATGAATGAAAGGCCATTGAGATCAGTGGTATTCCCTACGATGGTGGCTCATTCCACAGAACATAATTGGGCTTAACAAAAAGACTTGCTGAGTGGCAGTAAAAGTGCAAATGAGGTTGGAGGGGAGGAATACATCCACACGGTTAAGTGCTTTCTCTAAGAATGCACCTAAACCATTTGTTTTCTGCCAGAGACAAGAGAAGACCGTACTTACTGGAAAGGAAGGAAACTGACAAGCCAGGCGAAGGGGGCGAGCAAATCTAGGACATCAGTGATGAGATCATTGAAACTGTCCGTACTGGGGTCCAGACAGGGCGGAAGGAATGTGCTTCTAGGACTGTGCTGAAAGATTAAGAGACGAGAGAGAATAAAGGGTAGTGAAGAACAAGCTCAAAAAGAGTGAAAGATGGAGAGGTGGAGAGATTCACTGAGACTTTGGGGGTGGTGCTCTGCTGTCAGAGAAGTGTCAACTTGATCATGACTAGAAAGAGAAAAGTGGAGGTCACTGGAGTTACTAACTCTAGGAACTGAGTGAGGAGACTATCAGAGTATCATTAGCATGGATGTTGAAATCACTGATTTATCTACCATTCAAATAAAGCTGTGTGATAGTAAACATATCTAATGAGACCACAAAAGGACTATATTTAATGAAACAATCACATTAGGACAATATTCAAATAAGCTGCTCAAAGAAATCATGCAGGTGGTTGACTCAAAATGGTTGCACTTATATTCATGAATAACATTTTAAAATATTGTATAGGCCAGATGCTTAGCACAGACTCACCCAGCCTCACCCAGGCTCTGACAGAACCTGGAACACCACGCTCACAACCCTCCCCACCCCCACCCCCGGCCCCGCCCGCCCCACCCCCACCCCCACCCCCATCCCGTAACGTGAACGGATCCCCTCACGTAACGTAACGGACCCCCCCTCACGTAATGTAACGGACCCCACCCTGATCCCCCTCACGTAACGTAACGGACCCCCCACCCCGCCCCGTAACGTAACGGATCCCCCCTCACGTAACGTAACGGACACCCACCCTGCAAAGTAACGGACACTCGCACTTTGGTCGGACTCCATTTTGGTCGCAACCCAGACCAGCCGCCCAGCCGGTGCCCACTCGCCGGCGCCTTGGTCGTGCACTCTGGGAACACTCCCAGGCCGCCTTCGCCTTCGCGCCCGCCGCAACCGCCCAGCCAGCCATGGCGAGCGCGCCGCTGTCGCAGGTGCTCCAGAACTACCACACCGACTGCGAGGCCGCCATCAACAGCCAGATCTGCCTGGAGCTGTACGCCTCCTACGTGTACCTGTCGATGGGCTACTTCTTCGACAGAGACGACGTGGCCCTGAAGCACTTCTCCCAGTTCTTCTTGCAGCTGTCGCGCCAGAAGGGGGAGCTCGCCAAGAAGCTGATGCAGCTGCAGAACCTGCGTGGAGGCCGCATCCTTCTCCGCGACATCTCGAAGCCAGACCGCGACGACTGGGAGAGCGGCCTGAAGGCCCTGGAGTGCGCTCTGCACATGGAGAAGTGCGTCACCCAGAGCCTGCTCGATCTGCACCAGCTGGCCACCCACAAGAAGGATCCCCATCTGTGCGACTACCTGGAGAGTCAGCACCTGCTCGAGCAAGTCAAGTCCATGAAGGAGTTGGGGGACCATCTCACCAACCTGCGCAAGATGGGGGCCCCGGAAGACGGCATGGCCGAGTACCTCTTCGACAAGCTCACCCTGGGGGACGGCAGTAAGAACTGAGTTTGGACTGCCCTCCCCACGGCCACCGCGGCTTGGTGACTTCCCCTGGTCACCATACTGAGCATGCATATTGCAGTATTGCCCTTGCAAAACGTTCACTTAAGTTTTCTTTCTTTCAATTTTACCAGTTTATTCCAATAAAGTTATCTGGTTCCTAAATAAAGGTCTCTCTTTAATTTGTGTGTGCAAACCTCTCACCTTTTAAGCTTTGAGACAGGTATCCAAGGGTCTCTCCACCCACCCATGTCCCATCCACATGCAGCTCAGGATCTCCGTGGATGGAGGGAGAAGGTATTCCATGGGACCCTGGGAAACACAAAATTAATCTTCCCCTTATAAACAATGTGGGTGGAGGGGCAGAATGGGGGGGTGGGGGGGTGACGTTGGGCCCTGGTGAATGTAGGTGCATGTGAATAGTAAAAATATAGAAACGCGGCCTGAAAAGCATGATTGCAGTTGCCTCTGGGGAAGAAACGAAGAGAATGGGGTTGGGCAGGGATTAAAATAAAGGGGATTTTCAGCTTTATCTGAAATGTTTATGTTCATTAAATTATGCAAATATTAATAGTTGAGTCTGGATAGCAAGATGGGGGCGTTGGAAGTCTAAATGGTAGAGTACCTCTTTGACAAGTTCACCCTGGGCTGCAGTGATAATGTAACTGAGGGTAGAGCTGGCTTCCCCATAGACGAAGGGGTGACTTCCTGTGGTCACCAATGCCTGGCGTGCATGTTGCAGTTATGAAACGTCTACTTATGTGTGGTTTCATTTCTGTCATATGTATATATGTATACATGTGTGTGGATGTACATATATATATGATATATATTCATTCCAACCAGTAGCAGAGTTCATTTTGAATCTCTAGACTAGATTCTGAATGTTTGCTTCGGAAGACACTCTGTTGAAAAGCAGTTCAGTGATTGCATTAGTGGAAATGATATAGCTGCTTTCTAGACCTTTCCTAAGCCTGGTTGTATTCTGCTCTTGGGTTTCATGTATCCAACTTTGATCTAGTTTTTATTATTTGCTACCAAGAGAACCTCGGCTAATATGTCTTCTTATTGTCACCAGATCTTTACCAGGCTCCACTGTAATTATTTACAATAGAGTAAATAGCTCCTCTAGGGTAGTAAATGACATTTTTCTCTTTATCCCTAGTGCAGAGTCTGCTGAAAGGAAAAGGGATGAAAGGGTGGGAGGGATAAAATAAAAACAATTGCCTGGATGGCAATAACAGAGTAGTGAAGGCTGCTACTGCAGGCATGTCTTCTCACCTGAAAGTATTTCCTTCATAATCTACAGGTTTTTAATTCCTTAGACCAGACTTTTCAAGACTGTGTCAAGTATCAGCCAGTGCCACAAAATATTAGCAGGTGTTCAGTGAAAAATGGATTCATATATATATATAATGTTTACATTAATTGAATTAGCAGGATTTTTTGTTTTTCAGTTTGTTTACTCTAGAAATTTTATGTCTTTAATGTAAAAAATATACATTGTGAATTTATAACATGGAGATAAAATATTCAGTGTTTTCCAAACATTCTGATCATTGGATCGTTTTTCTACCAAATCTCAAGAACAGTATTCCAAAGAAAATAGCTTTAGAAACAACATTAAAAGGTATTATCATGTGTTATTCCAGAAGTATATACCTAGTAGCTAAACCTCACTCACTTTCACTAAGAAGTCAATATGAGAAACTGGAACTTTTGCTGTGAAGATTCCAGCACAGTAAGTTTTCAGACAATAAATGTAATGCAGGGCCCTCATCATGAGAGTGGGTAGATATCACATACGTCCATTTTGTTTCTGAATGGATAACTCCCAACACTGAATTTTTCCATCATATTCTAGTTTCCATTTCTAAATGAATGGCTTCTGGGAGTGATAACATTGATATTTCTCTAGTACATAACGTTGAGAGAAAGTTCAAGGCTACTAATTAGCTTATATTCTTCACCTCCCTCTACCTATGTATCATCTCACCAGCAGCAGAATTCTTCATTTTAATTTTCCAGACTGGATTGCTGAATTTTGGTCAGTAATACACCTTTTTGTTAAAAGCAGTCTGTGCGTGCATTTTTTGGAAATAAGATGGCTGTTCCTCTCACCGAAGCATGCTGAAATTCCACAAAATTCAGACATTTAACTATGAGAAAAAAATAAGGCATATAGGCTACAAAGCATTTTATTTATGAAGTCCAGGATTATTAAATAAATATATAATGAGTAATGTGCTTAATGTGCAACATCTTACACTTCTTTTTCCTCCAATGGAGATCATCAACATTATATTATTATTCAATTTTGGATGAGTACCCTATTGCAATGCACTCCTCTTCAGGTTCAATAGAGGACCTGTCAAGTTTCTCTCCAGTCCTAAAATATGTGATAAAAGTCTATAAATTGAAACTGCATTATTCCCAAACAATAGTCAGTGTGAGGCAATATCTAAACATGAACTTTTGCAGATTTTGTAATTTAAACGTGTTCCCACAACCACTCTCAGGTATCAATTCTAATGACACCTCCAATGAATTTGATAAGATGTCTATTTTATTCCCAAGCAGATATCAACAAAATACAAAACTATTATTTTCTCAATATGAAAAATATTATATCATTTTAATAAATGATTATATTATGCTAGAAAATAACAAGGTGATTAAAGAAAGCTTCTCAACAATAACAGTATTTCAGTCTGGCCCATCTTATTAACCACAACTTTCATTTGTCTACTGTTTGGCTGTTTAATTCAATTCAGCAAGCATTTATTCTTAATAAATGAGTTCGTGCTAGGGAATCAAAGTTAAGCAAGACATGGACTTGTTTCAGTTAAACCAAATAAATTAGCATTTTGACAATTTTCTAAGAGTAAAATTCAAGTCCAATATGAGGTTATTTTAATAACCAATTAAATCAAGAGTATAGCTAGAGAGTGTTTTCATTTATCACTCTCCACTTTATAAAGAGGTATGCCACACAGTCGTTCAACAAACTTTCACAAATGGGAATGCTGCAATTTTTAATAAGTTATGAGGAAGAATATAGGCCAGCTACTCTTCCTTTCAGAACAGTGGACTCAAAACAAATCTGAAGCATCATCATAATGACAATTATCTGGGTAAATTATGCTGTCAAAATAATGTGTTAAGGAACTTCCTCTTCCTGATAATGAGGTATGTTACCTGAGGGAGGGAGAATTTGAGGAAGAGCAATAATATGACATGATTAACAGATTAAATTTTAGCAAATAAGGCTACTTATTTGTTTACATATTTTATGCTGTTCTTGCCTGGAGACATATTTTATGCTGTTGTTGCCTGGAGACAAATCCTGGAGAGAAGGCACTTGAAGGGATGTTTTACTAGTGTGGATCACACAGGAGACTTCTAAGGGACTGGTTTAAAAGCATCTTTTCAAAACTAGAAAAAAAAGTTATTCCCACTGTAGATTTGAATCTGTAAGAAATCTATATGTAAAGGTAATCTAAAAATAATTAGGGCAGCTTTAATGGCAGCTCTTTATATAAGAAAGAAATACACGTACTTTTTGAAAGCTTTTATAGTATCACTACTTGCATCCATAATAAAAACAGCTTATACTTATTGAGAGTTCGCCATGTATTAGGGATCAGGTTAAGACATTTACGTGAATTACCTCATTTCACAACAACACAAGAGGTAGTGCTATTGTTACTCCCATTTTACAGATGATCACAGTGAATTCAGAGAGATACATTAATTCCCTAATGTCCCACAGCTCAATAAGTGGCTGAACTTGAATTTAAACACACACAGGCTAACCTGAGGACCTGTGCACTTAACCATTAGTCTATATGGTAATGAATAAATGAGAAGTTTACAAGCCCTGTGAGTTATGATAATGTGACAAAGTCTGCCGTGAGAAGTTAGTAGGGGAGAGGTTCTACAAGCCTGGTTTAACAGAAATCTCAAACCAGTAGGACACACCTATTACAGGTTTAATCAGTTAAGTACCAATAATACAAATTGACATGGCCCGTGGTCTGAAAAATCAAAGAGATTTCCGGAAAGATTCTAAGAAGAACAGTAAATTTGAACATAGAGCCTTCTGCTTTGTATTAATGTAACTGCACAGGTCCAAAAAGGTGAATTCTGGTTTTGATTGAGCAGAAGTCAGATGCTGGGATCTTTTGAAGAAATTCATTGGAGATATGAAATAAAAATAAAAAGATGAGATGTAAATAGAAAGGGATTATTTTAAATGACTAGTGGAGTGAATATATTTAACCATCAATATAATGCTTAGTAAGAAACAAAAATTACATGAATGAGCACTGATTTTCCAATCCAACATTCTGTGATTAGTAACAGAGTATGATTACCCTGTTGTTACCAATCTGAATCTCACATTTTGAAAAAAGCTTTTCAATCCCCTTCACTCTCCCAGAGGCCTCTAATAAAGTACTAAAAATTGGCACTTTGTTTTGCTATATTCCCCCAAAGTTTGCTTTTCTGGTTCTAAACATCATATAAAGAGTGGGAATGGCAAGTCTCAGGAGTCATTGTTAGCCAATGAAGTAGGAGAGGATGAATTTATGATAGAATACATTCACATGGTTAAGTGCTCTCTCTAAGAATGCATTTCAACCTTTTGTTTTCTGCCAGAAAAAAACAGAAGTCTGTACTTACTTAGAAGAAGGAAACTGGCATGCCACGCAAAGGAGGTAAACAAATCTAGGACGTCAGTAAAGAGATCATTGAAACTGTCCCTTTCAAAGTCCACACAGGGCGGAAGGAATGTGCTTCTAGGACTGTGCTGAAAGATTAAGAGATGAGAGAGAATAAAGGGAGTGAAGAACAAGCTCAAAAAGAGTGAAAGATGGAGAGGTGGAGAGATTCACTGAGACTTTGGAGGTGGTGCTCTGCTGTCAGAGAAGTGTCAACTTATGACCAGAAAGAGAAAAGTGGAGGTCACTGGAATTAATAACTCTAGGAACTGATTGAGGAGGCTATCAGAAGTGTCATTAGCATCAACATGGACTCTTCTCTGTATATGTAGGTGATCTGCTTTGTGTTGTGGATTCCATGTCTGCAGGATGCCAAAATCTTAAAATAATAAAAAAATTTAAAAAATTACATTTCCATAGCACTTTATAATGTGATATCACAGTGGTTAGTTTTTCTTATTTTCACCTCACATAGAGCCCTTTCTTATTATAACTGCAAAATTCATTCAGACATTTTCCCATCTATGCCAAAACATCTTAAGACTGTGACAGATGAAGAGGTCAAGGTGTTAGATATTAAGGTGTTAAGATATTCTTAAGATTGGAAAATTTGACTATTGAGCATGTCTCTTAGATTTGAGCAAAGCCAGTTTGAAGTGTGTCTGTTAAAAACACACATGATTTAGCTGATTTGGGGCCTGAAGGCAGCAAGAAAAAGGAAGCACATAAAATATATATGGGCTGGCGGAGTCAAGATGGCGGCGTAGGCAGACTCTGAACTCACCTCCTCCCGTGGACACAGCCAATTTACAACTACTCGTGGAAAAATTACCCCTGAGACAGAACTGAAAACTGGATAAGAGGAACTCCTGCAACAACGGACAATCCTAACTGGGGTAGAAGAGGCAGAGACTCCCTTCTGGAGAGAAAAACGCCACCTTCACAAGCCGCCAGCTTCACGGCCGCCGGGAGCAGCTCACAGGTACGCAGCCTCCCTGGAGGCGCGGGGCCCTGAGCCGGGGAGCGCCCCCGCTGTGGGCATTTTGTGGACCCAGCACAATTGAGACCAGCAGCATAATATCTGACTTTGCCTGCTACTAAAGCATTGGGTAGCACCCCCAGAAAACCCGGTTCACAAAGAAACTAAAACTGGCTCTTAAAGGGCCCGCGCACAAACTCACCCGTTCCAGAAAGCATCCTAAAATCACCAGAAAGAAAGGTGCACAGTGCTTCGGTGACAAGAGACTCACCTAATAGGCCCTGAGTGCATCTCGGTGAGGGGTGAGACCTCTCCAGGGACTGGGACATTGGCAGCGGCCATTGTTGTGGCCTGGTGTGAGCGTGCTGACACAGACGCCATTGGAGTTCTCCCTGAGACCTGCTAGCCCACGGTCTGCTCCACCCGCTAGAGCACCGATTTAATCCAGCTCAGCCAGGGCAGGCAGCCCACCCTAGAGACTAGCCCCGCCCAACAACAAGCCCTCAGGCAACGTGTGGGCCTGCATAGATTGGTGACTGGATTCTCTGCAGCCTGGCAACTGAGCTGACTTGAGCGGTGCAGGGTGTGCACAAGGAGCGGGTGGAGAGTGTGGGGTGGTGGCAGAGTGTGTGGGGCTCCCGCCGTGGAGAGACTGGGTCCACTTGGGGAGGTCGGGGCGCTCACACGGGGCAGGACTGTGTTGACTGTGTGTGTGGACCTGTGGGCGGCAGGGCTTCTCAGCCACAGAAGACTTGTACTTCTCAAAGACCCACATAGGAGGTTTGCTCCACCTTCCAAAACCTGAAACAATTGGGTGCTCCTGTGCCTGAGGCCAGCCCCACCCAGCTGCAATCCTCAGAGAGCTGACAAGAGACCTAATAGGCTAGAGGCTTACAGCAATTGTAAGGCCCTGAGCCTAACAACCTGCCACGGTGGGGGCCTACTCACTTAAAAGAAATACTGCAACACAAATGTGGTATTAGAACTTGCAGCCAACTGTGCTGGGGCTCCCCACAGCTGATAAAGAGACTGAAGGGCCCACAACAACTACAAGCAGCTGAGCATTACAACAGCTGGCCAGGAGCATAACTCAGCCTCGCTGGGCGCCTACAGGGAGAGCAAACAGGCCACAGCAGAAGGATACACGTAGCCCACATAGGGGTCACCCCTGGAACGTTGAGAACTGAGGGAAGCACACTGGAAGCCTCCTAAGCCATCACTTACATAAGGTCACCTATCCAAGAGCAGGAGACGTAGCTGACCTACCTAATACGTGAGACACAAGCACAGGAAAGAGGCAAAATGAAGAGGCAAAAGAATACATTCCAAGTAAGGGAACAGGACAAAACCCCAGAAAAGGAACTTAGTGAAACAGAAATGACCAACCTACCCGCCAGAGAGTTCAAACTAAGAGTGTTAAGGATGCTCACTGATCTGGGAGAAGAATAGATGGACTCAGTGAGAATGTCAACAAAGAAATGGAAGATATAAAAAGAACCAATCAGAAATGAAGAATACAATACTGGAAATGAAAAACTCATTAGAGGGACTCAAAAGCAGAGTAGAGGATACAGAAGAACGGATCTGTGAGCTGGAAGAAAGACTAGAAGAAATTACCCAAGGTGAACAGGTAAAAGAGAAAAGAATTAAAAAGAGTGAGGACAGTCTAAGGGACCTCTGGGACAACATCAAGCGCACTAACATCCGTGTTATAGGTGTCCCGGAAGGAGAAGAGCGAGACAAGGGGGCAGAGAATCTATTTCAAGAAATAATAGATGAAAACTTCCCTAACCTAAGGAAGAAAACAGACATCCAGGTACAGGAGGCACAGAGAGCCCCAAACAAGATAAACCCAAAGAGGCCCACACCAAGACACATCATAATCAAAATGTCCAGAATTAAAGATAAAGAGAGAATCCTAAAAGCCGCAAGAGAATGTCAAGTTACATACAAAGGAAACCCCATAAGGCTATCAGCTGACTTCTCAGCAGAAACCTTACAGGCTAGAAGAGAATGGCATGATATATTTAAAGTGCTAAAAGGAAAAAACTTACAGCCAAGAATACTCTACCCAGCAAGGTTATCGTTCAAAATGGAAGGAGAGATCAAAATTTTCCCAGATAAGCAAAAATTAAAGGAGTTTGTCACCAAGAAACCAGTGTTACAAGAAATGTTAAAGGGACTGATTTAAGGGGAAAAGAGAAGACCACAAATAGGAAAAATTATCTATTTCCACGATTAGAATGTAATGGATACAAATGCACAAAAAGAGGTTGGATATGATATCAAAAACATAAAAGGAGGGAGGAGGGTAGTTAAAGAGTACAGCTTTCAGACAGAGGTCAAACTAAAGTGACCATCAATTCTGTATAGAAGAAGTAAGGAACAGAGAAGGACTACTAAAACACTGAGGAAAAAAAAAAAGTTAAAAAATGGCAGTAAGTACATACTTATCAATAGCTACTTTAAACGTCAATGGACTAAATGCTCCAATTAAAAGGCATAGGGTGGCTGACTGGATAAAAACAAGACCCATATATATGCTGCATACAAGAGACACACTTCAGACCTAAAGACACTCACAAACTGAAAGTGAAGGGATGGAAAAAGATACTCCACGCAAATGGCAATGAAAAGAAAGCTGGGGTAGCAGTACTCATATCAGACAAAATAGACTTTAAAACAAAAACTGTAAAACAAGACAAAGAAGGGCATTACATAATGATCAAGGAACAATCCAACAAGAGGATATAACACTTGTAAATATCTACGCACCCAATGTAGGTGCACCTAAATATATAAAGCAATTATTAACAGACATAAAAACAGAAATAGACAGTAACACAATAATAGTAGGGGACTTTAACACTCCACTTACACCAACGGATAGATCATCCAAACAGAAGATCAATAAGGAAACATTGGCCTTAAACGACACACTAGAACAGATGGACCTAGTAGATATATACAGAGCATTCCATCCAAAAACCGAAGAATACACGTTCTTTTCAAATGCACATGGAACGTTCTCCAGGATTGATCACATATTAGGCCACAAAACAAGTCTCCATAAATTTAAGAAGATTGAAATAATACCAAGCATCTTTTCTGACCACAAAGGTATGAAACTAGAAATCAACTATAGGAAGAAAATCAGAAAAGCCACAAATACATGGAGATTAAACAAAATGCTACTGAACAACGACTGGGTTAATGAAGAAATCAAAGAAGAAATCAAAAATACCTGGAGACAAATGAAAATGAAAATACGACATGCCAGAATTTATGGGATACAGCAAAAGCGGTTCTAAGAGGGAAGTTTATAGCAATACAGGCCTATCTCAACAAACAAGAAAAATCTCAAATAAACAATCTAACAATGCACCTAAAGGAACTGGAAAAAGAAGAACAAACAAAGCCCAAAATCAGTAGAAGAAGGGAAATAATAAAAATCAGAGCAGAAATAAATGAAATAGAGACCAAAAAAACAATAGAAAAAATTAAAAAAACCAAGAGCTGGTTCTTTGAAAAGATCAACAAAATAGACAAACCTTTAGCTAGACTCACCAAGAAAAAAAGAGAGAAGGCACAAATAAGTAAAATCAGAAATGAAAGAGGAATGGTTACAACAGACACCTCAGAAATACAAAAGATTATAAGAGAATACTATGAAAAACTATATGCCAACCAATTCGACAATCTGGAAGAAATGGATAAATTCTTAGAATCATACAACCTTCCAAAACTGGATCAAGAAGAAGTAGAGAATTTGAATAGACCAATCACCAGTAAGGAGATCGAAACAGTAATCAAAAACCTCCCCCAAAATAAAAGTCCAGGACCAGACGGCTTCCCTGGTGAATTCTACCAAACATTCAAAGAAGACTTAATACCTATCCTTCTCAAACTCTTCCAAAAATTGAGGAGGGGGAAGCTCCTAACTCATTCTACGAAGCTGACATTACCCTGATACCAAAACCAGACAAGGACAACACAAAAAAGAAAATTACAGGCCAATATCACTGATGAACATCGATCGAAAATCCTCAACAAAATACTAGCAAATCGCATACAACAATACGTTAAAAGATTATACACCATGATCAAGTGGGATTTATTCCAGGTATGCAGGGATGGTTTAACATTCGCAAATCAATCAACGTAATACACCACATTAATAAAATGAAGAACAAAAATCACATGATCATCTCAATAGATGCAGAGAAAGCATTTGACAAGATCCAGCATCCATTTATGATAAAAACTCTGAATAAAATGGGTATAGAAGGAAAGTACCTCAACATAATAAAGACCATATATGAGAAACCCACAGCTAATATCATCCTCAATGGTGAAAAACTGAAAGCTATCCCTCTAAGAACAGGAACCAGACAAGGATGCCCACTGTCACCACTCCTATTTAACATAGTATTGGAAGTCCTAGCCAGAGCAATCAGGCAAGAGAAAGAAATAAAAGGGATCCAAATTGGAAAGGAAGAAGTGAAACTGTCACTATTTGCAGATGACATGATTTTATATATAGAAAACCCTAAATAATCCACCAGAAAACTTTTAGAAGTAATAAACGAATATGGGAAAGTTGCAGGATACAAAATCAACATACAAAAATCAGTTGCATTTCTATACACTAACAACGAAGTAGCAGAAAGAGAAATTAAGAATACCATCCCATTTACAATTGCAACAAAAAGAATAAAATACCTAGGATAAACTTAACCAAAGAGGTGAAAGATCTGTACACCGAAAACTATAAAACATTTCTGAAAGAAATTGAAGAAGACACAAAGAAATGGAAAGATATTCCGTGCTCTTGGATTGGAAGAATTAACATAGTTAAGATGTCCATACTTCCTAAAGCCATCTATAGATTCAATGCAATCCCTATCAAAGTTCCAACAACATTTTTCACAGAAATAGAACAAAGAATCCTAAAATTTATATGGAACAACAAAAGACCCCGAATAGCTAAAGGAATCCTGAGAAAAAGAACAAAGCTGGAGGTATCACACTCCCTGATTTCAAAATATACTACAAAGCTATAGTAACCAAAACAGCATGGTACTGGCACAAAAACAGACACACAGATCAATGGAATAGAATCGAAAGCCCAGAAATAAACCCACACATCTATGGACAGCTAATCTTTGACAAAGGAGCCAAGAACATACAATGGGGAAAAGAAAGTCTCTTCAACAAATGGTGTTGGGAAAACTGGATAGCCATATGCAAAAATGAAAGTAGACTCTTACCTTACACCATACACAAAAATTAACTCCAAATGGATTAAAGACTTGAATGTAAGACCTGAAACTGTGAAAGTTCTAGAAGAAAACATAGGCAGTACGCTCTTCGACATCAGTCTTAGCAACATCTTTTCAAACATCACATCTGACCAGGCAAGAGAAACAATAGAAAAAATAAACAAATGGGACTACATCAAACTAAAAAGCTTCTGCACAGCAAAGGAAACCATCAACAAAACGAAAAGACAACCTAACAATTGGGAGAAGATATTTGCAAACCATACATCTGATAAGGGCTTAATCTCCAAAATATATAAAGAACTCATGCATCTCAACAACAAAAACTACCAACCCAATTAAAAATGGGCAAAAGACCTGAACAGACATTTCTCCAAAGATGATATACAGATGGCCAACAGACACATGAAAAGATGTTCA
The DNA here is from genome assembly GCF_057802395.1 of Ceratotherium simum simum. NCBI lineage: Eukaryota > Metazoa > Chordata > Mammalia > Perissodactyla > Rhinocerotidae > Ceratotherium > Ceratotherium simum. The sequence goes on along the minus strand of NC_141940.1, from coordinate 100,363,668 downwards.
AAATCACTAACTATCAGGGAAATGCAAATCAAAACTACAATGAGATATCACCTCACGCCCGTCAGAATGGCTATAATTAACAAGACAGGAAACAACATGTGTTGGAGAGGTTGTGGAGAGAAGGGAACTCTCATACACTGCTGGTGGGAGTGCAAACTGGTGCAGCCACTATGGAAAACAGTATGGAGATTCCTCAAAAAATCAACGATAGAACTACCATATGATCCAGCTATTCCACTGTTGGGTATTTATGCAAAGAACTTGAAAACACCAATTTGCAAAGGTACATGCACCCCTGTGTTCATTGCAGCCTTATTCACGATAGCCAAGACTTGGAAGCAACCTAAGTGCCCATCAAGGGACGAATGGATAAAAAGCTGTGGTATATATACACAATGGAATACTACTCAGCCATAAGAAACGATGAAATCCAGCCATTTGTGACAACATGGATGGACATTGAGGGCATGATGCAAAGTGAAATAAGTCAGAGGGAGAAGGTCAAATACCGTATGATTTCCTTCATTAAGTAGTAGATAATAACAACAATAAACAAACACATAGGGACAGAGATTGGATTGGTGGTTACCAGAGGGGAAGGGGAGGGAGGAGGGTGAAAGGTATAATTGGGTACATGTGTGTGGTGATGGGTTGTAATTAGTATTTTGGTGGTGAACATGATGTAATCTATGCAGAAATAGAAGTACAATGATGTACACCTGAAATTTTTACAATGTTATAAACCAATGTTACTGCAATAAACAAAAAATTTAAAAAAAAAAAAATATATATATATATATATATGGGCTATTTAAAGAAAGCAAGTTCAGGGACTGGGACTCACTTGCCTGCAAATGGCCACCATAAAGTCATTTGGAGAACAAATATATACCTTTGTCTTGGGTGGTTAAGTCCATCAAGCCATAGAAGAGCAGGTGCCAGCATGGAAAATAACCAAGCTGCCACGGCCAAGCAGCAGCAATTCAGTGGTGGTAAGAGGCAAAAGGAAAGTGATGTGTATGTAGGCAAACTTGATTCCAGCACCTCCTCAATGCTAGATGTGTCAGCATTTCTTTCCCCGGTTGTACAAAATCCCCAAGTACTACTGAGTTGTTTTTAAAGGGACATAAAATTCTGTATTGGTTGAAGTAAAAAAAAAAAAAATCCACCTGTGCTTATCAAACTAAATGAATTGGTTTGTGCATTAAAGTTACAAAATGTGCAAATTTATATCATTGCTCTTTATAACATACTTGCTTATCTCATTTTTCTTGGAAGAGATTAATATATTTAATATAAAATATAAATTAGAATCTAAAGTCCACAGTGGGAACTGAAATTATTAGTAGATTTTGAAGAATGGGGTGATATTTGTGAAATTATAGCTATTTATCACTGGATGTCATGTTCGAAGACTTCTCTTCTGATGGTGATTATAATCTTTGTGTGTGGGTGTGATTGAGAAGAAAATATGTCATCAGAATTTTAAGGTGATCACTTTTTACGTTATCATTTTTTTACTAACATACTATTTTCAAAGTTCTGTTCTATTAGCAAGTGTTTATTACTACAACAGTTTTCCTTAAATAGAGAATTACTTAATTAGGTATTTCTAAGAGATCTCATTTATTTATTGTTTAGGAAGGAACGACTCAAAGGCTCAAAGAATTTTCATATGTAGATAGTGAATAAATCAGAAGTAAATGTAAAATCTCCCTTCCCCCAGCCAAGTTCTTGAATACAAAGTTGACAAATGTTTTCCTTAAAGCAGCAAACCTATCAGACTGATAAAATCACTACTGCTATTACGAGTCAGACCATAAATTTTGAAGGGTGTTTCAGTGTGACCTTCTGGCTCTTCTTGTACTTTTCCTCTTTATAGTTCCTCCAATTTGGTTTGTCTAGCAGTAGCTCTTTCTATCCATGTTTTCCTTCTATCATGTATGTGTTGCTAATAGTGAAAATGATTGCTCAAACTCAGCTAAAACTAAAATGAATTATAATCTTGTTGCCTTAAACACCAATCCAAAAGTGAAAACTTACCCTAATCTCTCAGGTTGATTATGCCCAGAAGACTTTTAAAAAATGTCTCATGTAATCATCTGCCTATAGTCACTAATGCCAACATGTAGGGCCCATTTCAGTTTTAGAAAGATTTCAAGCCTTGTTGGAGATGGAAGTCATAATTGAGATCAATACTCAAGTTGATCTGGCTGCTTCTGTAGTTCTACTTAATGTCCCGGTTCTAGTAACTTGATTTCTTCTTGGGATAAAGTTCTCACCTTATGACTCAGTTTCCTATCTGGACTCTGATATTAGTTCCGATCTTGATAAGTAACCCAGAACATCAATGACTTCAGATCGAGATTTTGATTTTCTCATGCCCCCATCCTTGCCACTTGAGACCTGATTCTGAACTTCAGACCCCATGCTTTAGGGCTGGCTTCCTGTTTTCTCACATCTCTTGACAAGTAATAGCCTGTCTGCTTACCACATCTCAATATACTGCTTCCCTGTAGGTCTCTGTTCTTTGTGCCCTGCATGCCAGCCTATGTCACCTTTACTGTAGCCTCTCAGGCTGACTAGTTACCTGTCAGTTTCTCTCAAGATAACTAACTTTTCCTAGATGGTTGGACTTCCTCACCTGACCAGCAACTTTTCCTCTAGTGAATACATCTAGTTCCAGGTCCAAACTCTCTAGGACTGGCCTCCTGTCTTGCAATCAAACCTTCTTTGAAGAGCCATTCAACAGAGGAAACTGAAATTTTCCATGCTAACACTGTCTGTTTCAAGATCTCTTTGAAGATGGCTATCACAACACAATATTATACACTAGATATTTGTTCAGAATTTTCCACAAATCTTTTATTCTCTCTGAAAATTACAGATTCATATCTCCAAAATCCACTAGACATAAGAGCTATAAAAATTTAGATAAAAGATGCATGTTCTTTAAAAACATCTCTTCATTTTACCACATATAAAATATATCTATCAGAAAAAGTATAGTAACGTTTCTGTTTAATCTATTAAAACATGTTACCTATTTAAATGAGTCATTATAAGCTTGTCATGTAGAAGGTATCAATTAAAATACCACAAAAGAAAACCAGTGCCTCCATTAACATGACATTCAAATTAGTAGATGAAATATAGAGACAAAGAAAAACCGTCAGAATTACAGGGAGGAGAAAGTATGACCTTGTGCATGCTTCTTTCAACATCAATAGATTTTAAAAATTGGAGTTAAGTTGAATTTGATTCATGTATTCAACTCGTGCTTGAAAATATTTTTATCCAGAAAAATGAAGCCTTTTTCACAAATTCCCTTAATCTATGTCAGCTTCATTTATAACCTAACCCGATGAAGACGTTACTTTCTTAAATATACCTCACATTATCCTCTCAAAATTTATCCATTAAGGGGCCGGCCCAGCGGCGTAGCGGTTAAGTTCACACGTTCCACTTCAGGGGATCGCCGTTTCGGATCCTAGGCACAGACCTACTCACCGCTCATCAAGCCATGCTGAGGCGGTGTCCCATATAGAAGAGCTATAAGTCTAAACTATGAGTTTATGTTTATACAACTATGTACTGGGGCTTTGGGGAGAAAAAAGAAAGAAAGAGGAAGATTGGCAACAGATGTTAGCATAGGGCCAATCTTCCTCAAAAATAAATTAACTAGGGGCCAGCCCGTGGCTTAGCGGTTAAGTGCGCACGCTCCGCTACTGCCGGCCCGGGTTTGGATCCCGGGCGCACACCCGACGCACTGCTTCTCCGGCCATGCTGAGGCCGCATCCCACATACAGCAACTAGAAGGATGTGCAACTATGACATACAACTATCTACTGGGGCTTTGGGGGAAAAAAAAAAGGAGGAGTATTGGCAATAGGTGTTAGCTCAGAGCCGGTCTTCCTCAGCAAAAAGAGGAGGATTAGCATGGATGTTAGCTCAGGGCTGATCTTCCTCACAAAATAAATAAATAAATAAATAAACTAATTAAAAAATTATGCATTAACATCATTTGACATATGACGTGGGAGGTAAATGCATAATAATGTGGTTCAGAAGCACATCTCCATTTCTGAAACAGTCATCTTAGGATGACATTAGGAAAATAGTATCAAATAAAATATAAATCTTCAACAAAAGCCCCTTAATTTGTAAGAATACACTCGAAATCAATAGTAACTCTTTTTGAGAGGCAGTATGTCAAGGATTTTAAGAATCTGAGTCAGGCAGAAATAGGTAAAAATCCTGATTCTACATTATAGTTGCTGCATGACCTTTGACAAATCTTTCCTCCATTTCATCATTTGTCTCCATAACCATACTTGTTAAAAATACTGAATAAGCTAACTTATATAAACTGCTTGGTGGTGTGCCTAGCATGTGGAAAATGTTTAATAAACAGTAGCTAGTATTATTACTATCTTATTATCAATAATCACTATGTTCCTATAGTTCTTGACCTTTATTTTCATTTAACTTGTATTATAATATTCTGAAATGCCTTTGATGACATTCACTTATAACATTTCATCACAGACTCTATGTGTGGGGATTTTTAATATTTAATCAGGCTGTGGTATTTTGCTTTTGCAAAAGGATGTGTTGAGACGTAGAAAAGACAAATGAGAACATTAAAAAGGTGCATTTTAAGTAGTTTATTTCTTGAAAATACATTCAGAGCACAGGAAAATCTATTCTTTCATATGCATTCTTTTGAAACCTCTTGCCCAGCGAGGCTGCACGATCATTCATCATTTCCTACTGTTTCTACATCCATCACATCCTTTTCCTTTGCCTTCCATATGATCTCCTTAGCTTTTCTGATTGTAGTAGCAAGCAGAACTAATCGTGAATAAATTCAGATTTAGGACAAAGGAGAAGCGGAGTGGCCAGATATAACCTTAGGTCTCTACAGCCCGTGGCCCTCAGGGTATTCTTATCTATCATGAGAAAGAGGTTATTACATCCCAGCTGTGCACAAGGCGAGGATGGGCATTAGAGAAAGCAAGTTAAATGGGCATGATCTGCTAGCTCTGGCAGGCATCCTTAGGTGTTGATTATTTAGCATTTATCAAATGTCCCCTGTGCTGTCTCTGTCAAAACAAATCTAGGGCTCTGCTTTGAAAAACCTTGTGTCTTAGTAAGGCCAAAAAGAAAATAGCCAGAGTAGATATATACAGGAGATGCTTGGCATAGATTTATATATTTTATGCTAAGGAAAGCAAACAAATAGAATATGATCCTCCTCTCTCTCTGTTGTAGCACTATGGCATTGGTATTGCTGAGTTAAAATGTTGATAGTGGGGAGAAATTCAAGATAAGGGGGTGGTGGGAACTATTGCAAACACATTCTCATCTCTCCTTTTATTCAGAAGCCTCCTTTTTAGTCCTCATTTTCTCTATAAGTCAGAAAACGTACATTAAACCTATTTAATGTCCCCAGAATTGTGCTGTCTTTTGGGGGGAGGGGGGTCAAAACAGAATATAATTCCTGCCTTCGAAAACCGAAGAATTCCTCACCTTTAGGGAGAGGAGTCACGTATACTTGAAACAACCAGCAAACAGTTCTAATAAAAATATTAAATTCTACATATTATCAAATACACAATAAGGGCAGAATGGGGTTGGAAAAGAAATAAATCAGAGAAGACTAGAATAGTTTAAAAAATTATGGATTCAATTAAATTGTAAGTGAAGTTTTAGCGTCAAATTTTAAACATTGTTTGTTTATATAGAGTTGTTTTCTTTATATTTATCCTTAATTTTTTTCTTCAAAGAGTTGTGAGATAATACTCAAGATTTGCAAATGCTATTTAAACACAAAAAACACAATGAGGTCAATTCCCTCATAAAGTAATGAAGAAGAAAATGAGAGGATTTTTGCATAGATTGATACACTGTCTTGGGTGACAACATTATAAAGGTAGTGATTGATTGAAGATATGGAAAACTCCGAAATTTAATAATTGGACAGAAGAAGAGAATCCAGAAGATAAGCCAGAGACAGAGTGGTCATAATGGTCAGAGGCGAGCCAGGACTCTGGAGGCCCAGGATATTAATTTTCTATTGCTTTTTAAAAAATATTTTTTCTTGTGTTGTAGGAGCACTTAACACAAGATCTACCATCTTAGCAAATTTTTAAGTGTATAAGTGCTGCATAACATATTACCACAAATTTAGCTGCTTAAAACAACAGCCATTTATTTCATCCAAGTTATGTTGGTCAGAAGTCTGGACACAAGGTCTCACAGTCTAAAATTGAAGTATCAGCCAGGTTGGTTTATTATCTAGAGACTTGGGGGAAGAATCTGTGTATAAGCCCATTCAAGTTGTTGGCAGAACTCAGTTCCCTATGGCTGTAGGACTGAGGTCCACATTTTCTTGCTAGCTCTTGGCCAGGGGCCTCTCTCAGCAACTTAAGGCTGCCCACATTCCTTCACACGTGCTCCCCTACCCTCCACTCCATCTTTAAACAAGCATTGGTGAGTCAATTCCTTCTCACACTGAATCTCTCTGACTCCTTTTCTGCAACCAGCTGGAGAAAACTCTCCTTTTAAAGGGCTCACTTGATTGAGTCAGGCCCACCTGAATAATCTCCATATTTAAAGGTCTGAATTAAAACTGACTTGAAACTTTGATTACATCTACAAGATCCCTTCACAACTGTCCTTAGATTAGTTTGATTGAATAAACAAGGGGGAGGAATCTTGGGGTGGAAGCATCTTTAGAATTTTGCCTACTACATCCAATAACCAAAGAAAAAAGATTTTAAGAACACATGGATAAACCAAGTGTAAATAGCTATGGCTGGCTAAATAAGGGCACGTGCTAAGTAAAAGACACTGTATTGTTAATCATGTGGAGCATGGCGACTTTTGAGTGAGCTAATTTGGCAGAGTGATGGGGTTGAAGAGACATGAAGATGGTGTTGGAAGAGTGATGAAATTGCAAGGAAATGAAGATTGAATGGGTGGTTGGAAAGCATAGGCACTAAATATAGCATAGTCAAGAAGAAATAGAAATCGATTCCTAGATACATTTAGACTAATGTTGAAGAACCCCAAAGATGACTAGAAAAACTTAAAAAGCACTTAGAAAAGATATATTACTAGAGAGAAACGAGAGTTAAGCTCACAAAGGCAAAACAAAATAAATGAAAAACAAATAAAAAACTCGACAGCAATAATAGAAGTCAGAAGATAGTGGAATATTATTTTCAAATTATTGAAGAAAAAAATTTTTATCAACCTAATAGTGTGTGCCTAGCAACACTGTCTTTCAACAAGGAGAGGAAAACAAAAATATTTTAAAATACATGAAAATGGAGAGATTTTACCATAAATAAGCCTATACTGAAAGAACTTCTAAAAGATCTATTTACTAATGAGAATGCTTAACAGTGAGAAAAAAAAAAGATTAAAATGTAGGCATATCTAACAAGTATTTTTCCATATAAAATAAGAATAATAACAACAGCAGCAACAAGTCTAATATGTGGAGCTCAAAAAAGGGCAGATACAACCTATTTAACACAATATAACGTGTCAAAACTGGGATGACAAAAGTTAAAGAGTTCTAGGGTCTTTGCATTGGTCAGTAGGTGTTTGAATTATTAACTTTAGACTGTGTTCAATAAATATTCTGGATAAAATATCAAGTATAACCAGTAAAAGAAAAGTGCTGTATGCATTCAAAACCAATAAAAGGAAAAATGATATGTAAAAGCAAATAAACATAGCTCAAACAATCTCCAAAAAACCAAGAAAGGAGAAAAGAAGCAGCTCAGAGGAAATGAAACAGATATAAAAGGAAAAGTAAATTCATAGAAGCTCCTCCAGGCATTATCAGTATTTATTATACCTGCTGTGATGTATAAAATGTATACGGCTAGAAGCCCACACACCAGACATGCCTGGAATGGTGTTTATTGGGGAAAACCCATGGAAATCGGAGCAATAACAAGTGTGCATGTCTTCTGTTGACCGCTGAATTCTAGAGCAATAAAGAGACATATCAGGGTAGGCCTTAGATTCTGGAAGAAGGTCCTCACATAGGAGCTGTGGAGCTGTTAAGCATCGTTAATCCACGGGAAGCATTAGTCCCTCCCATAGTTAGATCAGGAGCCAGACTATAATAGCAATTTGACAAGGCAGAACCTTGACTCCAGCCCAGCCCTGCAATCTCAGCCTTCATGGTAGGTGGGTAGCATTATCTGCCCCTTCTGATTCAAACCATGTGATTACAGCCATATATCAACATAGCAGCAAGATTTCACATACTCCCTTCATATGATCAGGGGCTGGGGTCCAAACCTTAATATGTACCAGGAATGATTTTCTTAGTCACCAGGCCATAACTCATCTCCATGGAGCTTTACAGGAGTATATGCACTGGACTCTTTTGTTGCTGGAGACCAACCTGCAAGAGACCAGTCTGAGATATGTTAACCCTTACCTCTCAACAATGTAAGAACTAAACTTGTTAATCAAGATACATATTTTCAGGTTATATAAAAATATCAAATTTCAGCTATATGCTCTTTATAATAGATGCACCTAAAACCGAAGGTAAATATTGAAATTAAAATAATTAATAAATATATACTAGGGAAACACTAATGAAATTACACTTGAGTCAGTTATACTAATATCAGAAAAATAAACCTAAGCAGGATAGATTTAGTATATATTAAATATATGCAATTTATTTATATATAGAAAAGTGTCAGTTCTCTAAGCAGTATTAAAATGCTAATTCTTATATGTGGTAAAATACTCTTACAATATGTGAAGCAAAAGTGGCCAGAACTATAAGTTGAAACAGACAAATCCAATAACATAGTAGGAGATTTCAACATAACTCTGTCAGTTTCTAACAAGTCAAGCAAACAAAATAGTCACTAAGACATAGAAAAGTTGAACAACAAAATATGAACACACTTTACTTAGTGGCCATATGCAGAACTCTCCAGTAACTAATGGAGAATAACTTAAGTATATGCTATACATTTAGAAAAATGGACACCTAAACCATAAAGCAAGTCTCAAAAAATGCCAAAGAAGCAGTATCATACAGACTACTTGTAAATAACTCATTGATCAAAAAAGAAATCCTAATAGAGATTTCAAAAAATATTCAAAACTAACCAATAATAAAATGCGATGTATCGAAAGATGACATGCATTGTAGACCATGAGCATTTTTTAAAATATCGGATATCTAAACGCTAAAATAAAATTGTATTAATATTAAAACAAAATATGGGTGAATTCCTTTACTATCTAGAAAAGGGTAAAAAATGCCTTACTGTGATTCAAAATCTAGAAGCAAAAAGAAAAATTCTTGATAAATTCAATTACATTAAAAATGTGTATGATATAGACAAAGAAGAAAAAGGAAGGAAGGGATAAGGACAAATGACAAAGTTGGATAAAATATTTGCATCTTATACCACATACAGAGGGCAAATATTGCTATTATATAAAGAACTTCTGAAAAATAAGAAGAAAAAGTCCCAAAACTTTAGAATAAAAAATAGGCAAATAATATGGAAAACAGTACACAGAGAAAGAACCAGCGATGGCCCTTAATCATATGAAGTAATCACATACATAATAAGAGAAATACAAATAGAAACTACACTGAGGTATCATTTCCAACCTTGGCAAAGCAGAACACTTTGACAACATACTCTGTTGCTAAGGCTGTGAGAAAACAATCATTTTTACACACTGCTAGTGGAAATGCAAAACCATACCACCTCTAAGAATTTGATATTAGCCAATTATTAATTAGCAAAATTACACAGGCATTTACCCTTTGACTCAGAAATCATCCCACTTCTAAGAATCTATCCCTAAGATACACTCACAGAAATGTGAAATGACTTATACACAGAGCTATTTATTTACTTGCTATTTGCAAAAGCAAAATAGTCACAAAAAATAAAAAGAACAATGGAATATGTTACACCTTTCTGGGTATCTTTTGGGTAACAAAGGTGTGGGAACTCATACACACACTCTTATACTGATGTTAGCCCAGGGCCAGTCTTCCTCAGCAAAAAAGAGGAGGATTGGCATCGGATGTTAGCTCAGGGCTAATCTTCCTCACAAAAGAAAAGAAAATATCTAGCATTTATCCTTGTTCTTCCCACCATTTCTCTTTTGTTTCTTCCCATCTAAAGTTTACTATTTCTTTTTTTTTTTTAAGATTTTATTTATTTATTTATTTATTTTCCCCCCAAAGCCCCAGTAGATAGTTGTATGTCGTAGTTGCACATCCTTCTAGTTGCTGTATGTGGGACGCGGCCTCAGCATGGCCGGACAAGCGGTGCCTTGGTGCGCGCCCGGGATCCGAACCCGGGCCGCCAGTAGCGGAGCACACGCACTTAACCGCTAAGCCACGGGCCGGCCCTCCGTTTTCTATTTAAGAGCCTGTGGAAGAAAAAAGCTTAAGACCACTCAGTGGTCGTTCCTACCCATTCACCAGCGTGAGCAGTGGGAGCTGCAGGGCAGTCTTCAGTGGCGGGCCGGGCGCTCTAGTCTTCAGTAGGCAACTTAGGGAACCGCGGAATAGGCGCAGAAGACACCTGCACGCCTTCGCAGCAGTCTGCGACCTCGAGTTTAATAGCAGTCAACTCAGGAGCTGGAGAGGTCCATTCACCCTGAAATTCTTCCTTGATCACAGCCTTGTTAGCAGCGGCCTGCTCTTCCTTTCCAGCCTCCTCAGGATCTCTGTAGAAGTAAAGATCAGGCAGACCTCCCGCGAGTGCGCACGGGAGATGGTGCCGCACAGGCGCAGAAACTCCTGGCCCAGTCTCCACCACATCAGACCCACCTAGTGGGCTTCCTTGTGGCTGCATGGGATGGCAATGTCCACATAGCGCAGAGGAAAATCGGTGTTACACAGAATGATGGTAGGCAAGTTAACTTAAGACGCCTCTGTAAGAGGCTGGTGGCTAGTCCTGGGATCAGTAAGCACCAGAAGTCACGGCTCCAGGAAGGCTGCCTGGATCTGGCTAGTGAAAGTTCCAGGAGTGAAGCGGCCAGCAGTAAAAGTGGCCCCGGTGACAGCTACAACCTTCAGCACAGCCCACTGGCCAGTGTTCCTCGAGGATATGATACTGACATCAGCTGGATTTTCAGTGGCAGCAATGGCATGAGCTGCCAGCAGAAACTCCTCCCAGGTTCTCTTCAGATTTATGATGTAGATGCCATCACTTTTCCTTTTGTAGATGTACTGTTCCATTTGGAAGTCGAGGTTGGTGCCACCTTAGTAGGTTCCAGCTGTACGGAATTTGAGGACATCCTCCTCCTTCATTTGCAGAACATTAAGGGCCCTGGACATAGTGCAAGTTTCCTCTTCTGACAGGAACCCAGGACAACGCCATATGGACTCCTCACTAGGTTTTGTGAAAAGGTAGAATTTATTTTTCTCTTTCTAAAATAAATAAAATACATGTCTGTTAGCTCTCCACTGAAATGCCTGAGGAGCTGTGACAACCCAGTAGAAAAAGCAAATCTACCACCCCAATGTAATTTCCAAATATCATTTTCCACTAAAAGGAACTACCAGGGCTTCTTGGAGATAGGTCTGATTCCAAGCTGTGGCTAGAAATATCCAAGATGAGCCTGGTCATCTTGTCATTTCTGAAATCCTATACCTAGACTCTATCACAGACTACAAAAGGACACAAGAGGCAACTTTGACTTCCATTAGCCAAAGATGAGACCATTTGAGCTTCAAAATGAAGAATGAATACTGAAATGTATCAAATCTATTAAAATTGATAATGACACTGATTATCACAATTATACTAATCTTTCATTGTTCACTTCTTCAGATTTTAGTTAGGTAACCAGCTCCTTATTCAGGAAATTCATACATAAGGTAAAATCATCAACAGGAATTGCACAGCACTACTTCTAAAATATTCTTGCCGAAATAAAAGATTAAATAAAATAAGGTTATATCAGTTGGACATCTATATCTAACTAACAGTTACATGAAATTTTGACAAATAGAAAAAAATACTTCATGAGAATTTCAAACACACAAATCAGAATAGTATATGAACAAGAGAATAAACCAAAGAATATAGGTTAGGAGATAATAAGTATAAGATCAGAAATTTAAGAAATTCAAAACAAGCACACAATGGAGAGAATCACCAAGACACAAGTTTATTATTTTAAAAAGAGAAATAAAACCACACAGACGCTGTCAAAATTAATCAAGAACAGCAGCGCATATAAACAATATGAGGGAGGAAAAAGGGAAAAAGGACATAAGTAGAGATAAAACTTTGTTATCTACAAAGAGAAAACAATGAAGAATTTTATGACAATAAGCTTGAAAATTTAGACAAAATGGTCAATTTCCTAGAAAATAATGTTATAAAAATGGACTCAAAAACATTGTCTTATAACAAATATATTGAATCAGTATTTTAAAATGTAAAATGATAACGAACACCAGGCTTAAGTGGTTTTCAGGCCAATTCTAAAAAATGGCAAAGAAAAGATAAATCTAGTCTTATAAACACATTTCCAGAGAATGGAGGAGAAAAAGAAATACATTACTCCACAGTTCATTTAATAATGAGAGTATAACTTCAATAGCAAAACCTGACCATGGCAGACTGAGAAAGAGAAACCGGAGACCAAAGCACTTATTAACATAAATGCAAAGATCCTAGACAAAATATTAGCAAATTTAACCCAGCAGTGTATAAAAAACGTAATACATCGTGATCAGTTGGGCTTTTTAGAACTTTTCAAGACTGAGTTGCATTTTCATAACGGTACTCTGGCTGCCATGTTGAGAGGAGACTGACATGGGAAAAGAGGCAGAAGGTGGGAGAGCAGTTAGGAGCAGCGTTGCCCGATAAAATGTTTATTGGCTAAATCTGGCAACCCTAGTTAAAAAGTTATTGCAATAATTGAGGTGAGATGTATTTTTGGCTTGTACCAGGATGGTAGAAAGGCAGATGGTGAGCAGTGATCAGATTCTGGAAACATTTTGATGTTAAATTCAACAAGCTCTTTTGATGGTTTGGATATGGGTTATTTTCTATCCTTCTGTCTTATCGTCACTTGCCCCACACTGTTCTAGGTCATTATCTTCCCCTAGTGTGTTCTGAAACAGCATCCTTAATTGCTCTGTTGCCTCTAGCCCTGTTCCTCTACAGTTCCCAATTCTAGTCTATGTAATATTTCTAAAAATGCAAATCTGATTGTTCACCACCTAAGTCCCTTCAGTGACTTACATTTGCCCTTTGGATAATGTCTGACACCTAAAAATAGATGACGTTTACTCTTTGGCCCCATGACTACCTTGCCATCCGCAAGGCCATCACTTCCACTATGCAACCTCCGCCTTCTCTCTGGCTAAGTCCTATTAATTCTCTAGTTCTAAACCTAAAGGTGACATTCTCAGAAAGACCATCACTAAGACAAGGTTTTGTTCCCTTGTCATAGGTTTCCATAAAATTCTAGTTTCTCCCACCATAACATTAATCAAGCTACATTCTAATCATTTATTTAATTGGATGTTTTCTCAACTGTTTTGTAACTTTGGGGAGGGGAGAGACATAAGTATCCTGTTTATTATCGTATCCCTAAACCTTGAAGAACATTTGGCACAGAGTACATAATCAATACATATTTTAAATAAATGATTAATAAATTAACTAATTAGGTGCTTGCATTTCATATTCGCACAAGGATTATTGAGACAAATGGTGTGCTTCATAACAGCACACTAAATGGTACCACTAATTATTATATTTGCTAAAGATAATTCCATAGAATGAGTTTTTTTTTCTTTAGCTTAAAACATAAATTCGTGTCACAAAACTTAATTAGTATACATTTTGACATTCTACTTTAAAAATAATTACTTCAATCTCTAGTTTACTAGAACTTACTTCATTTCTACAATATGAAATAAATGGAACTTTTATTTCTATATATTTTATTTCACTACCTATCAATAAGATGACTGAAAAGGATAGACACATTAGAGAACATTTCTTTCTCTTACTGTAACCAGTCATGAAAGGCAATGAAGTGACTCTAAAATGGAAGTCAATGAAACATAAGAATTATTAAAGAAAGAAAGGCGTATTTAAAACTTTTGGGAGGGGCCGGTCCGGTGGCACAAGCAGTTAAGTGCGTGCGCTCCCCTGCAGCGGCCCGGGGTTCGCCAGTTCAGATCCCAGGCGCGGACCGACGCACCGCTTGGCAAGCCATGATGTGGCGGCATCCCATATAAAGTGGAGGAAGATGGGCATGGATGTTAGCCCAGGGCCAGTCTTCCTCAGCAAAAAAAAGAGGAGGATTGGCAGATGTTAGCTGAGGGCCGATCTTCCTCACAAAAAGAAAAAGAAAGAAAGAAATAAAACTTTGGGGAAAGATTAATAATCTAAGTGTGCATGTTATTGATAAAATAAACTTCACACCAAAAAAATAAGGATTTAATAACATTAAACTGGAAATATTGTGAACTTGTGGCCTTTTAAAAGTACTATCTTTTCTAGTCCTAGCTAGAATTTGACCCAGCATTAATCTCATCCTATCTACTAGATTTACTCATGTGGAAAAATCTGATATGCAGTCCCCAATGCCCAGAATTTACTTTCTAATACCCTTTTTTTTCCTTTGTAAAAAAGAACTAGCACTTCTTGGATAATAGCTAATCCTGTGACCTGGAACATGTTATGGCTGCCCAAAAATGAGGAGGATTTCAAAGATGGCTTGGATAGTGCAAGAACAAATGACCTCAGTTAAAAAGGATTCTCACTGTCTAAGTTTTGACAATATATGCAGAATAGAGAAAATACCACTTGTAATTATTTGGAACAAGTTGAGTCTCTGAATAAAAGCATGACTCTTTAGTTATAATGATAAAAGAAAATTTAATATGAAGTTTAACAACAAGAAAGTTATAATACAAATGAAAGGTGATATAATTTTTACTTAAGTTAATTTTAATGATAAGGGAGTGCAATGTATAATGTATATAATATTCTTTTCTGTTAAGTAATTATCTTTTTGTGAAAAGCAAATTTGTACCCTTCTCAATATTTGTTACATAACCAAATTGCTTAAGAAAATGAAAATCCTACAGAAACAAATTGATTATAACGGGTGGTCTCCCACCATATATAGGAAGAAAGAAATTTCAACCGGTTTTTGCGAGATGAAGAATGAACCAAGTATTATATTCTTCATTGACCAGGACATGAACTCTCTGAATGACAACACTAAATATAATTAGATGATGATAAGGCTTACTTGTCTCCAGTAATGACAACATAATAGATCAATGTATAATATTTAATTGGCAGCAGGCTATAGAGCATTGGACAGCTGAGGGTGAAAGAAGAGATTATTTTGGGAAAGCTGACCAGAGTGTAGGATACCAAAACTTAAGTGAAAGGCCTAAGTTTGACGTAACTATTTAAGCTTTATTATTAAAATAATGGGTCCTGGAGCTCCAGTGTGAATTATCCTAAAGGGCACAACTGTATCCCGTACCCCATTCAAGAAGTAATTAGTTGATATCCAAACCTACAACTTTGACTGGTCTTCTTGACACTTGGGTTGTTTCCAACCTAATACCAAGATGCCCATAGCTGTAAACTTCCAGAGTCTGCTTGGTGAGACAGAATTACTCTGTTTCATTAGCATAACTTCCTAAAAGTGAAAACACTCCGTCAAAAGTGTAAAAAAATTTTAAATATTTGAATGTAATTTGCCAAAATTCATTCATAAAGTCAGTAATACTATACACCATAAACAGTAGAGTATGAGAGTGATATTCCCACAGTATGTTTATAGTGGAGACAGCTAGTTGCCTCCTCAATGCCTATTTTCTCCTTTAGTAACAGAAAGCACATTTCATTCCAGATGACAGTGTGCCCAGCCCAAAACTACATTTCCGGGTGGTCTTGCGCCTAGGAGTAAACAATGAGATGGAGCATAAATCAGGTAAGTCTTCTGGATATTCTCCATCCTTTCTCCATTCCCTGCCTGGAACAAAGACGTGAGGTTAGAGCTACAGCAGCAATCTTGGAACCAGAGGAGAACTTGAGAATCAAAATCACTTGCTAAGGATGATGGTAACCTTGGAGCTATCAAACCATCCGTGGATTGCATACACATGTAACTTATTTTAGGTGAGAAAGAAATAAACCTCTATCTTATTAAAGCCATTTGTTATATATATTCTTATTAGGAATCCTTTTTAAAAATTATGTTTGGAAAAATATTTATTTTTAGTTTAATTTTAACTTCTTTTGGGGCTGAATACCAGTTCTTCTTTACCAGGCTTATATATTTGTAAGCTCTTTCCTCTGTCCTATCCAGCTCCAAAGTTTTTAATAAATCCCATATGTGATGATTCACAGATTTGTATCTCTGTCTGAGAACTCACCTCAGAAATCCATACCCAAGTGTTTTCTTGAAATTTGAGATTTTCATTTAAATGTCTTAAAGGATATTCACAAAAATTCTCCCACTGTACATGTAACCTTCTCCTTAACACTGAACCCACATCTCCTAACATGTTTTATCTTAGTGAAAAGCATAAATGTGCAATAAATTGTCCAATAAATTGCACACATCAAAAATCTAGTTTTTAGTCCAGTACATCTTTTTTTTTTTTTTTTTTTTTTTTAATTTTTATTTATTTATTTATTTTTTCTCCCCAAAGCCCCAGTAGATAGTTGTATGTCATAGTTGCACATCCTTCTAGTTGCCGTATGTGGGATGCGGCCTCAGCATGGCTAGAGAAGTGGTGCAACGGTGCACACCCGGGATCCGAACCCCGGGCCGCCAGCAGCGGAGTGCACGCACTTAACCGCTAAGCCACGGGGCCGGCCCCTAGTCCAGTACATCTTGAAGATGTCCACATTTCTCGTCTCCATCACCACCACTCTAATTCACCATCTTTCCAGGTGCACAAATAAAGTAGCACCATAGATTGTTTCCCTATATCTAAATTGTCCAAATTGTTCCCTTTTAGTCTATTCCTCAATACTTTAACTGGTAAGAACTTTTAAAAATGTGAATCCGAACATGTCCCTCACACACACACACACACACACACACACACACACCTACCTTAAATCAATCAATGGCTTCCCATGATTTCCAGATAAAGACCAAAAATGTTAATATGGCCTATAAGGCCGTGCATGCTCTGGCTCCTACCACTTCCCATGTGTCATGTGACACTATGATCCTCTTTTCTTCCTCTGTAGTCACAGTGGCTTCTTTCAGTTCCATGACCACGTCGTGGTTACTCCCTTTCCAGGATCTTTGAATATACTTGCCCCTTCATCCCAATGACTCTAGTTACTCCCACTCATTCTTTAGTTCTCAATTCAATGAAAACTTTCTCAGAGATCCTTTCTTATTCCCCTGTGGGTCCTATCTCCGAGTTATACATTCTCTAGCACTGCCTAAATACAAGTATCACCTGGTAGTGCTATGTGAAATTTGGCCCATCTTTTTATCCTGAGTACCTAGCATAGTGTCTGACTGTAAAAATGATACTACAGATAGCTATGATTAAATATTTGATGCATAAATTAATAACCCGTATTTATGCTGGCTAGAATATATCTTCAAGTGTATGTTATGAGAGAACATGGGTGGTTCACTTTCTCTGCCCTACACACATGATTCACAAACCACCTGGCGTATAAATTTTTACTTCCTTTCTCTTTCAGAATATTGTGGATTTTACTCTGCTTTCTTCTGCACTTATAATTGCAGAGGTTTCAAAGGTCATTTTTTATTCCTTGGAGTAAGAGTCGTTTTCTGCATCCTTGATTGTAGAATTATTGATATTTTCTTGGAATGTTTTACAAATTCACTAGGATAAGATGAAGTATTTTTCTTAGTAAATACTTTCTTATAAGTTAAAACTTTCTTCAGTTATATAATGTTTTCATAAATTATGTCTTATATTGATTTTCTTTCATATTCTTTGGTTTTGATCTTCTCCTTAGGAACATAAACTTTCTCATTCTATCTTCCCATGTCTTATCTTGTGGTTTGCAATTGTCTTCTTCTTTTCTGTTATTCTGTATACAGAGAAAGTGTCCTAGGTTTGTCCTCCACAGACAGATTCAGTTTCCGTAACACCATCACTACGCTTTATTGTTTCTAAGACTGAATTTCAGTCTGCAATATTAAATCCTTTGACATGTTTCCTTGTCTCACTGTTCTCTCTATTTATTTCTTCCTAACTTTAAAATCAACTCAATTTTTATCACGGTTTCTTGTGTTTTCATCATGGCTTTCAATGCTCTTACATAATAGAGTATCAGCTTCCTGAAACTAATTTCAGTTCATGTGGTACATCTTCTTGCAAAAGATTGGGCTTTGTTTTCTTTTGTTGTTGCTGTCTTTGCAGCTTGTGACATCCATGAAATAGAAGGTATAAAACTTCGTATGGTGTTATGTTAGTATCAGGTCTAAATCGGTGAATTCTCCTTTCTCATAAAAGCCACGGGATACTGCGATTGCTATTAAAATTATTTTCTTAATTTGCAAAACAAAGAGAACTGATTAGCCCATCCCATAACTGGTACAAAATAGTTTTTGTTGTTGCTGTTTTGTAATTCTATTTGTTTTATGTAAATTTTCTGCTCTAAGGAAGGATATCTTGGTCTCACTGCCTGGTAATATACCCATAAGGAAGAGATCTGTTTCTGGATACTCTTAGGAATTCTTTTTTTCTTTCATTAGCGGAGATGGTATATAAAGAACTACATTCTCCAAAGGACACCATTCCCACAGCTCTCTCAACTCAGAATGGGGCTGATTGGAGAATGAGAGGCATGAATGGGGCAGACTGGAGAGAACAGAGAATACAGTCCTCTCTTTTTTTCAGGGGGAAAGTGAAGCAACTTAACAGATAGATAAATGGAAGTTTCTATGGTCCCTTCTTCCCTTCGTATCTCTGTTGTCCACACCACATTCTGCCTCAGGACCTCACTTACACTTTAGTAAGTAGAAATGCTTCTTTGAGTTTTATACATTGAATATTCCTGGTTTCCAATGATGTTAAAAGTTTGAAATTTTTGGTTGGAGAGCAATTTAGTAGTGATTATCTGCCATCGTAACGTGAAAAATCTCTAAATAATATCTGCAATGTTCTTAAAGAGAAAATTATTATAGGTTCTGAAGAGTAACTGACAAAGACTCTCTAGGTGCACAAATAAATGGAATGTTTACACCACCTATCAATATTTGAATTTTTTTGTACTTTCAATTGAATTTTAAACTGCAATAATATTTTTGTTTATATTTACAATCCAAAATATCAATTAGAACGTTAACATGTACTATAGATGATGAAATATATGTTCATAAGCAATGTCAGATGTTTTGTTTCATTTGATCAACTGTACACTGATTTAGTTAACCTTTGTGGGAAAAGAAATATGCTTGATCAATCTAAATGGTTGGTGGTGAAGTAATACTATCTAATAACTTATTTTTGTGCTGGCATTTTTTTATTTGAACTCACTACACAGAAGGCAAAGCCTCCTAGAAGTTAGAATTCAATTTTTGCGTGTATTTAATTATTCCTCTACGCTAACTCCTTTGATTATCTTTTTGTCAATAGGAGAAAATGTTGCACGTCTTTTACCAACGTAGTCACAGCACATATCCTAAAAGAAAGCTCCTATCACTACAAATTAACTTAAATATATGTAACATTTTTGTGGAGATTATTTAATTATTCAAAATTCATAGTTGTTCACCGATGCAAGGAAGAAAAAGTATTTCTTTTTCAAACTTATTTGTTTTCTGAAGGGTTTTGGTAGAATAGGTATATGAATGATATTTCAACAACCATTTCAGAGTTTTTAAAAATGGATTTTTTATGGGTTAGACACAGATGTTATTTATTTATAATATATACTTTATCTGATTAACAACAGAATTTGAGAGAATCTATAAAAATACACAAGAAAAGTACCAAAATGGAAATAAAAACTTTACAAGTTGTTGAATTTGTAAGAAAATAATACAGTATAATAGTGACCTGGGGTAACAATTTCTGTCATTTATCAAACATTAAATGTCACTGAAGCAAAATAAAAACAAAAATATCATATGAATCTCATTATGTAATAAAAGGAAAATTCAAATGAGAGATGCTTTGACCTATTTAAAAATATCTTATCCTATCAGTGTTAAATGGACTTAAGGCCCATTCATTTATTCATTCATTTACTTCATTCAATTCATTTAACTTATATGTACTGAGCACTTCTATATGTACCAGACACAATTATTAATTGGCAGGTAATAGCAGAAAAAAGAAGACAGACAAAAATCTGTGATCTCATGAAATTTATACTTTAGTAAGGAAAAGATAAAATTAACAAAAAGGTATTATATATTGATGATTGCTGAGAAGAAAAGTATAAGGACTGCACATTGGGGAAGGGGGAGTGTGAGTGTTTAAATTGAGATAGCCAAGGACCTTATTCTCACTTGGATGAGATGACACAATACTTTCTCATCTCCCAGTAATTTTACCTGCAGATGAAGTCAGCATTTTTCTTACAAACAGCTTTGAATTAGTTCACCTGCCCTAGCAAATGGTTGATGAAAACCCCATTTCATATTATAGAATACAGTATACATACTTTACACAGGAAATTTGTAAGTACAAGTGTATTTAGTGATCCACCCTGGCCAGAGGAAAATTTTAGTATTGTTCTTGTTGGGAAAAACATTCTGATTTTGTGCAACACCACTTCCCAGTGGCCTGCCAAGTTTGAGTCAGCTGCTAAATGCTCATCGAAGTAACTAAAGAAATTGTTGCATTGGCTTCATTAGTATTCACAATATGACTTTTGGAAAATATCTACCAAAAACAATTTTGGCTTTGGGAGATTTACTATTATTCTGTCATTTCTGAAAGTAATTGGAAAATAAGATCAGTTATTTCTAGAAACAATTCCTGGTTCATGAAATTAAGACCATTTAGTCTGTGTTCAGAATGCCTTTTGTCCTCTTTGCCATCACAGAAGGATACACATCTAATTAATCCAAAGTCTGCATCAGAAAATTTAAATATAACTCAAGGTAAAAGGAAACTAAAATCTAGCCTAATTTTCTATTGTATGATATTGAAACCTTATGTGATTACCCATATGAATTCTTATATTTATATAAAAATGCAAGCTTTTATAAACATGAATACCTTATATGGGTCAAAGTATTACTTTTAAAAAGTTAAAAATGACTTGTACAAACATAAAATGAGTATATCTCAAAGATTTTATTCGACCTGCTAATTAATGAGGAAACCACTAAGATGGTAAAACTCGATCCAAGAGCATTTGATAAACAGGGGTTTATATAGTCTATGAAGAAAGCTATCTAAAAATTTTTTTTTTTTTTTTTTTTTGGTGAGGAGATCAGCCCTGTGCTAACATCCGCCAATCCTCCTCTTCTTTTGCTGAGGAAGACGGCCCTGGGCTAACATCTGTGCCCATCTTCCTCCACTTTATATGGGACGCCGCCACAGCATGGCTTGCCAAGCAGTGCGTCGGTGCGCGCCCGGGATCCGAACCAGCGAACCCCGGGCCGCCGCAGCGGAGCGCACGCACTTAACCACTTGCGCCACCGGGCCAGCCCCATCTAAAAATTTTTAGAGTAGGACTGCTTGGTTAGATAAAAACTCATTGTTGTCCTATGGGGCAATCAAACCATAACCATCAGGATTATCTTTTTTATCAGATAGAAATTTACATGTTAGTAAGTAACTTCATAGTGTCTGAGTTCTGATCAAGTAGTAAATAGCAGAGTCAAACACAAGTACATTCTCCTAGAAAATTATATAATTCTTGGGTGAGCTTATTAAACGTTTCAGAATAACATTGAAAAGACATGCCATCCACCTTTTCTGCCTTTTTTCCAGTTTTAATGATTTTCTTAACAATCCCCCATCTTAGTTTGAGGTGTTATAACAAATACAGTAGTCTGGGTGGCTTAAACAACAATTTATTTCTCACAGTTCTGAAGGTTGGGAAGTCCAAGATCAGGGTGCCAGCATGGTCAAGTTCTGGTGAGAGCCGCCTTCCTGGTTTGCAGATGGCTGTCACCTTCCTGTGTCTTCACATGGCGGAAAGAGAGATCATCTCTCTCATATCTCTTCTTATAAGGACACTAATCCCATTCATGAGGGCTCCACTTTCATGACCTAATTACCTCTCAAAGGTCCCATCTCCAAATACATCACACTGAGCATTGGAGTTTCAACATACAAATTTTGGGAAGACACAAACATTTAGTCCATGGCCTTCCCTGCTTTGATCATAAATTATCTCCAAATATTGATCAGAAAAAAAAAAGTTGATCTCATTATAGTTTAGATTGATTATTTTCACAGATGCAGTAAGAGGTGCTAAATAACCATATAAGCTTCCTTGTTCATGTAGTATTTAACAGACACTGAAGCAAAACTTTTAGCTTTTGTTTGTAAATTTTCTTAAAGAATCTAGGATTGGTGCATTTAAAAGACTCTATAAAGTCTAGGCCACGAAGTGAAGGCCAAGAAAATCTCTCCCGCAGACATCACTGTAGTACCCATAGAATTAGTAAATTCCTCTTTCCTCAAAGCCCTCAAAATATACTAGGCTCCTGGCCTGCCAGGAAGTGACTTTATTTATCACTTGTGAGTCTGGAGCCCTATAAGCCAGGTGCCAGGCTGGTTTCTTATGAGAGTTTTGTAGGCATTGGTGCTCTTCTTCTTTAACAGTGGGCTTGCTGTACCTGATTAAAAGTGACTCATTTCCAAATATAACACTGCAGCATGTCTTTAGCGGCACAATCAGTTTTTCCAATTTGAGGTAAAATGGAGACAGATTCTTATTGAAATAATGAAAATAGCTATTACCACAAAAATAAGGAAACTCATTAAAAATATATGTTTTTGAATTATGAGACTTCAGTGAGAATTAGATTCCATTTAAAAATGTTTTGTATTCCATTTATACAGCATAATATTCTAAATTGAGGGCAAGAGATCTGGAAGGAAGAAAAAGTGATTCCTTGTATATTCGTCAGTACATAGAGCATTAAAATAATATCAACAATATTCCAAACACATAACTGCTATTAAAATTTTCTCATCAGTTTATTCAGTCCTATGTAATTAATTCTTGCTCCCCTGGACCTAGGATCAGCAGTCTGCTTTCATGAAGTCATCTTCTTGTGAAATAAAAAGAATCCTAGAAAGCCTGATTCAGTCCTCTGGTACAGTTGGAAAGATTTCTAAGCAATACCAGCTTGATAGTCTTTAGTCAAGAGTCTATTTTTGATGTATCAATAGTTAAGATACCTGGTAGAGTCCAGTCCTTAAGACACGGTGACTGACCTTCTTTGTTGAAGATGTGAGTTCTAACCTTTGAGACTTCAAATAAGAACCAGAGGAAAGCAAAGTTCACCTGTAAATGAGAGTAAATGGCTGTTCTTATTATTACGTAATTAATAATATCAAAATGGAAGAGATCCATTGGGGTCTACAACACATAACTATTTCATAAGCTTTTAATCCATTTTCCCTTGAGGATAAGAACTGAATATTATGAATAGCAAGCACATTGACCCAAGACCTTGCTATAAAGTGTAAAATCTCTTAAATTTTTATATTAATAGCAGTTTACATGTGCAAAATTAACCTAGGTAAGGATGAGCTTCTCTTATTTTTTAATTATTCTTCTCATTTATGTCTTACAGCAGTATTGAGCTAATTAATAAATATGGAGCAGACCAAATAAACCTAAATATTTGTAGCATGTTTTTTTTTTTTTAATAAGGAGAAAGAAGAAATATTTGTGATTTTCTAATTCCCACTGGGAAGTCTCAAAGATTTCAGATTTCAGGTGTAAAGATATCTTTTTTTAAAAAAATTAAAGGTCTGATGCTGGGAAGACAAAATCAGAACAGTTATCAAAGGAGATTTAGGTACTTGATTAAGATAGGATGATGGGCACTTGAGAAGCAATACTTGCTTATCTATTTAATCAAAGTGATAATATAATATTTTTAAATAAACATAGAAGAAGTTTTCATGGTTGTAAGAATTTTAGCTCTTTCAAAAGTGAGGACACTTTATTCTTTTATTTTTGTAATAATCTATTGCAGAAGTTAGCAAACCATGGCCCATAGGCCTAGTCATGAGTACAGTTCATAAGCTGAGTAGTTTTTACATTTTTAAATGTTTGAAAAAAATTAAAACAAGAATAACATTTTGTGACATGTGAAAATTTTTTTTTTTTTGTGAGGAAGATCAGCCCTGAGCTAACATCCATGCTAATCCTCCTCTTTTTGCCGAGGAAGACCGGCTCTGAGCTAACATCTATTGCCAATCCTCCTCCTTTTTTTTTCCCCAAAGCCCCAGTAGATAGTTGTATGTCATAGTTGCACATCCTTCTAGTTGCTGTATGTGGGACGTGGCCTCAGCATGGCCGGAGAAGCGGTGCGTCGGTGAGCGCCCGGGATCCGAACCCAGGCCGCCAGTAGCAGAGCGCGTGCACTTAACCACTAAGCCATGGGGCCGGCCCAAGACATGTGAAAATTACATGAAACTTCAGTGCTCATAAATAAAATTTTATTGAACACAGCCACACTTAATCATTTACATATTATCTATGGCTGCTTTACTGCTACAGTGGCAGAGTAGTTGTGACAGATCTTAAAGCCCTTATAGACTGCAAAACCCAAAATATTTACCATCTGGCCCTTTACAAAAAAAAATTCTGACTCCTGTTCTAGAACTTGGTAAAATCAACACAAAGCACTGAAAAATTTTCAGGTGAGATACTGAACTTCTGCTCTCTGAGCAGGTTACACAGAGAGTAACCTTTTTGTTACTCCTTGTTAACACTTAAAACTTAAAGATCAATTGTCATTTCAATGGATAAAAAAACAAATAAAAGACTCACAAGCTCCTTCTTTATAAATTATCTTGAGAAAAAGCCCATCAACATTGAGCAAAATTTGTCAAAATGTTAATACATTCCAATGCTTCTTTTCAGCTCCATTATTTGCAGTTACTAAAAACCAAAACTATATTTTCTTCCTGCAAAATTCTGCAACTTTTTATATCTATCGAGGTTCTGTCTTTTATTATCCTCTTTCATATTTTGAAACAGATACTTTATTTCACAAACTACCATCATTTTTTTTAAAAAACACATCCATTACCTTGCACACACAGTTGTACTTTTCTGCTATTATTAGTTTAGTAGAGTCTCAGTTAGAGAAAAGAAAGCATCTATCATGCAAAACAATTAGCAGATGAGCAAAGCTCATGAGTCCATATCAGAATCTGGGAAATTATGTGCAGATGCCCATAATACTTTGTACATAATCACAGTTAACATAAAAATTTTGTCAGAATTATGAACACATAGTTTTAAATTTTTCACAATCCTAAACAGTATATAGAAATAAATTTGCTTCTCTGATCAATAAGCCAATGTAAAAAGTTTAGAAAGCTCAGAATTACTAGTCTTTTCATGAAAAAACAAACCTAAATATAATAAAAAATAAAGTGCATTGATTGTTTTACTTAACACATAAAAGTTAGAGAAAAGTCATATAACTGTTTTGAAACCAGTCTAATCTGTACAAAGATTCACCTTGAATATGTAAACTTGGATTCTTATATAAACATGCTTATAGTTTCTGTAAGAAACCTTTTTT
Source organism: Ceratotherium simum simum (assembly GCF_057802395.1). NCBI lineage: Eukaryota > Metazoa > Chordata > Mammalia > Perissodactyla > Rhinocerotidae > Ceratotherium > Ceratotherium simum. Next base: position 100,337,904 of record NC_141940.1, on the reverse strand, counting down.
CCTCTTAAAAAGCTAGCACATTGAAAGTTTCAGTTTCTTTGTTTTCTGAAAATCCTTGGAACTTTCAGATATAGAGAAACATTTATAAATCCCTATAAATCCATTAAAATAAAGCTCCATTAATTTTGGAAACTGTGTAATCTAATTCATTAGTATCCTCCAGAGATAGGAAAATATTTCATATCACAAAAGGCTTTTCTCAATTAGACACTCCAGCACTGGAGAGCTTACAGCTTCATTTCTCTACTTCAACCATAAGTCAAAAATAAACAGAAACATAAAAAAGTACCTCTTCAGATATCAAAAGACTGTTTTTGGTGCGATGCTAAATTGCTGCAGGACGACTTTTGTGATAATGGGACTAAGAAAGCAACTGAGCAACTGTCAAGCCTTCTTTTCTAACTTCTGTAGAGTGGGACGAGCAGATGGTGAAAGGGTCCCCACCACTGGGCCCTGCAGGACTAGGGGCTGAGGAGCCAAGACCCCGGCTGCAGCCCAAGAAGAGTCAAAGATAATATCCTTCGGGAAATACCCTTACATGGGACATTGAAGTTTCACTCAGAGGCAGCACCTATAATCTTGTATTCTGTAATTGCTGCAGGATTTCCACTGTTTTCCATTTTTATTCCACTGATGCTTTCCAGGCTGCTTTGAGAGGTTACTTCTGCCTTACTTTTCATATGCTAGCTCTTAAAAACAAAAGCCATAGTAAGAGCATCTAAGATGAAGAATCACAATGAACCTCTCTACCAGAAAAGATTGCAGAGCTGAAAGAGAAGGTAGTGACACCGAACCTATTAATCTCAAATTCGTGTGCCCAATGCCCAGCAAGCCAAACACAGACATCCGTGCTTGGAGATGAGAAAGATTTATTCAAATTGGCCAAAATGAGTAGGTGGGAGCCTGGGTTTGCTCAAATCCACCTCCCCTAGAAGCTAAGGGGCTTGGCAGGAGGGGCTTCAGGGAAACAAAGGAGTCATTCCCAATAAGCCTCTGGGCAATCTGACTTCTGGGCTTCAACAGCTGCTGAGGGCTGGCCATCCGTTGATCGCAACCTCCCAGAAGGCATTCTCTCTCTCCTGTAAAACAAGCTCACAAATCCTCGAGACCCCTAAGTCACCGGAAAAACAGCAAATTGGTTTCATATCTACAGTACCCCTCAGATACCCAGCTTCAGTAGTGCTCTTGCTTAAATGCACATACTTGCTTAAATTCACTAATGAGGATTCTGAGAAGGAAATGACTCTTGATCAGTCCAAAACTGATCCAGAATCAAGACTTTAGTGTCAAGTTCAGTCTTTATTGTGATCTTCAAAGACAAGTGCTGCTAGATTATTTCTCAAGAATGGTTGGCTTCAAGAATGGGGGAAAATGCAGTTTATTAAACTTACCTCTAGACAGAATTTTTGAGTCATTTGTAAAGCTGTTACTAAAAGGTGAGAAACTAAGGAATCTTCTCTTTAGGTTTCATAGCAAGTTTGTCTTAGGAAATTACTTTAGCTTCTCATCAACTTCATATTTATCATTAAAAAATGTTTGATTACAAATTTAAGGATTATGAGACAATGTTTCATATGTACTCTGATCCAAAGATTCACAGTTGATCTGAAAATAGAATTGAACTTCAAGTTGACTGCTATTAACTCGATGTAGAGCAATTGTTATATGAATGAACCATTTTTTTCTTATGCAAAATATAGGTACATACATATTCTATAGATAATATTCAATAAGTTGACTGGATGGTATACAATTTATCCCTCTCTTTTCAGTAGTAAATAACTAACTCTAACAAGATAATAATGAAATGAATGATAAAGCATATCAAACATATTCACTGAAATATTGTTTGCTCATATTTTGCTTTGTATATTACTTTGCGTGATTCCTTCTGATTTAGCCTATGTAATTTTTACCACCATACGTGGCAACGGATGGGGAATGTCATATATTTTAATTTTTTAAGCTCACTTAGAAAAAAGAATCAGGAGTCACATAGAATATGTTTTGGCTAAGAAAACACAATTTTAAATAAATGATTTTTTTTATTCATCATTGGGATCTGGTTGCAAAAGTTGGTTTCATTCCTAGTATTACCAAACTTAATCTCTTTATGCAGGATCTAAATGAGTTGATCAATAAGAATAAGAATAAGAAGTCCTTGGGGCCGGCCCCGTGGCTTAGCGGTTAAGTGTGCGCGCTCCACTGCTGGAGGCCCGGGTTCGGATCCCGGGCCCGCACCGATGCATCACTTGTCAGGCCGTGCTGTGGCGGCGTCCCATATAAAGTGGAGGAAGATGGGCACAGATGTTAGCTGAGGGCCGGTCTTCCTCAGCAAAAAGAGGAGAATTGGCATGGATGTTAGTTCAGGGTTGATCTTCCTCACAAAAAAAAAAAAAAGAATAATAAGTCCATTTGTTTTTCTAAAAAAATTAAATAATGATGATTATGTTCCTACTTCTGGGGTAAATAAGCCAATGAAAATTAGGTATTAAATTTTAATGAAATAAACTGGTGAAGAGCAGCTTCTATGGCTATGTAAGATACCTAAGAATAAATCCAACAAAAGATGTGTGAAATGTGTATGAGGAATATTATGAAAATTTACTGAAAGACCTAAACAAATGAAGTTAACGGATAAGAGGATTTAATGTCAAATATTCAGTTGTCCAAAATACTATTCAAACAAATATCCCAAAAGTCTCTTTCATGGATCATGAGATCTTGAGCTTGTGGCAATTGAAAATAAAACGTGTAGGAAATGACAAAGGGAATAGCCAAGCCACTCATAAAAAAGAAAAAAAAAAGTTGGAGGGGGGCACATATTCTGCCAGAAAACAAGGCAATACCAATCAGTAGTAATTTAAAAGTGCTGTATTAACATAGGTGTAGACAAGTGAAGATGGATGCAATCATTTGATAATGTCCTATTTTATAAGTTTGGGGCTACAGTGTCACATGTATTTATTTCATTGTTATGTTTTATAATAACATATATGTTACATATATTTTTTCTATGATATATTATTTATCTATTGCTGCACATTATTCCAAACCTTAGTTGGGCAGAAATTCAGGAGCAGCTTAGCAGGGTGGATCTGGCTTAGGGTCTCTCGGGAGGTTCAGTCAGATGTCATCCAGGGCTGCTGTCATCTTAAGAATTGACTGAATGGAGCTAGAGAATCTGCTTCCCAGGTCCCTCACTCACATGGCCAATGGCTATTGGCAGGAGGACTCAGTTCTTCCCTATTGCGCCGATCCATGCACTGCTTGAGTTTTCTCACCATATGTCATCTGGCTTCTCCCAGATGAAGTGACCTAAGAGAAAGCAATGTAGAAACTGCAGTGCCTTTTATGATCTAGCTTTGGAAGTCACACACCATCAGACACCTATTCAATATGGAAGGAAACTATACAAGGGCATAAATATCCAAAATGTGGATCACTGGGGACCATCTTGGATGCTGGTTTTCACAGTATGTTTCATATATTACATTTTAAAAATTAATATTTAAAAATATATTTCCTCAGCAACATAAGGAAAACTAATGTTTCATATATTTTATCTCCCCAATTATGCCATGAGTATCCTGAAAGAATGCAACTTGTATAATTATTTATAGAGCCATAACCTTACTGCAAGAAAAAAAATGCCACAGGGATTATATAAAATATTTATTTACTGACTTTTATAAAATAAATTTACCTAAAATTGTTGAGTATCTTAATAAAATAGGAAAAGCCTGATATCTTTACATAGACATATGTTGGCATAATATGACAGAGACTATTTTCATTTCCAGTATTTTGTTTGGGGTTTGAACATATTTTTTTTTGCGTTAACAACCAGTCATTTTTGAGGAATATTTTGGTCATTCCATCTGTAATCTACATCTATACATTACAGTACGTATGAGAAAATGATAGTATGACATTCTTAAGTAAATTATGTTTGTATCTAGACTCTGATTCAACTTTTAAAGGAATGTTGCAATTAAAAATATGCTTAGTTATTATGTATCAAGAGGATAAGTATGATTTAGCAAGTTGCTACATTTATTTCAAAAACAGTAAGGTTAATATTATTTCTCCTTCAAAATATGGATACAAATACTAAGAGTTTACGGAGCACAGTTAATGAAATTTTGCATACCCCCATAGATCCTGTTGATCAGATAGGCTTTACTAAAACTATGTCATTCAGTATTGCATTTGGAGCCAAAGTGTTTTTGTTTTCTCCCGTGTTATAACACAAGAACTTTTGTATGCTATTATAGGAGAGTTTTCATCCGCAACACTTCATGAATTCCTTTAGCTAGCCATCTTAATTCAATAAATTAATTTACTAATTAATTTATTAAATTAATGCTTGATGTTTGATATGATTTCAATATTCTTAGGTTTATTAAGATTTGTTTTGTGACCTATCATATGTTCTATCCTGGAGAATATTCCATGTGCAATTGAGAAGAATGTATATTTTCCTGATGTTGGATGGAATGTTCTATATATGTCTGTTAGGTCCATTTGGTTTCAAGTATGGTTTAACTCCGGTGTTTCCTTGTGGATTTTCTGTCTGCGTGATTTATCCATTGCTGCAAGTGGAGGCAGTGAAGTCCCCTAGTCTTCTTGTATTATTGTCTATTTCTTCCTTCAGGTCTGTTAGTATTTGCTGAATATATTTAGGTGGTCCGATGTTGAGTGCATATGTATTTATGATTCTTATACCTTCTTGATGAATTGACCCCTTTATCTTTATATAGTCACCTTCTTTGTCTCTTGTTAACCATTTTGTATTTAAAGTCTGTTTTGTCTGATACAAGCATAGCTACCCCTGCTCTCTTTTGGTTTCTATTTTCTTGTGATATCTTTTTCCATCCTTTTTCTTTAACCCTATGAGAGTCCTTAAAGCTGAAGTGAGTTTCTTTTAGACAGCATATAGTCGGGTCTTGTTTTTTATCCATCCAGCCACTTTATGTCTTTTCATAAGATAGACTTCAATCCATTTTCATTTAGAGTAATTATTGATAGATAAGGACTTACTAATGCCATCTCATTGTTTTCTGGCTGTTTAGTAGTTCCGTTTTTTCCCTCTTTTACTGTCTTCCTTTGTGCATTGATGATTTTCTGTATTGGTATACTTTGGTTCCTTTCACTTTATCTTTTGTGAATCTACTGTAGATATTTTCTTTGTAGTTATCATGAGGATTACATAAAACATCTTAAAGATATAACAGTCTCTTTTACGCTGATAACGGCTAAACTTTGCCTACAAAAACTACCATTTACTCACCCCATTTATTTTTTTTATTGAATATATTTGACATATAACAATGTGTAAGTTTAAAGTATACAACATGTTGATTTCATACATTATCTAGCACCTTATCATGTCACATAATTATCATTTCTTTTTTGTGGTGGGAATAATTAAGATCTAGTTTCTTAGCAAGTTTGATGTTTATAATACAATATTGTTGCCTATAATCACAATACTGTGCATTAGCTCTCCAGGACTTATTTACCTACTTGTTTCAAGTTTGTACCCTTAATGACATCTTTCCTATTCCCCCAGCCCCCAGGCCCCAATGACCACCATTTTACTCTCTGTTTTATGAGTTTGGCTTTTTTTTAGATTCTGCATATAAGTGATATCATACCATATTTGTCTTTCTCTGTCTATCTCACTTAGCTTAATGTCTTCAAGGTCCATCCATATTGTCATAAATCTCAGGATTTCCTTCTTTCTCATGGCTGAATAATATTCCATGGTGTGTGTATATATATATATATTATATATATATACACCACATCTTCTTTATCCATTTATCTGTTGACAAGCACTTAGATTGTTTCCATATCTTGGCTATCATGAATAATGTTGCAACAAATGTGAAAGTGCATATATCTCCTTGATATCCTGTTTTAATTTCCTTTGGGTATATTCCCAGAAGTGGAATTGCTGAATCATATGATAGATCTATTTTTAATTCTTTGAGGAATCTCCATATTGTTTTCCATAGTGGCTGAACCAATTTACCTTCCCAGCAACAGTGCACAAGTGTTTCCTTTTCTCCACATCCTCACCAACACTTCTTATTTCTTGTCTTTTTTATGATAGCCATTCTGACAGGTGTGAGGTGATATGTCATTGTGGTTTGGATTTACATTTCCCTGATGATTAGTGACACTGAGCATCTTTGCATGTACCCAATTGGCCATCTGTCTTCTTTGGAAAAATATCTATTTAGATCCTCTGCCCATTTATTAATCTATTGTTGTCTTTTTGTTACGGAATTCTATGAGTTCTTTGTATATTATGGATATTAACCCCTTACCTGATATATGGTTTGCAAATATTTTCTCTCATTCTGTTGGTTGCCTTTTCGTTTTGTTGATTGTTTCTTTTGCTATGCAGAAGCTTTTAAGTTTGATGTAGTCCCACTGGTTGATTTTTGCTTTTGTTGCTTGTAATTTTGGTGTCATACCCAAAAAATTATTGCCAACACCAATGTTGAGGAGCTTCTTCCTTATGTTTTCTTTTAGGAGTTTTAAGGTATCAGGTCTTATGTTTAAATCTTTGATCCCTTTCAAGTTAACTTTTGTGAGTGGTGTAAGATAAGGGTCCAATTTCACTTTTCTGCATGTGTTTGTCCAATTTCCTGATGCTGTTTGTTGAAGAGACTGTCCTTTACCCATTGAGTATTCTTAGCTCCCTTGTTGAATATTAGTTGATCATATATGTGGGAGTTTAAATCTTGTCTCTCTATTCTGTTCCATTGGTCTATGTGTTTATTTTTATGCCAGTACCATACTGTTTTGATTACTATAGCCTTGTAGTATAGTTTGAAATCAGGAAGTGTGATGCCTCCAGCTTTGTTGTTCTTTGTCATGACTGCTTTGGCTATTTGGGGTCTTTTGTGGTTCCATGCAAATTTTAAAATTGTTTTTCTATTTCTATGATGTTTCTTTTATGTCTTTTATGTTACAATTCACCTCTTTTTGTATTGTATATTCATTAATAGATTATTGTAGCTATAGTTATTTTTAATACTCTTGTCCTTTAGACTTTATACTAGATTTAAGTGGCTAATACTCCCCCATATTACAGTATTAAAGTATTCTGAATTTGACTATAGTCTTACCTTTACCAATGTGTTATATATTTTCATATGTTCTCATATTACTAATTAGCATCCTTTCATTTCAGCTTGAAGAACTTCTTTCAGCATTTCTTGTAAGGCAGGTCTAGTGGTGATGAATTCCCTCAGCTTTTGTTTGTCTGGGAATATCTTTATTTTGCCTTCAATTCTGAAGGACAGTTTTGACGGTAAAGTACTCTTGGTTAGCTGTTTTTTTCTTTCAGTACTTTGAATATATCATCCTAGCCTCTCCTGACCTGTAAGATTTCTGCTGAGAAATCTGCTCATAGCCTTATGGGGTTTCCTTTGTAAGTTATAAGCTTTCTTTCTCTTGCTGCTTTCAAGTTTCTATCTTAGTCTTTGATTTTTGACAGTTTTATTATTATGTGTCTTGGAGAGGATCTCTTTAAGTTGAATTTTTTGTTGACCTATGAGCTTCATGAACTTGGATATCCAAATCTCTCCCCAGATTGGAAGTTCTCCACCATTATTTTTTTAAATAAGCTTTCTGCCCTCTCTCCTTTTCTTCTCCTTCTAGAACTCCAATAATTCACATATTAGTACTTTTGATACTATCCCATATATCTTTTTTCTTTGTTCTCATCTAAATGAATAATTTCAAATTTCCTGTCTTCTAATTTACAGACTCTTTCTTCTGCTTTATCCGTTCTAATGTTGATGCTCTCTATTGTATTTTTCATTGTATTCTCTAGCTCTAGAATTTCTGTTTGGTTCCTTTGTATGATTTTTCTTTCTTTGCTTAACTTCTCATTTTGTTTGTGTATTGTTTTTCTGATTTCTTTGAATTGTCTTTCTGTGTTTTCCTGTAGCTCATTGAGTTTCCTTAAAGCAGCTGTTTTGAATTCTTTATCAGATAAATCATAAATCTCCATTTCTTTGGGTTCAGTTACTGGAAGATTATTATGATCCTTCAGTGGTGTCATATTACCTTAATATCTCACGATCCTTGAAGTTTTGTGTGGCTCTCTGCATTTGAAGTAGCAGTTCACCTCCTCAAGTCTTTACTAAATGCTTTTGGGAGAGAGATAACTTCCTTCCATCAGCCCTGCTAGAGATTCTGAGGCTATCTCAGCCCTTCCATGGGTACAGCTGCTCCTTACTTCTTGCTCCCTCTTGTGGCAGAATTCTTAAGCTTGTATGCTTTCTCTGGATCCTGCAAGGCACCAGGCCAAGTGCTGACAGCCTCTCTTTTGTTTTCTCAAAGGTGGAGCTAAAGCTCACATTTATGTTCTCTCTCTGACTTGCAGATTTGGTCCATCTTTCTGCACATGCTCTCTAGCCATCTGCCAAAGCTTGCTCTCACCAATACCATCAGGGAGTCAGTCATAGGATGGAGTGGTATGGCTGAGGCACAGAGAGCCTGGGGGGGTGCCTGGGGGCCAGCTGGGGGGATCTGTGAGTGAGACATTCCCAGCTGCTTGATGGAGTCCATGATGCAGTTAGTAGGCTCTGCATACCTTAATTGCTCTCCAAGAGTCCTATCTGCTGCACTCTCAGCATCTTCCTGCCCTCCAGTCATGTAGCTCACAATTCAGTACTCTAGATGGGGTGAGAGAGAAATGAGCTCTTTTGGCAGTATACCACACCTCTAGGAAAGCCAGGTGCTCACTCACACACACTCCCTTTCCCCTGCAGGAAAAATCATGACCCAAGAAGATCTCTCTTCACCATAAGCTGTGCTGCCTTGGGGTAGGGGTGATGCAGGTAAGTCAACCTATTCCTCTTACCCATTCCAATGCATCCAAACTCATATATTTTTGCTCTAGTGGTGTGCTGACACTTCTCCTCTGGAAACCTGGACTTCCACAAAGGCTCTCTCATCCGTGGGTGATTGTCTAAGAGTGTTTTCCAGGGGATCCTGGACTGTGGCTGAGAGGAGCTGGAGCCAGTTCATAGGCCACTGCAGGGTCCAAAGCTGTGACAGGTTTGTCTGCCTGTTGCCCACCACACAGGTGGGACAGCCTCCTCCCAGGTTCTTTGGCATATGGTTCTGGATTCCCAGCTCCTACAAAGGCACTTTCGTCCATGGATGGATGCTGAAGTTTTGTTTTTTGGGGGAAGACAAATACAAGGGATGTCTATGCCCCCATGATGCTGATGTCACTCTCTCTTGTTTTCTTTGGAGATTTATTTGAAGCAGTCATTGCCCTGGTTTAGCATAAGCTGCTTTTTAGAACTGTGCCTGGCACATGGGAGACACTCAATAAATGTTGCTAAACATGAATCTAAATTTCAGAAGGTAGGGGCCGCCTGGTGGCGCAAGCAGTTAAGTACACACGCTCCACGGCGGCGACCAGGGCTTCGGCGGTTCAGATCCCAGGTGCACACCAACGCACCACTTGTCAAGCCATGCTGTGGCGACATATAAAGTGGAGGAATATGGGCATGGATGTTAGCCCAGGGCCAGTCTTCCTCAGCAAAAAAAAGGAAGATTGGCAGATGTTAGCTCAGGGCTGATCTTCCTCACCAAGAAAGAAAAAATTCAAAAGGTAGCAGAAGTTTTAAACTTATAAAATCAAATGTCAGTGTGCATGTATATATTACAATATATTAATATATAAATTAGTCTAAGTGTAGAAGTAAACCAAAATTTACTTATAGTTTAATGTATTTTTATGTGTTCTTATCCATTTTGTCATGTTTTTCTTCTGAAATAATGTTAATTTCAAACATCTTTTCAATTTCCAAAATTGTTGTTCTTTATAAATTGAGTATATGTGCATTTTTCCCTTTGCTTGGTAGCTGTTTTTCCAAATAATGAAAACTTTAAGCTTTTGTAAAGCCACTGCTTCAAATAAAATAAAAGAAATTAATTAGAACCATTATGTCTATTTGAGTAAATGAAAATATGATCCTCTCATATATCTCATGTAAATAAAAGATTTAAAAATGACATGCTAAAAATTCAGGAACATGAATTGTGGATTTTTCATCTGTGTATACCCCATGGATCTTGGCAGAGTACTGCTCAGATAGAAGATGCATAATAAATTCCATAGAGTGAGAAATATAAGGAAAGCAGGACATAACTAAAATGATGGAAGAAAAGGAGAAAGTTTGACTTGCTTAAAGATACTCTATTTAACTATTTTTCAATCTTCTTGCAAAACAAGATAAATATAATGAAAACTCCTTACCTTGTCCCATCTAAGAAATGAAAAGAATAAATATCGTTTCTGTGGTAAGCATGCTCTGCATTGAAAAATATCATACAAGTTCTATTGGGTTTGAGAGATTTGGGGGCTGAGCAAGGAAAAAGGTATGACCACAAGGTGGCAGTAGCACATACAGCTTTATTGGGCAATGCTTTGACAGGTTTGCATTCAGAGGAAGTCCCACATAGCAGGAGACTGTCCAGAGGCTACTGGCACTGTCCTGCTCAGAAGGGAAGGAGGGCAGGAGAACTTGCAGGAGAGAGAAGACGCAGAAAAAGTGCTTAAATGTCTAGGTGATGTCACTCAGCAGCATAGCAGGAGGTCTGTAGTCAGAGAACTCCAATGGGCAGCAGCAGCTTTGGGATCTTTTAACCACAAGTCTTACCTTACGTATGGCTGATAGATGTTGGGTGTGATTTCATGGGGTATGCAAAGCAGGCAGGCTCTAAAAGTTTGAAAAATCTGCTTCTTTGGGTTGCAATACATAAATGTATCAAATCAACATGTTGTACACCTTAAACTTATACGATGTTAAATTATATCTCAATAAAAAAAATAATTGGAATGTGGAAATATTTGAGTTTGGCTCCAGTGGGCTTTTGAAGATTTTATTTATTTTTTTTTTTCCCCTTAAAGCCCCAGTAGATAGTTGTATGTCATAGCTGCACATCCTTCTAGTTGCTGTATGTGGGACACGGCCTCAGCATGGCCCGAGAAGTGGTGCGTCAGTGCGCGCCCGGGATCTGAACCCGGGCCGCCGGCAGCAGAGCGCGAGCACTTAACCCCTAAGCCACGGGGCCAGCCCTGGGCTTTTGAGCTAATGGATCTCAGCCTACAGTGAAGAAATAAACAATACACAGGAGCCATCTTTGGCTCATTTATATAACATGGATATTCTCCATTACAATGGAAGAGCCATGCCACAGGAGATGCTAGCTACAGAGGATCAGTTAGTACCCTAAATCATAAAGGCCTTTTTCATCCAGTAAAGTTATATTAAACTGGCTTGAATTTTTTCAAGTTGATCATGTTTTATAAACTAGTTCATTTACTATATGAGGTGAGAAAGATTACAATATGCCCATGATGGTCAAATGATGAAGTAGTAATTTGGAAGTAACTATTTCAGTTATATTTTTATATATCTATTTTTTTTACATAAAGAGAGAAAGGAAGAGGGAATATTATCTTTAAAAATTTAGAAATATTCCTACTCTCAAGATTTTGCTTGTAGACAGAACCCGGGAAGCATATTCTGAAAGAATGGAACTGAAAACTAGGCTACGTTAGAAATAGGTATCACCAAAGATTTAATTCAGTCAGAATAAGGAAGCACTAAGCTAGCCTATTTAAATTAGAAGCACAGATGTGTGGGGGTGGAAGGTAAAGTCAAAAGCTCTCAAGAGAGAGAAAAATGTTCCATCAAATATTTACTCTAAGCTGGCACTATATAGAACTTGCATTGTACTAATAGGAGCACAGTTTAATGGACTCATTCCTCAGTGGGTTGTGTATACAGCCCAATCAGGACACTAACAGGAATAGACAGTGAAAGCCACACAACGTTAAAGTAGTATAACAAAAATTAATCAATCAAAAATACCATAAATAAATATAACAAAATGTCTCTTCTTTCTATAGGATTCAGTGACTATAGTAAGGCCTTAAATTACAATTAAAAAAGAGCCAATATATGAAAGCTTAGGTGATGTGGGTTACAATAACTGCTCTTCAGTGCATTCAAATTGGCCCTTAGTGGGCAAGAAATAGTTAATTCTACTTTCAAAATGAGTCAGTTGTTAGCAGAGTGTAGTTTATATGCACAGAGACAATCTAGCTCCATAAGTATAGGGAGTTTGAGGAATTCTAACTTACTCAAAATAATTGTGTGAGGGGAAATTAATACCAACACCTTTCAAGTTGAATTTCTAAAAGTGGTTAATTCTGTAGTATTCAGGTGAGGATTACTTTGTAAAGCTCTCCTTTTTGGAGATAAGATCTGGGATAATCTCTGAGGAAGATGAAGCATTAAGATATGTATTTATTCTATGTGTGGTTGCCTGCAGTCAAATATAAGTGACCTCACTTCGAAGTGACTGGATTTCTTGTAGGTAATATGTCTTTCAGCAACATTCCCAGTGTTTACTCTCCTGCTCATAGACTGAACTCAGCATCAACCATTTGATTTCATCGGGATCCAATTTTGTTTTAATTGAAATATATCATGTAAAAAGTTAATAATCCATTGAAGTTGCAATTTACTAAATGGTACCCTGGTGACTTGAAGAGTCAACAAGCTTCCCAAAGTATCTAATATACCACAAAGGAGTGGTTTATGACCCTGATGAAACCAATTGAGTATGTCTGTAAAATTCTAGATACTGTTTTCTTACGTAGTCTAATCAGTTTCTTGTAAAAGTTCCTTTAACAAAGAAATCGAAGACTTTTAAGTAAAAAAAGACATTTCTACCAATTTTTAAAATGGGAAAGAAGTATACATTAAATTTCAATCATATATATATAAATGTACATACATATTATAATAAGAAAAATACTTGGTCTTTGTACCCATTTCCTGGTATAGAGGTCCTAAAACTCCTGGAATTTCCTAAGTGATAAGGGTGATAGGAACATCTTTCGTTCTAATGAGGTGACTCTTGGCAGGCCCCTAAATAGTTTCAGGATACGGGCTGGTCCCAGAAAGGTCAAGTTTTGATTAGAAGCTTGGAACTTTCAGCCCCACCACCCAACCTCAGGGAAGTGGAGAGAGGCTGGGGATTGAGTTAATCACCAATGGCCACAATCATGCCTGTGTAATGAATCCTCCAAAAAACTTCTAAATGGCAGAGTTCGTGGAGCTTCTGAATTGGTGAACACATCCATGTGCTGGGAGAATGACACACCCCAACTCCATGAGACAGAAGCTCCTGTACTCAGGACCCTTCCAGGCCTTGACCTGTGTACCTGTCATCTAGCTGTTCATTTGTATCCCTTATAACAAGCTGTAATAGTGAGTATAACTTTTTCTTGAGTTATTCTAGCAAATTATTGAACTTGAGGGGGGATGTGAGAACTCCTAACTCAGTAGCCAAGATGGACAGAAGTGTGGATTACCTGGGGCCCCAATACTTGTGACTGGCATCTGAAATGGGGGCAGTCTTGTGGGACCGAGCCCTTATACCTGTGGAGTCTGATGCCAACACTTGGTAGTCAGTATCAGAACTGAATTGAACTGTAGTATACCTACTTGCTCTATGTCTATACGTATAAATGCATTAAAATATTTTAAATTGTGTAGACCTGAGACTTCAGACCCAAAAGTTGGGATCTGAGATTTAATGGTCCTAAAATTTATACTAAAGTAATCAAATTGTTCTGTACTCAAATGCGGTTAATTTAGATACCTTGTCTTGGGATGGAATAGAATCAGAATATAAGCACTGAAGGATCTTAGAAGGGCATATAGAATAACCTGACTGTTTCACAGATGAAGGTACTGATATCAAAAAGTTTAAGTGACTTGTTCAACTTCATATAGCTGGAATCATCAAAACTGGAACTAGAATTGAATTAACTCTTAATCTAGAGTTATTTTTCACCATTCTATGTTGCTTTCCATTAATATGTACAATATACTTTAGAATAGTACAGATAATAATCAGTTAAAAACAAATATAATATCCAAATCTAGCACAAAATTAACCAAACAGTCTTTCAGTCGAGATGACATACCAAGTATGCACTCTTTTCTCCTTTTCCTCCTAAAACTCCATTAAACGACGATAAAGGAATAAAAAAATATAAAAACCCAACACAATAAGAGAGAATGGAAGAAAAGGGGTTTCTATGAGTTTCCTGCAAAATAGGATGCCATGGGCTAATGAAACAAGGTAGAGGGAGAAAAAGTCTAGAATATGCATGGAAGGTAATGTAGCCAAAGAGAGATTTGATCTGCCAATCAAAACCTGAAATAATTAACTCAAAAAGTGAACATTTTACATATACATGATAACGTACCAACATTTGAAATGCCAGAGATACTAATTAACAGAAAGATGAAAAAAATTCAAAATCTTTTCTTACTGCTTACTGCCTCCCACATGGAGTATGGAAAAATAAGTTAGCCAGATATACAGATGCAAAAACTCTTGAGTGCCAAAAATAATTAATTAAAATTGACACAAAGCGTTGACTACCTCAGAAAAGGGGTGATTGCTCTCTCAGTCCATTCAATTGCTTTCAGGAAGACATAGAGTAAACACAGAGAGAATTAACTAAGAATATAATACAGCTGAATTCTTTGCATTGAGATAGTAATTTCTCCGTAATGAGGTAGATGTGATGATTTTTGTCATTAGGCAGTTTTATGAGGTTTACTTATTCCTCTTTTAATTTTTAATTAACTAAAACCAATGTTATTTCCTCTTCCTGTGTTAAATAATACTGGGACCGAGCATACTTTCTTTCCCTATGTTAAATTGTACTGATACCAAGGGAAAGGATTTTACCTCTTACACCAAGAAATACCCACTCCTCAAAGGTAAAACTATGAGCCAACTAAAAAGCTTTATCAAGTCTAACAGCTTGCTCATCAAGACTGTTTCAAGCCATTGCCTCACTGTGCCTACCAATTGAAAGCTATTATGTTATCAACTCTGTCCACTCCCAGTCAACTCCCCACATTGCAAGACCTGCCTTAAAATCATCCATCTCAGGCCCCAAAACCCTATAAATATCCTTTCCTAATTTCCCCACTTTGAGACATTGCTAACCCTCTGTCAAGATGTTCTCCCTTACTGCAGTAAATCTAATAAACTTAGACTTGCTTGATCAATAGGTATTTCTGGTAGTCTTTTGGGAGTTGATCCTTGACAGAATACTCAACAAAAGTCTTCTAACATGTTATCAGTCACTGAATAAATGTTTGTTATGTGCTTGGCGTATGTTAGGGATGCTAGTGGGATTTGAGGGACTTGATCAGAAATACTAGCTTTCAGTCTAGCATGAGGTGCATCCTAGAATCAATCATTTCCAGCTCTGGGGATCTTATTAATCAAATGTTATTCTACTTTTTTTCTCTTATGCTGGACCTGACTCTGGCTTACAGATATAATTTAGAACTCAGAAATAATTGACCAGATATGAGAGGAAGTTTGGGAGATTGGCTCAGCTTGAAGTTTATCAGATTGTATTCAAAATCCATTTGCTTTTCTCCAAATTAGAACATAATGGTACTAATTCAGAAGAGTAGGGTGCATAATTTTAGGCATTTTTGTAGTCATGGAGATATATTTTTACCGATTCACCCAGTTCAGTCTGGTATGCAGTGCTGAGATGATTGGCTAAATTCCAAATGTAGCCCGAGGCCATAAAAGAGAACATATTCCATTGGTCCATAACAGATCATTCAATCTCATTACTATTAAGTTTCAACACACTGGTCAAATTTCCCTAGGGTAGGTTCACACTTCAGGCCTGTCTGAGTCTATGAATTTTCACTGTAGTTCCAGAAATAGTCTAGCCTCCTAGGGATACCGCAAAATAGAGCTGAGATGATTAGAGTGATAAAAAAAAGATACCCTTCCCCTCTACACCAATGCTAATTCACCCAGCACTATAATGGATAACCAGATCTCAATTTTAGTTTTGAAATTATTCCTGTGGCTTACACTAAGCAGATTAAGTAGACTAAAGAGCTGCTTGAAAAGTACAATGAAATGCTCAAATTAATGTGATAGTTGATTAACGCTTGTTTTAAAGCATTGAAAGGCCTTGAGACAAAACAGTTTTTATCCCTCTTCTTGCCAAAAGAGAAAAATATCTGGCTAGGGATCAAAGATAGGAGTTGGAGTAGGAAGGGAGGTTACTTGAATACATCTTCTTTGAAAATGTCCATGTCATTATCTGAAGATTTCTATGTAAATCTACCAGAGGATTTAAATGTTTAATTAAATTATAACGTGAAGTGTCTTACATCTTGTAAACTGTATTCGTATTCATTACTCATGATCTCAGTTATTTCATTACAATTGTAAACTATTATTCTGATTTTATAAATGAGAAAGACTGAAAGAAGTTATATGAGTTGCCTTAAATTTATATCAAAGGACTAGTTTGGAATGGAGCCATTTCTGAAACAAGGTTATTCTAACTTCAAATCCAGTGTTCCTTATTCATTTCAAGAAACGGGAAATTACTTCCTGAGTTAGATATAGAAAAATAATGTGATGATGCCTGAGTGTCTAGAATTGAAATTAGAGGAAGTTGGGAACAAAGTAAAAGAGCTCTCATTTATTGAGATACCCTCTTCTATCATACTAGTATAGAAGACTACTGTAATGTTCATCTTCTGTAAGAGTTTTACAAATACCACCTAATTTAACCTTCCCTGAAAATCTTCAACACAGATATATTCGTTATCATTTTTACCTTGGCCTCAGCCCTGGCTCCTTGTGCTCATCCTGTTTCTCTTCCCAGCACCTTCCTGCTTGTGGAAAACCCAGGGTCATTGGCAGTAGCCTAAATCTTGAAAATAATGAAGAAGGAGTAGAGTGTTAAAAAGTTTAAAATGATGATGATAATTGAGCAGAGGTGAAAGTAGATTAACTACAAATTTAAGATAATAGTGAAAAATATATATTTGATAAATCAAAACTCTCCTCATGTACAAAGAAGACTGCCATGATTGTTATCAGAGAAGACGTTCCACAGATGATATGATAGCCTTATCAATCAAGGGTACAGAAATCTTTGTTGTTGAATCCCGTAGGGGAGGAAGAACTATTCTTCTACCCTTCTAGGTTCTTCTGGCTGGTCTAAGAACTGTTCTGACATGAGACAGAATAACAGGAGAAAATCAAACAAGTTTAATAACATGTATACATGAGAGAAACCCAGGAAAGCTGAGTAACTCACCAAGGGCCGGCCCCGTGGCTTAGCGGTTAAGTGCGCGCGCTCCGCTACTGGTAGCCCCGGTTCAGATCCCGGGCGCGCACCGATGCACCGCTTCTCCGGCCATGCTAAGGCCGCATCCCACATACAGCAACTAGAAGGATGTGCAACTATGACACACAACTATCTACTGGGGCTTTGGGGGAAAAATAAAGGGGGAGGATTGGCAATAGATGTTAGCTCAGAGCCGGTCTTCCTCAGCAAAAAGAGGAGGATTAGCATGGATGTTAGCTCAGGGCTGACCTTCCTCACAAAAAAAATAAGTAAATAAATAAAACTCACCAAAATGGCCAAAGCCACCAATTTAAATACCATCTTCAGCTAAAGACAAAAGAACATGTTGGGGATAGTGGCTTGGGCCTTCAAATGGGAGGAAGGTAATTCATGTGGAGATGGAAAAGCAAATGTTTGGTAAACAAATGTTTGCCATGCCTTGCAGAGAGAGCACTTTGATCAAATGGGCCTTGCTAGGTTGCTCCCTGTCTACCCCACCTAGTTCATATTATACTATTGTTATCTATGGTGCTAGCTCCTTCCTGAGACAGGCCGTCTATCTTAGATTCTTTAGGCAGTTAAGAGAAAGTTCAAAGTTTCTTCTTGAGTCTTTTGTTCTTAAAAGTAATCAAGGCAAAGAGACACATTTTGGGATGGCAAATCTGCTTACTAGACTTATACTACACTTAATCTACTCCTAGAATCTAGGGGAAGACAAAAGAGACTGACACAGGGAAAGGAAATCTGTCTGTCAAGCTAGAATGATATTGATATGAGTTGGAGATACCAAGAAATGTTGAATCTGATCAATAAACCTTCAGAACTAGATTATCTCAAAAACAGGTACAGAAGATCAGTGGGAGCTGATGAATAAAATGTTTCTCTGTGCAATAAATTCAGTCTTCACTATGTCTGTCCTAATGTTTACTGGCCTTTTGCTTAGAGAATATGTCCACTTAGGAGAAAAATAGGTCTTATACATGGAGTAAGCAATGAGATTCTATGATAATAATACTACTAAATATGCACTACACTTGTAAAGAAAGAAATTTGGGGTTCTCAAACAAAATCTATGTGTGGGCATGTTGCCACACAAAGATGGGGTTCTCCTATGTGATGCGCATAAGAAAAGCCAATTATTGAGGCCAGCCTGGTGGTGTAGTGGTTAAGTTCGCACACTCCACTTTGGTGGCCCAGGGTTCACAGGTCCAGATCCCGGACACAGACTACACACCGTTTATCAACCCATGCTGTGGTGGTGTCCCACATATAAAGTAGTGGAAGATGGGCATGGATGTTAGTCCAGGGCCAATCTTCCTCAGCAAAAAGAGGAGGATTGGTGACAGATGTTACCTCAGGGCTGATCTTCCTCACAAAAAAAATAAATTAAAAAAAAAAGCCAATTATTATGGCATCAGCTTTTGAGGAAAGAATATAGCTTTATTGCAAGATCAATCTGCAAGGAGACAGGAGGCAACCATCTCAAATCTGTCTTGCCCCTCCCAGGTATGGGGTAAGGTTTAAGGGATCAGGGAGGGCCAGCTGGTATGTGGAAGCACTGGCGGGATGAGTTTCTATTGGGAGATCAAAATTTTCTCTTCTGCACATGCTCCTGGCTGGCTAGCTGCCCCTGAAAAATAGCTTTAACATTCTGTTGTTAAGATTGGGTCAGTATGGGAGGTTACTGGGCAAAGTATAGTAAACAAAGGTAAAGTCGTTATGTAGATTTAAGTCATTGCCTTCTCCTTCCATATGAATTTCTAGAGATTTAGAGTCACCCTCCCCTTCCTGGCACAGAGAGGAAAGCACCCTTACAAATGTGAATTTCTCTTATAAATGTAAATTTACCTTACAAAAGAGTAACTTCTACTAAGTTTTCAGAACTTTTCCTGTGTCTGCTGTTTTTAATAACCATCAGCTCAAAATAGCCCTTATGCCAAAGAGGCATAGTTTGGGGTGGCAAGTTCTGTTCCTGCTTCTGTGGTTACAGGCATATGAAAGAGGGGAGGGGGCAGGAAAAAAGGAAAAGAGAAAGAAAAAATGAAGGAAGAAAGAAATATTGAAAAAGGCAGACAGGCTTAGAAAGTTTTTATAATTTACCTAAGTCTCCCAGCTTCTCAGTGGTAGAGACAAAATCTGAATTCAGGTCTAATGCCAAAGTCGCTAACCCATAATGCCTCTAGAATTTCTATCACTGGCATAATTTCCACGGCAAATTATCCCTTCTATTGCTCCCGTTCCCTGAAGTTATAATTTTCTTTAGGTTTCTGCAATTCTATGCATTCCACAAAATCATTATTATAGTCAAATATTTATCTACATGCTAGATAAGTAGACTTCAATAGTTTTACATGAGCTCCATGTCCTTAAAGTTTGAATGTCTTTTTAACAGATCTCTAAAATCTTATACTTCTGAATTATTTTTGTTATTTAGATTCTTTGGTATTAATATGCCATATTCTATAATGCTTCCAATCATTCATTACATAGACTTAAAATCATTGATAATCTACTAAATGCTTATTGAAATCCAATTAGTAATTTGAATAATGCTACACCGGTTTGCAGAGATTAATTATCTCATCCATTATGATGACATTAAAATGTGTTTTACATTGTAATTAGCATTACAAAAGTAAGGAGTGAGGTTTTTCATCTATTATGAGGAAAATGACATGAATTTTAATATCAATGAAATGCAAATATTAATATCTTAAGTCTGTTTGTAGTGTTTATTAAATGTCCCCAACACTAAATTTATTGTATGTATTCAATTTTGTTGGTAATTTCCTGCCAGATTTTAGATATAGCACATTATTCAAAAAGTGGTAACCTATACTTAGAAGATATATATTTTCATTTATTCACTCATCCATTAATTTAACCCCTACTTAGTATAGTTCTCGGTGCTGGGGTCACTTCTTGGTGATGTGTTTACAGTGATGAATCAAACAGAATAGGATCATGCCCTTTTGGCACTGAACAAATAAATAAACAAATACATACTTAGCTTTTGGTAAGTATCATAAAAACCAAGAAGTGCATGGGAATCTGGGTGCTACTCAATATCATTAACAAATGATTGACAAATCAGATTAGACAAATGAACAATGGACTTTGTTTTGGAGCAGCATCTTCAAGGTGAACTGCTGGGCAGTTTCTCGATCATGGAGAGGTTTGAGGGGCCCCAGGAGTAAAGCTGAGCAGTCTGGACAGCAGAGGTCCACTCAGGGGGCTTAGAATAGAGGCTCTTTACTAACCCTGATGGGATTTCCTTAAAACCCCACTATAGCGATATAGGGAAGCAGAATTTGCAACCCCAAAATATGCCTTTTTGGTATAAGGATTATTTCAGGCTGATTATTTTTAAGAACTGCAGACACAGGAGAAGCTCTGAAAACCAAGTAGAAGTTACCCACCTGTAAGAGACATTTACATTTATAAGGGAAATCTCCATTTGTAAGATTGTCTCCCTCTCTGTACCAGGAAGAAGATGATGACTCTAAATCTCTAGAAACTCTTATCAATGGAGAAGGCAATGACTTAAATCTGCATAACACCTTACCCTTGTTTACTGTGCTTTCTCTGGTCACCTCCCATAACTGGCTCTCTCCACCCCCAATATCCTCTTTTGTCTTTAGCTGGAGATTGTATTTAAGGTGAGGTCTTTAACCATTTCGGTGAGTTACTCAGTTTTCCTGGCTCTCTCCCATGTATACATGTTATTAAACTTTTATTTGTTTTTCTCTTGTTAATCTGTTTGATGTCAATTTAATTCCTAGACCAGCCAGAAGAACCTAGAAGGGTAGAGAAAAATTTCTTCCTCCCCTACAATATGCTATGTGGTATCCAAAAATTTAATCACATAAAATGTGGTGTTATGGTATTGTGAATTTTAAAAAAAGACTATGTTTTCCAAACAGCTTGAACCGTCAAAAGTAAGGAGAATGAAGCTTATACTTTACATAACTGACAGTACACTGAACTCAAAAATTCCCAAAGAATCAGATAGATATCACTTCCTAATCCTCTCATTCCCCCCATTCCCAATACAAGAACTTTCACAGTTACATTTAAGAACAGGTTATGAACAAAAGACAGATGTTGGGGGAAGTAATTATCAATCATGCTATATCCAGAACACATTATTATTGAGTTTTACTCTATTTCAATATTTTCTCTTTTTTTTTTTTGGTGAGGAAAATTAGCCCTGAGCTAACATCTGTTGCCTATCCTCCCCTTTTTGCTGAGGAAGATTGGCCCTGCAGTAACATCCGTGCCCATCTTCCTCTATTTTATACGTGGGACGCCTGCCACAGCATGGCTTGATAAGCAGTACATAGGTCCGTGCCAGAGATCCGAACCTGCGAACCCCAGGCCTCTGAAGCGGAGCACGCGAACTTAACCTCTATGCCACCAGGCCGGCCCCTCTATTTCAATATTTTAACACCTGAAATGTACTTTAACTTATGACATATACTCATATCAAAACAAAGATTACCTTCTTACGACTTCTCTTTGTTTCTAACATTATTTTCAGGAGAAACACATTATAAAGACGGTTGTAATGTATTTTCTTAGTTTTCTTTTGTCCAGGTTAACTGCTCTCTGTTCTTTCAACAAATTTCTCATGTGACCTGGTTTTCATATCTCAGCTGTCTGCTCTTTCTAATATATTCTCCTTAGTATTAATGGTGTCAAGTATTTATATAATGCTCCTAATCTGGTACTGTTTTAAGAGGTTTATGTATGTTAATTTATTTAATCTCACAAAAATCCTATAAAGTATGTTCCCTTATTACCTCTACTTTATAGATGAAAAACCTGAGGCATAGAGACGTTAAGTAAATTGCTCAAGGCAATACAACTAGTACAATCAGATCTAGGAAACAAATCCAGGCAGACCAGCTCCGTAGTCTATGCTTTTATAAAATGTCCAGAATCGCATTCTAAGATATATAGTCTTCATTATTTTTAAGTTATACAATCATGGCAGCCTAATCAGAGAATGATCTGGTATGATAGCAGTGTGACTAGCACAAATCTGCTCTTACTCATGCTTGGCTGCTCTTGAGAAATAGGTCTCAAGGATGCGTGGCCATCAGAAAAGAACAGAATAATAATCATTATTAGCAACGCGCCTAGATCAGTGGTTCTCAAGCTTAAGTGTGCACCAGAATCACCTGAAGAGCTTGATAACACACAAATTGCTGGTCTCCATTCCCCAGAGTTTCTCATTCAGTAGATCTGGGGTGGGGCCAAAAAAAATTGCATTTCTAACAAGTTGCCGGTTGATGCTGATGTTGCTGTATGGGAACCACATTTGAGAAGTACTGCCCTAGAATATTTGGGATTACAGGCCTAATATGTTTGTTTCAGATAACTGCAGGCCTGCGTACCTAAACAATATGAGTGTGCAAGGAAACAACTCATCAATGAAGAACTGCACATTATAAAATGATTATGGAAGAATAGCAGAAGGCTCTTCTATAAGTTGTGTGGTTCATAGAATCTTTGCATGTGGTAAAATACCTAACACTGGATGGTTTATAGTCAAAGGGCAGTGATCCTAATGTGCATCATGACAAGTAGGACTTGGGAGTGAAAGTGGATTTACTTCTCTGGGCTATACTATGAAGAAGGCACACACTGCTGTGGTAGTCATATTAATATTACATATTAAAGTTATTTTTAGTTCAAGTAGTGTCTATGAATCTATGTTTTCATGGTCGGCCTGGGTCATAGTGACATTAACTAGGGAACGCACACACATAAAACATCCATGAGTGAGATAGAGCTGGGCATGAGAAGACCAAGTAAATGCATTACATCAACACAACACACTATGCATTAAACGTTAATTAGCCTTGTTCATAAAATGTCCTTTGCCATATCACTACTATGGAATTTTGATTGGCTACTTCACTCCACATGGTCCTTAGCTTCCTGCTACTTTTCTGAGAAGAAACACACACACACACACACACATGCACACAAACACAAACACATACACATATTTGTCTTACTAGCTTGTAAAGCAGTAAATCTACTTTGTTTTCTTGGGTGATACTAACATCAGGGCCCTTATCATGGTGTTTTCCTAAAATAGGATAATTGATTTTAAGAGAAATCAGAGTAGGCTATTCAGAGTATAATTTTTTCACTGACATATTATATTCCTGCTGCAAATTCATATCTCATTGCTCTCCTTCCTAAATTATTTGAGAAATATCAAATTTTGGTTTATCAAAATATCAAAACCAATTTTGGTTCCATCCATTTAACTCCTTCCTACAGTTTCAAAATAATCTCATGATTCAAATTTCCTGAATGGTCTCTCTTTTTCACATCTTGTCAACTTCTTTTCTTCTAAATAGCTTTTCTTTGTCATCTTCTATTGGGTGTTTTTGAAAAAAAGCCCATTCTTACCACATTCTTTTATATATTTTCCCCCAAAATAAGGTTATAACAATGATCGGCAACTTCTCATCATCAGAATGTCTGCATCTTTCTAAGGAGGCAGAGAATTTGTTGATTGATTGCTCTCAAAATCAATACTAGAAAAGAAATTTGAGGTTGACTGGGACAGAGACAATCTCCTCTCTAATTCCTCTAATTCCACTGCTACCAGATCTACTTCTATTATTAGCAAGTAATATTTAAATACATATCAGCAGAGCAGCTTTGAAAATCTTGCCAAAAAAAGACCATGTAGTCTCTCATTAAAATGTTTTAAGATATTTTAATAGATTAATATAACAACCATACAGAAAGTAGAAAACATAAATGCCTGAATCAAGAAATGTAACATGACCAGTTCTCCAGAAGCTCCCTTATTAATCTCATAGTTCATTGTTTTTTTAAAGTTTGAGCATATATTCCTAGAAAATATACTTTCCTTTTTATCTATTTTTGAAATTCATGTAAGTAAAAAGCATATACTTTGTATTCTTTTGTGTTTGGTTTCTTTCTCTTAATATAAAATTTGTTGAATGCAGCTGTAATTTGCTTGATTTCATTGCTGATGATGTTCTCTCATAGGAATACACTACAATTTATTTATCCATTCGACTTTTGATGCACATTTCCATTATTTTCAGTTTCAGGCTATTATAAAAACGCCAAAATGAATATTCTTGTACACAGATCCTGGTGCTTATGTTCATGTTTCTCTAAAGTATTTGTTTAGGCATGGAATTGCAGGACAATCAGGTACATGCATCTTCAAAATTACTAGATAATGACAAACTATTTTCTAAAACAGTTTGACAATTTAAATTCCACACAGCAGTTCATGAGCCTTTCCATTGTTACACATCATCCCTATCACTTGGGTATGTCATAATTTTAATTGTTTCCACAACCTATGTGATATAGAGATATCATGTTGTAATTTACCACTTTCCCTAGCAACTAAGGCAAGAACTTTTTATATTTTCATTGGATATTTGGTTTTCTCTTTCATTAGCTGCCTGTTCAATTTTTTGCCCATGTTTTTTTTTCTATCAAGATGTCTTTTTCTAATTAATTTGTAGGACCTCTTTATTTAATTGCCAGTTGTATATATGACAAGTCTATTTTCCTATTCTGTGGCATATCTTTCCATTCTCTGCACATCTTTTAATAAAGAAAATTTCTTAAATTTAATATTTTCAAATTTGTCAATCCTGTTTCTGAATGATTGGTTCAATTGTGTCTTATTTAAGATATATTTCCTTCCCAGAATTTTAAAAGATATTCTACTATATTATCTTTTAAAAGCTTTAGTATTTTACATTTCACAATTAGAGCACTAATCTATGTGGAATTGATTTTTGTCTATTATGTGAAATAGGGGTCCAATTTACTTTCATTTAATAAGGGTAACCAATTTTACCAAAACCATTTATTGAGATGATCATTCTTTCCCATTTTTATGCAAGTACTATGTCTACCATGAATCAAATGGCCATACATACAGGAGTCACTTTGGGTCTCTTT
The DNA here is from genome assembly GCF_057802395.1 of Ceratotherium simum simum. Lineage (NCBI taxonomy): Eukaryota > Metazoa > Chordata > Mammalia > Perissodactyla > Rhinocerotidae > Ceratotherium > Ceratotherium simum. The sequence goes on along the minus strand of NC_141940.1, from coordinate 100,312,661 downwards.
AGTGTGTTCCCATGGTCTATTATTCTATTGTAGTTTCCAAAAGACTTAATAACTATATTTCCAACATTACTTATCTGTATGTGTCCCTTTTTATTCCAAGTACAATGGAGAAACAACTTATAAAATTCCACAAAAATTCTGTAGGGATTTTGACTGCAATTCCATTGAATCTACAAATAAATTTGGGGATAATTGGTATCTTTACATAATTGAATCTTCCAATCCATAAATATAGTATACCTCTCCACTTATGTATGTTTCCTTAATGAGTTTTAAAATTGTATGATTTTACATGTAGACATATTGGATGTATTTTGTTTAGATTTATTCCTAGGCAATTGCAATTTTATGACATTTAAATAAAAGTTTATTTCATTTTTTTAAATTTATTGGCATAAAGTTGTTCAAATATCCTCTTATCTTTTTCAATAACTGTAGGCTTTGTAGAGATACCTCCTTTTTCATTCCTGTGCTTGGTTATTTGTGTTGTCTCATTTATGGAATTTATTAGTCTCACTAAATTTTTTCAATTGTGTTAGTCATTTCAAAGAGTCAACTTTTGGCTTGTTCGTGATCTCTAATATATGTTTATTTTATATTTATTAATATATGATATTGTTATTACCATCTACTTTCTTCTAAATTATTTAGGCTTGTTTTGGTGATTTTTTCCCTGCCATATTGACATGGTTATTTAGTTCATTAATTTTTAAACTTTCTTTTTTGATATATGCATTTAAGGCTCTAAATTTCCATCTACAGCTTTAACAACATTCCAAAGGTTTTGATATGTAGTATATATTTTCAGGACTTTGATAATACTATTATACTCTTTTCTGACTTTAGTTACTGTTGACAAATGAGCTTTGAGTGCAATTGCTGTTCATTTGAAGGCAATCTTTTATTCTATGTTATTTTAATATATCATATTTGCCTTTGTAATTCTGAAGTTTCACTGAAATGTTACTATGTGTGGGTGTTTTAAAAATTTATTTATCTGGTTTGGGATTCATTGTATTTATTGAATTTATGAATTATAATCTTTCATGAATTCTGAAAAATTCTCAGACATACTCACATGAAATGTTACTTTTGTCATTTTATTTCTCTCCCAATCTTTTGGGACTCTAATTAAAGATACATTAGACCTTCTCATTATATCATCTATAGTTTTTACTCCTTTTTTCCATCTTCTTTTTCTGTTTTTTCATGCTAAATTCTTGATATATTCTACTGAACCATTTTTCAGTTCACTCATTCTCCCCTCAAATGTTTCTAATATGCTTTTGGTAGTTATTTATCAGTGAGTTTTAATCTCATTTAATCTCCCCAATAACCTTTGAGGTTGTTTTTAGGATTATCCCCATTATATATATGGGAAAAATATGGCTTTCAATGATTATAGGATTTGTTCAAGGTCACATAGCTAGTAAAAGGCAGAACCAGCATTATCATCAGCTGGTAAGATTCCAGAAATTCACTTGGAAAGAAACAAGTAAAATACTAATGGAAGTGTAAAGAGAAGCTTAGGTCATTACTTTGCTAATTTTTTCTTCCTTGATGAAAATATTGCCAATGATATGACCAACTAATACTAATATATGTCACCAACATATAAATGTCAATGTTTTTAATTGCTTGACATTTATATATTATACATTATGTATATGTTTAATTATAGTTTACACATTATCACTGTCTGTATGGATAGAAGAAAATGCATGATTTCTATCTGGGCCTGATATGGGGAAGTTGCCAAAGTTTACGCTAAAATTATATTGGCTTAATTTTAGCTAAAATTTCATCCACTGTTAACCCAAAAGGGACAGAAAAACCACTAAAATCCAGAACTTAATATACATATACTTTTGGGGAGAAGAAGAAGAGGAAAAGGAAGAGGAGGAGGAGAGGAGGACAGGGAGGAAGGGAAAGAAACTAGTAAACTAACTAAAAAAAAAAAAAAAACTTAAAGAACATTTAGTATGAACTTCCTCTCTTTTTCCACCTTGTGGATAGACCAGTAACTTGCTATTCCTCATGATATAACGGATGGGAAAAGAGACACAGGCACATCTAAAATCAGAAAAGGGAAAGAATTTATAAGTCCTTACCTATCTATAGCTCGCTGAATTAGCAAATAATGACACCTAAGCCAAAACATGCTAAATAGTGGATAAGCCAAGTGCTTCTAAGAATATAACACATCCCCATGTTCTTTGCTTTTCTGAAGCTTGCTGTAGATATGCATTTTCAGAGCTCTCTCTTAAGCATTTTTCAGCACAGCAAAATCTTACTATAAAGCACTTTATTAAAATATTAATTTACCTACTCAGAGAGTCGAAGCCTATGTCCCACATTCTTAGCAATATATAGCGAACACTATAATAGACAAAGCCAGTAAGTAGGAGTATTTGTCCTTGTTTTCCAATATCCAAATTAGGTCAGAGTATTATAGAACAGTGCTTGTTTTGTGTGTACTGTGATCTCTTAGTAGGTAATTTTACCCTTGCTCTCACCAAAACCATAAGGAAATGTCACTTTGAAGAGATCATTACTGCACATTTATAATAATATTATAAAATCCTAAATTAACCAATGTCATTGTTTGGTTCCTGTTTAAAAATGAACACTCATTGTTTATAGCTGAGTATGGTCTAAATAAGAATCAATGATGAATAGACTGCACATAGAAAGCAACTCATACTAATAGAAAATTTTAGAATTATGAATGTTAGTTTATTAAAATTTTGAATACACAAAAGCTTGCAATAGTAGAAAATCATGTAATTCTTCTAATCGAAGGGTGGATACACCATTCAAAAAGGAGGAAAGAAAGAAAGGTTAAAAAGTGAGGTGGTGTTAGAACATTTAAAATAAAAATTCAATCTTGATAATTACATTTCTCAACATTAGTAATAAAATAATAAATGAATGAAAACAACACTTCTGTGAATAGTTTGGAAAAGTCCTGCATTGTAACTTTATAAAATGAAAATTGATCGAGTTCATATCAATAGTGTGTGCCAGTATTTTTTAACCGATTTTAGTATGACATGTATTTATCTTGATAGTCTCTCTCTTCCTCTCCCTTCATCCTACCAATGAATTTGAAAAACAAGTTTTCAGTATAAATGAGCATATCTTCCAAATTTGATATTGGTCATGCTTTCAGATTAAACTCTAATATAAAAATGTGAAATCAACCTATAAACATATAATTAGCTAAATATCTGTAGGAAAAAAATTCAAGTGAGTCTTTGTACACAAGACAAAATGAAACATATAATTTTAATTTTCTAAGCACAAAAGTTTGTTTGGGACCTATAGTTTATTTGAAATAAAAGTGGAAATGATCTCTACACCATCCACTCAAGAGACATCATGTCAAAGTAGAAATACACATTACTGTAACTGGAATGTGAAGTAGGTTTCTCTGTTTCCCACAGTGATCAAGTAAGGGCAGAGATCGGAGGGAAAAAAAGCTATTTTAAGGGAAAATAGGGTATGCCACATGTCACCAAGACATCCAACTGCCTGAATGTCTTATGATTTACTGACATTTTCCATTTGCCAACACTGCATATGTACACTCCATAGTAACACTTTACCTGCTGTAACTTGTTGAGGCTTCATGCTCAGGTATAGCATAAAGAAACGCTTTTATTTTAAAATCCTTGGAGATGACTAACTGAATTTAAACATAAAAATTTTGAGGAACAAAAGAGATTGCTGTACAAACCTTTTAAAAGAGAGATGGAGAGAAAGAAAGAGAGTGAGAGAGATAGATTCATTTATGAAGCAGCATCTGGACAATAGTCATGATGGGAAATTCCATAGGTTTTTAAAAATTCATTTAAAAACTACCCACTCTGAATGCTAGGGAATCCTCTCTGTGTTCTATGTAAGTTATTATCAAAGTCCAGGCAAAAGTACACAAGTAAATTTGAATCAATAGTAGAATACAATTGATTACTCACGTATTATTTTAAAATTAACCATTGGTTTGAGTAATTTAGCTCATGCTTGATTTTCCAGCAGTTGTGTATGAGTAGGCACAGCCAAGGAAGAACTTAAAAGTGTTGTTGCGTTCTGATGTCAGAATTTATTTTGATTGCATTCTGTTCCATTTTAATAGTCTGCAGCTGTGTGAATATAAGGGCTGCCTTCTCATTTCCCCAAAAACAAACTCTACATGGTCGAAGATAATTTCCTTTAGTCTCACTTGGAACCACCAAGTGAGAATATAAAATCATAGCATTTTGCCTCAACTTCACTCCACTCTCTCGGTTCTATAGTAACAATAAATTCACCAGAGGAAGGGTATGAGAAAAATCATGTGATTCTCAAAAATCGGATTACTGAGGTTACTGTGGCAACCATTTTTTAAAAAAACATTGCAATACAATTTAACTTGAAAGATAGTTGGGGTGCTAAAGCTTATCGATTGCTTTGGCACTTATACTTGAGCTATCCCTTCTGGGCTATTTCTTGTAATTGTGAAGTCCCATCTAAGAAAAGAGTGGCAACTCTAGATATACATTTAGGCCAAGCATCCAGCAGTTTAAGTAGTATATGTGTTGTGTGGAAAAAAGATTGGAAAATAAAATCTAAGTTTTAAAACTGATTTAAACTTTGATGTAAACGTATATTAACTAAAATTTTTTTTGGCTCATTCTCTCCAGCTTCTCTTGGCTGTTGGAAAAATATTTTTGATACTAAGTGTATTTCTTTTTTATGCTTTGCCTTCTTTGTCAGGTTCGGGAAATCATTTCTATAAGAATCAACTTTTAAGATAACAAAGTAATTAGTAGTCTGGCCAAGAATGACCCTTGAGCAAGATGGATGTTTTTTTCTTCTGCCTGGCTAACTGTATTACCTTAGGTAAACGATTTAATCTCTCTGTTCCTTATTTCCCAATTTACCTATGAGAGTAGTTGAGGAAGTGAGTGTGAAAATGGGACGTACTTTAAGACTTTTGGTTGCCTATAATAAAGTAGGAGAATTTTTGCTGCATATCCTCTTTCAAATCTCTCCTGAAGCGGAAGAAAATTTGCCACCCCAAAATATGTCTTTTTAACATGAGGATTATTTTAGGCTGATTACATTTAATAAACAGAAGACACAGAAAGTTTTCCTTGTTACCTCCCCCTTAACTGCCTAAAAGAATTTAAGATAGAAGGCCTGTTCCAGGAAGGAGCTATCATCATAGAGAACTGTAGTATAATATGAACTAGGTGTGGTAGACAGGAGGAACCTAGCAAGGCCCATTTGATCAAAGTCCTCTCCATGTCTCATTGTCTCTGCAAGGCATGGCAAACATTTGTTTACCAAACATTTGCTTTTCCATCTCAATGTGAATTGCTTTCCTTCCCTCTGAAGTCCCAAACCACTACTGCCAACATCCTCTTTAGTCTTTAGCTGAAGATGGTATTTAGGGAGGGGGCTTCAGCCATTTTGGGGAGTTACTCAGTTTTCCTGGTTCCTCCCATGTGTACATATTATTAAGCTTTGTTTGATTTTCTCCTGTTAATCTATCTCATGTCAATTTAATTCTTACAAGAACCTAGAAAGGTAGAGGAAAATTTCTTCCTCCCCTATACTCCAAAAGGAAAATGTAAAGAACAAAATGGAGAACAAACAATACAACAAATAATTTCCTGGTCCTATGTGATCAACAGTGAGAAGTCAGAACTGAAACAATGCTGGGGGTTAACAGTGCCACCTCAGACCCGTTAACAGTTAGGGACCAACATCCTGAAAGGCGTGACCAATGCTCTTTGGTTAGAACACATTGAGATCTAGGGTCACAGGAAAGGTTGAGGAAGTCCCTGCAGAGGCCCCAGTATAATAATACAGAACCACAGGAGAGGAGAGCTAAAGAAAAACATGAGTGCTGGCAGGCCATGAACCATTTGTCTTTTAAGGCGAGAAAAATTTGCCACCCCAAAATATGTCTTAGATACAAAGTTTACCTTGAGCTAGTTATTTTTAAGGCAGAGCAGACACAGGAAAAGCTCTCAAAACTTGGCAGAAGCTACTCTTTTGTAAGAGACATTTACATTTATAAGGGAAATCTCCATTTGTTAGTGTGTCTCCCTTTCTGTAGCAGGAAGAGAAAGATGACTCTAAATCTCTAGAAACTCTTATCAATGGAGAAGACAAGGACTTCAATCTGCATAACAACCATGCCCTTGTTTGTGTGCTTTTCCTGATAACCTCCCATAACTGGTCTCCTCCCCTACAACATCTTCCTTTGTCTTTAGCTGGAGATGGTATTTAAGGCAATGGCTTGGGCCATTTTGGGAGTTACTCAGTTTTCCTGGGTCTTTGTCATGTATACAGGAGGTGTACATGTTATTAAACTTCTGTTTGTCTCCTGTTAATCTGTCTTTTATTACAGGGGAGTCTTGGCCAAGTATCTAGAAGGGTAGAGGAAAAATTATTTTTCCTCCCCTACATAGCATACAAGAGCAAACTATGAGAATCAATTGTATTTCTATATATTAGCAATGATCACTCCAAAAATGAAATGAAGAAACAATTTCACTCACGACAGTATCAAAAAGGATAAAAGCTTAGAAGTAAATTTACCAAAAGAGGTATAAAATTTGTATATTAAAAACTATATAATATTTCTCAGATACATTAAAGAACATCTAAATAAATGGAGATGGCCGCAAATTGGAAGACTCAATATTGTCAAGATGGTAATTCTCCCCAGATTATCTATTAATTCCTGGCAATTCTTCTCAAATCCCAGCAGGTTTTTTTGTAGGGATGGGCAAGCTGATCCTAAAAATTGTTTGGTTGCATACTTAGAATTTTCTTCTCCACATTATGTATTTTTTAGTAATGAAAAAAGCTATTTGAACTATTTGGAACCTATTTGAATTTGGAAAAGATATTTGAAATTCTTTCAACTAGATATTCAAGGTCACTGAATTAAGCTAAATTCCTCACATTGTTTCTAATGAAGCAAGAATGAGTATGCTAGCTTTGCAACCATATATGTTTGTCAGCCCATTAGTATCACTCATTTTTTTGCTTTCTCTTCATCCTTTCATATATATTTTTCCCTCAAACTATTAAAAAAAAGAAATATAAAAGATGTATCTTAGCATCTATATGGAAAATCAGTTTATAAAATTCCATTCTCTGTATTTATGTGACACACAAGTCATTTTCTATTTCCCTGGAGACATATATTGCTTTCAGTTAAATTAACTTTTTCTCTGAAAGACTCTTATCTTTACTAAAACTATGCCAGTTTTCCTCTTCTTAAACTACTCATATTTAAATTCTCATTTCTAGGGCATTAATTTATTGAAAAAGTTTATTTGGGTTAAAAAGTGACCCCAAATATATTTCAAAATTAATGTTTAGAAATCTGAGTTTTGGGCCGGCCCGGTGGCTTAGCGGTTAAGTGCACGCGCTCCGCTGCTGGCGGCCCGGGTTCGGATCCCGGGCGTGCACCGACGCACCGCTTCTCCGGCCATGCTGAGGCCGTGTCCCACATACAGCAACTAGAAGGATGTGCAGCTATGACATACAACTATCTGCTGGGGCTTTGGGGGAAAAAATAAATAAATAAAATCTAAAAAAAAAAAAAAAAAAAAAGAAATCTGAGTTTTGAAAGAATAAAAGCACTAAGTAAATAAAATATCTTGTTCTTGTTAAGAAACAAAATTCCCAATTTATTTTTATACTTTGAAAGAACCTGGCTATATTAGTTATCTATTATGTAACAAATTACTTCAAAATTTAGCAGTCCTAAAAACAACAAAATTTATCATCTCACAGTTTCTGTGGTTCAGGAACGTAGAAAGAGTTTAGCTGGTTGCCTCTGGCTTAAGGTCTCTTATGAGGCTATAGTGGAGATTTTGTCTCTTTGGCTGGGGCTGCTCATCTGTAGTGTTAAATGGTGTGAGGGTGGAGATCTACATCCAAACCCACTCATGCTGATGTTGGTAGGCCTTAGGCTCTATCTAAGTATGCCTCCCCATAGGACTTCCTCACAACATGGTAGCTGGCTTCCTCCAGGGTGAGCAATGAAATAGAAAGTGAGAGGAACACCCAAGACAAAAGCCACCATCTTTTTAGAACTTAATACTAGAAGTCACATTTCATCACTTCTGCCATACTCTATTTATTGGAAGTTAGTCAACAAGGCCAGCACAATCTCAAGGGGAGAGGATTACACAAGAGTGTAAATACCAGGAGGCAAAGATTATTGGGGACCAACTTAGAGGCTACCCATCACACTAGCATACAAACACAGAATAATGTCATACTTTCCTCTCCAGATTCACAAAATTCCCTAATAAACTAGGAATAGTATATTTTTCTTTGTAAAATCTGAATTTGCATTCTTGGGAAATTATGATGTACCTAATTTGATATCATTGAGCTCTAAGAAAAAGGTGCTACAAAATTCATGTCCTTTTTTAAAGCATGAAATTTTAGGAGTTAAAGATAGAGACAATAGAGGTAGAGATAAGGACAGAGATAGAGATATAGTATGTATACAATTATCAATATAGATATACAGATATCAAGATAGATAATATATTACTGGATCATTAAGGTGTGGTAGGAAACAGAGTCTATGCTCAAAAGTGTTTAATGAGAAAACATATTTTAAAAGAGTCTATTGGGGCCGGCCCAGTGGCGCAAGTGGTTAAGTGCACACTCTCCGCTTTGGCGGCCCGGGGTTCATGGGTTCGGATCCCGGGCGCGCACTGACGCACCACTTGTTAGGACATGTGTGGCGGCGTCCCATATAAAGTAGAGGAAGATGGGCAAGGATGTTAGCTCAGGGCCACTCTTCCTCAAGAAAAAGAAAAAGGGGAGGATTGGCATCAGATGTTAGCTCAGGGCTGATCTCCTCACAAAAAATTAAATAAATAAAAGAGTCTATTAATAGAGATGTGGACAGAGTTAAGGGATCTAACAAGGTACTAGTAACAACAGAAAGCCATCATGGCCCCTAGGCCAGAAGAGGCAAGAGGAGGAAAAGGTGTTATCTTAATTTGGTGAAAGCTGGAGCCTTGGAAGAGGGTGTGCATATTAAAGGTAATATGCATATGAAACACCTGGGGATCCTATTTAAATGCAGATTCTGATTCAGCAAGCCTGGAGTGAGCCAGAGATTCTGTGTTTCTAACAAGTTCCCAGGTGATGCTGATGCTGCTGGTCCAAGGATCACGCTTGGAATAATAAGAGCCTAGCTACCCAATCACTGCAGAACCTCAAGGAGGCAGGGAAGAAATGGAAAGAATGAACACACCAGTCTCTCTCTTCTCTGCCCACCTTCTAGAAGTCCCTCCCATTGTCTAAATGTGACCAAAAGCCAAACGCAAAGAAGACTAAGTGATACAGTCTATGAAGAGACTCTTCCTGGAGCCCAGAGCAGAGCAAAGAGAGCCACAAAATATATAGGGCCTTGTATAGTTTCCTCATATCAGTACTCAGCTAAATACTCAAGAAGGCCCCTCTGCAGATCTCCAGGCTTCTCTCTCTGTTCAGCTCTCTCTTCTCAGGTAATCTGTCCTACGAACTCTCGCTGCTTTTGTTTCCCCAGATTTTCATCTCTGTCTCTTCAACTCAGGGAGTCTGCTGGGCTCCACCTAGGTTCCCCTTGCTACACTATGTTTTTGTTATTTCCAGTGTTTTTGGCTATTTCCAAGATTTTCCATTTTGGGATACTTTTAATATATTGGTTATTTCCAACATATTGCCTGTTTTTTGTTATTTCAGGCAGGAGGGTAAGTCCGTCTCTGTTACTCCATCTTGGTCAAAAGTAGAAGTCCTCGCATGAATTATTGTTAATGATTTATTTAGTCAAGGCACTGTTAGTTACAGGATCGTATTTTTGATATACAGATTGAGTTTAATGGTACTTCTCTTTTAAGAAGGATGAGAGCAGGAGGTTGGATAAAGTGTTGTCTTTTGAAATTTAAAAGGCAAGATTATATTAGTATTTCAGCTTTCTTATTTAAAGTCAGCAGTGGTAGAAGTGTGTCAATAATTGAACTTCCAAGTCCCTACATTCCTATTCCAGTCTCACTTCCTTAGTACTTTTGCAAATTATTCAACACTCATATAAGGATATTTTATGATCCTCTTAGTCCAAATTAAGAATTCAAGATGTCTTATAGGTATAAATAAAATAAATCAAGACAATGTAATTTAGAGATAGATAAAGAAAAATAAAGTCAAAACAAAAACAAGAATAATTCATGTTGTATGTGTATGGGAGAAAGATCTATTTCTCTCCCTCTAGGTTCTCCTGGCTCATCTAAGGATTAAATTGACATGAGACAGAATAACAGGAGAAAATCAAACAAATTTAATGGCATGCAAACATGCGAGAAACCCAGGAAAACTGAGTAACTCGCCAAAATGGCTGAAGCCACCACCTTAAATACCATCTTTAGTTAAAGACAAAGGAGGATGTTGGTTTGGGACTTCAAAGAAGAGGCAAGATGAAAAAGCAAATGTTTGGTAAACAAACGTTTGCCATGTCTTGCAAAAAAACAATGGGACTGGGCCGGCCCAGTGGCGCAAGCAGTTAAGTGTGAGCGCTCCACTGTGGCGGCCCGGGGTTCGCCAGTTCGGATCCCTGGCACGCACTGATGCACTGCTTGGCAAGCCATGCTGAGGCGGTGTCCCATATAAAAAGTGGAGGAAGGTGGGCATGAATGTTAGCCCAGGGCCAGTCTTCCTCAGCAAAAAAAGGGAAGGATTGGCAGATGTTAGCACAGGGCTGATCTCCTCACAAAAAAAAAAAAAAAACAATGGGATCTGGGGAGGACTTTGATCAAATAGGCCTTGCTAGGTTCTTCCCTGTCTACCAGACCCAGTTTAAATTATACTATAGTTCTCTACGGTTATAGCTCCTTCCTGGAACAGGCCTTCCATCTTAATTTCTTTTACGCAGTTAGGAGGAAGTTCAGTTTCTTTCCGAGTCTTTTGTTCTTAAAAATAATTAAGCCAAAGAGACACATTTTGGGGTGGCAAATTCTGATCTCCCACATATGATATGTCTCCTACAAAATTTCACGTTATATAGTGGTCAGAAGAATGGTTACTTTTTGTGGGGGACTGATAGGGAAAGGATCTTTTCTGGAGTGGTGAAAACATTCTCTATTTTGAACTGGGTGGTGAATTCACGGACATAAAAACACATAACATAAAAATTCACCAATCTGTACACTTAAGATTTGTGCACTTTATTGTATGTAAATTTATGTAAATAAAAAAGTAATTAAAATTTATTTGAGTCCTGCATATTTGCCACAGATGGAACTGAAATTTACCTCTGAGCTTTCCAGCAGTCAATAAACAAAAAAGGGACATCTATTAATTTCACAAATCATAGTATAGAAAAGATAAAAAGAAATGTTGTGTAATAATTAACCATTATCTAATTCTTCAAAATATCTAAAAGTCTGTAAACAATTACATAAAAATGTCTTCTTTTGGTATCTGTGTTCTGGGAGAGAGAAGGAGAAGGAAAGAGATATTGGGTGTAGATTGAGTTATATAAATAATATATAAAGGTAATTAACTAAACTTGCTTAATATTATTTCTTGTACCTTTCTTAAGCACACTTTAAAACCATGTCCTAATTATGTTGCAGGAAATAAAGGGTCATAGTTGTCCCGGGAGCAAACAGGAAATGATTCATCTAGCTATTGTGGTATGTACTGAACATTCCACAAAAATTCCTTTCCCCTTTCTAATGGCAATACCTTGAATCATGGGGCTCATGAACAGCTGTGTAAGGCTTCCTGCAATTTCCTGTGATATTACATCCCATGTTACACATTCATGAAAACTCCTTTACCATTTGTAACCTAATAAGGTAGAGAAAGTGTTCTTAAGTAATCAAAAATGTCTTAGCCTCTGTCGAATCACATATTCACACAGGCTGAAGAAATGTTTAGAAAATTGGAAAACATAATTGAAATAGGCTGGCCTGGAGGATATATAGAGCTATAAAAAAGTATGATCTCTTGGAATCTATGTGAAAATTTGTGTGTGTTTGTCAGCATTAGAAACGCAATTCTCAAAGCAATACTAATCTGGCACCAAGAAAAAGTGATGTCAAACTGTTCTTTTCTCACTCATTTTCTCCTCAGAGTTGAGATGATAAAATAAATTTAAGTTTTAAACTAAGCCCTTTAACTAGTTTCAGACAATGTTCAGAGCAGCAAGGAGCTGGTTTCCCATTAGCCAATATTGTGGAATGAGGTAGGAAGAAGCAGGTGAAAACCAGAAGGAAATATTTCTTCCAGCACTTTCCCCTTCCCTAAGATAATTTTGCTGTTCCATGACCTCCTGGACTGAAGTTTCATTAATTTGCAATAAATTCATAAAGCAGGACACCTTTCTACTATGTTCCTAAAATAATAAATAGCAATAATAATACTTATTATTTTAAAACAATAAAGTAATTTTTAAAAAATGAAATTATTATAATTTTAATAATAATTAAAAGCAAATAGAATCAGCTTTCAGTTTCACAGTTAGTGAAAAACATCCATGCTTTTATTAATACAGTAACATTTATTGTCATTGTGAAAATTTCCTTTTCCTTCCAAAAGAGAATTTTAACAAAGCTACTCCAAATAATTGTCACCATTGGGGTGTTTTACCTTTGAGCAAAATTGATGACAAGCAGAGCTGCAACCATGTAATACTAAAAGGCATTGTAGTACATTACTTCAGGCTAAATTGCCATGTCCTTCCTGTGGAATTACAAACTCTACCTCAAGCGGTGAATCATCTTTTTGTTCCATTGGCATTTAGTATCATAACCAAACCAGGCTGAATTAGCCTGTGGTTTGCCACGTAACATAACCTCAAACAATCTCTACAAAAATCACAACTTAAGTAATTAATATCTTTAGATTCATTGGCCCAATTTTAACATAAATTAGAAGAGTAGTTGGGATAAATTCTTCCTGAGTTTTTCTTCTTTAATGAAATATATTATTTCATACCACCAATTATTGCCAAAAGATATCTTTTTTAGAATCGAATGGATATTAACATATCCTTTCATTTGACCTCCCATTTGACCTCCCTTTTGCTCTGAAAGAGGTTCAACACTTCTTTTCTTTTGAAGACAGTTTATATTTGTAAATTATATTATCTAAGGGTGATTTTTTTTTCCTTTAAAAGAGGATGATAAGTAGTCATGAATGTATACAGGTTTGTTCATTCTTTGGAAAAAAATTTCCCTCTGTTTTTCACATATAATCCCAATGAACTCTAATTTGAGTTTTGCACATGCATCAGACAGGGAATTTACCCTTCTAAAGGTAGGAACAAGAGTGTTTTAAACAGCTAAGCAGATGGTCAATGCTCACCATGCCTTTTTAAAATAAGTGCCGCTGACCAGAAGCACATAAACAAAAATTTTATTTCTAATAAATGATGTGGTTGCTCCAATATCCCCACTTGCTTAAGAGAAACATTTGGATAATCCTGGGCAGTTTATAGGATATAATAGTTTGGAAATATCTAGACACATGATTTACTTAGTAGAAGCAAATGATAGATCTGTCCTCTGAGTACAGCAGGTAGGCTATTGTATTTGAGTCACAAGTAAGGAAATATTTTAGGGATGCAATCTTCGTTGGAAAAAAAAAGTCTGTTCTACCTCATCACTTGCCTTTAAGTTTCCATTGGAAGTGTTTGCTACTTACATCATTATTGTATCTGCTATCTGATTTCCCTTCCTTCAGATTCTATTATATTTATATATGCCTCATTAACTATCTCTAAAATATCGCTTTTATATTTTTACTAAGTCGCTTAAATGGCTTTCTTACTCTCTTACCAGTCATTACCAGAAAATTAAGTCCTGTCAAATGACAAAAATAAAACAATCTAGTAACGAATTTGATGTCCTTTATTCAAGGGAAATCAATCCAGGAATGAGAGGAGTACAATGTCTCACAAGCAGGGGAGCATGGTTCTTGAGGGATTTGGGGCAAGAGCAAGTTTTATAGTATGTTAAAAGAGGCAACACAGAAACAGGGCAGGATTGACTAAGAGGTCAGGTCCTTCCTTATAAGGCCAGCAGGTCCTATTTTCTAGGGTAAGGTAGCTAGCTAAACCTGAGTTGGAGGATTGTGATTGGTGTATGTTAAGATTCCTTGACAGGTGTTTCCCATAAGTGGAGGCTGATTAAGTTTAAATTTGTGCCATGGGTCTGGCCACTGGGGCGGCCTCCATTTTGTGGGTCCCAATATAGAAAGTAATTTTATTAGTCCAAACTTCTAAAACTGTATTTCAAGTCTCTTGGCAACCTAATTTCCAGCCTTTTCTCTCACTACTTGCCTGCAGTGACAACCCTTAGCTGCATCTGTAATGACGGGCCCTTTAAGACCAGTTCAACTGACCCCATCTTTTTTTTTTTTTTTTTTTTGAGGAAGATCAGCCCTGAGCTAACATCCATGCTAAATCCACCTCTTTTTGCAGATGAAGACCGGCTCTGAGCTAACATCTATTGCCAATCCTCCTCCTTTTTTTTCCCCCAAAGCCCCAGTAGATAGTTGCACGTCATAGTTGCACATCCTTCTAGTTGCTGCATGTGGGACGTGGCCTCAGCATGGCCGGAGAAGCGGTGGGTCGGTGCGCACCCGGGATCTGAACCCAGGCCGCCAGCAGTGGAGCGCACGCACTCAACTGCTAAGCCATGGCAACTGACCCCATCTTATCAACAGAGTAATTAAGAGTGGTTTTTCAGGAACTGAGACCCCTTGTTCAGTTCAGGCCCATTGAGACCACCAACTCATCAACTGAGCCTGCACAAATTCCTAATAAGTGACCTTTTTGATGTCAAAGGCATGACCCTCAGATCATGCTAACACCACCATTTTGTGAACATGCATCCTATGAAGAGGCATGAAGCTTGACCAAGCTTGCACAGATCATCAATTACCTCCCTTCTCCTGATCTCCAATCATCTATCTCCATCCTTCAGACCACCCTGCCCTTCATCCCATAAATTGTGCCCCAAGCCATGGATCCGGGAATCAAATCTGAGAGCATATGCCTCCTGTCTCCTTGTAGATCAATCTCACAAATAAAGCTAGTTTTATTTTCCCAAAGGCTGATGCCATAATAATTGACTCTTTATGCACATTGGGTGGTGAACACTTGCTAGGTAACACATCTATCCCAATGTTCTCCTAGCACCTTCCTATTCCCCTGTAAGAGTCATTACCTTTAAAACACTTGAACTCTGCCTCTTACATGAAGCCCTTTTTGACCTCTCCACCCTATCTTGTTTTTGTAACACTTTTAAGAATATACGCTAAATATTTATTAGTGTCTAATCTCATACTATTTGTAATAGCTTAACATTAACAAATTTGAAGGCTTATCATATATCACATTCCTTACTTTTATGTTGCCTTAATCTGTTATTTAAACTCTTATGTTGTCATTTCATTTTCTCATATTTTTCTTCCCTATAGAGAATAAATCTCTAAATTCCTTCAGAGTAAGTGGTAGAACTTTTGTTGTATCCAAACCATTTAATTCAAATGCAATGAACAAGGATACAATTCATGTCCTATGGACTTTATATTCCAGTGGGATAGTGTATAAAAGTATACAAAACTAACTCCACAATTATTATTTAATTGCAATTGTAATGGATGCTCTGGAGCATAAAAGTGCAATATGAGTATTCTCTCAATCAACATGTTTTTATTGTAGAGGAGGAAAAATAATTTTCCCTTTACCATTCTAGGCTCTTGGTTGAGACCCCCTGTAATAAAAGAAAGACTAACAGGAGAAAAACAAACAGAAATTTAATAACATGTATATCTCCTGGGTATATCATGGGAGATACCCAGGAAAACTGAGTAACTCCCCAAAATAGCCCAAGACACCACCTTAAATACCCATTTTCAGCTAAAGACAAAAGTAGATGTAGGGGGAGGGAGTCCAGTTATGAGAGATTATCAAGCAAAGCACAGTAAACAAGGGTAAGGTTGTTATGCAGATTTAAGTCAATTGCCTTCTCCATTGATAAGAGTTTCTAGAGATTTAGTCTGCTTTCTCTTCCTGGTACAGAGAGGCAGACACATTTACAAATAGAGATTTCTCTTATAAATGTAAATGTCCCTTTCAAAAGGGTGACTTCTACTAGGTTTTCAGAACTTCTCCCATGTCTGCTGGATCTTAAAAATAACCAGCTCAAGATAACCCTTATGCCAAAGAGGCATATTTTTTGGTGGCGTATTCTGTTGCCCTTCATTATTGAATTCCTACTATGTCCCAGATACTGTTCTGGGTGCTGGAGAGATAGACAAAAAAATCTTTGTCTTCACGGAGCTGGCATTCTAGTAAGGAAGGCTTATAATAATTAATTAATAAATAAATAACACTATTTTAGGAAGTAAGAGATGATGTGAGGAAAATTAACAGAAAAGATTGGGGGCAGGAAGTGGGAGAGAGTGGATCTTTTTGATAAGGAATTCAACAGAGATCTTTCTGAGAAGATGACATTTGACCAGAGACCCAAGTGATGAGAAGGAAGGATAAAGTACTCAAATTAAGGAAGAACATTTCACAAGAAGAAAAAAGTAATAGTCTATACAGCAACAAGCACATTTTCTTATGCATATTAGGCAGGCAATAAGCATTGATTGCTATGCAGATGTACATTTCTTTAAGAGGATGAATCTACAAAATATTCTCAGGCAATGAGTGAAAAAATTCATGAGCTCCTCAAAAATAGAGTTCTGCAACATGACTGAAGAATCCTTGAAGGAAGCCCTGAAATATTTAATGCCCAGTGATTCTAAAATGTTAGATCAACTTCAACAGCATGGATGTATAACATAAGTTTCATTTCATTCATCTATCCAACTCTGGAAACAGCATATGAAGGAAACTTGGCCCAGGAAAATAACTTCTTGTCCTTATTCTACATCTTAGTAATGTTTTGACTTTAAACCAATCATTTTCCCTCTCAGATTCTCAGTTTCCTATCATGTGACAACATGAGTATTAATCCTTACTCTACCTAACTTACCAGGTGGTTATGAAGATTAAATGAGACAATAAATGTGCAAGATATTTATTCAACAAAAGACAATATCCAAAAGAAGATAGCTTTATTTGAAACAAAATGGCATTTCATAAAATTTGCAAAAAATTACATGAATAGCAATAATATTTATTGAGCATCTACTGAACACCACAACTGTACTTTGCACTATGAATAGAACACATTAAAAGGGCAAAATTCCTGCCTTTATGGAGCTTACCTTGTAGTGGTAAGACTGTTGACCCTAAACAAATAGACAGCCAGTTATTTCTCCAGCAAAAATGGGTTTATTCAGGATCAGCAAAGAACTGCAATTCAGGGTCTGCAACCATAGCTAGCCGAGTGCAAGTCCTCAGCAGCAAAGGGGAGGAGAAACTCTTTTGTAGAGGGGAAGAGGAAGTTGGGAGTGCTATTGTAAACAAAGAGTTTGAGGTGTAGTGGCTTTTCACTGGCTGAAGTGTGACTGTCTCATTGGCTGAGCTTCTTGACTATCAAGAAGAGGAAGTTTTCTTCCTCCTGTTGGGCTCTACTATCGACACAGGGCATGAGAACTCCCTCTTTTGGCCCCCCAACTATATTTTAATGAGGTTTCTGTTTATTAATTTCCACATTTTCCCATTTTGATCAAGGTCTATCTCTGATGAGCCAGCCTTGATTGCCTAGCGGCTAAAGTTTGGCACACTCTGCTTCAGTGGCCTGGGTTCAGTTCCTGGGTGTGGAACCACACCACTTGTCTGTCAGTAGCCATGCTGTGGTGGTGGCTCACATTGAAGAACCAGAAGAACTTACAACTATATACAACTATGTACTGGGGCTTGGTGGGGGAAAGGAAGAAAAAGAAGAAGATTGGCAACAGATGTTAGCTCAGGGCGAATCTTCCCCTGCAAGAAAAAAAAAATCTATCTCTGAAAGTATCACTAATCAAGAGTCAAGTTTTTCCAGTTTCATCAGGCTTTTGTCCTTCCATGCCAGGAAGGATATTTCCTAGGTGTCATGTCCCACACTGGAGGGTAAGTGCACAGATTGCAAACCTATTGTGGCCACATTTGACTAACAAGGAAGGGAAGACAGGAGAAATCTCAGGCACTTTTCTAAAGTTTTGTGTTATCAAGATCATAGGCATTGCAGATCATCTGAAGCGTTATGTCATCATCAAAGGTTTGGCAGACAAAATTCCCACAGGCCTGGTCTAGACATCTTGGGAAGGCTGTCTCATCAGATGTCATCTGCTTGTTCCAGGATATCTTTAGTTTCAAGTCACCAGATGATGTGCAGGTCCAGTCAGGGTTTGGTGCTTTCTTTAGGTGTGTCACATGAATCCAAGAGTCTATTTCCTGGAATTTTGCAGCATAAGGGTTACATAGCAGTTACCTGATAGTGGTCTTTCCAGCAAGGTTGCAGAGAGCCCTTCTGGAGGTGTCTTTTCCAATAAATAAAGTCTCCAGGTTGCAAACTGTGATGTTTAAGGTCTTTGTCTCCCTGGAGTGCACTGTGAAAAGATGGCTCTACCAAAACATGGTTATTTTAATAGAAGCAATTAGGCCTTTGCAATGTTGGAATGTATCTCCACTTATCAGCTGTGGATCAAAAGAGGCAGGAGCCAAGTGTATGGGGTGTCCTATGACTATCTCCAAGGGTGAGAGTGTGTGAGTTCCAATGGGGGTGGATCTGAGATTTAGAAGGACCAATGGCTATGCTTTTGGCCAAGGTATTAGCAGAGTCTCTACAAATTTTTCCAATTGAGGCTTAATAATGCCATTGCTGCGTTCGCCTAACCAGAGGATTAAGAGTAGTAAGCACAGTGCAAGTGTTGTAAAACTGGCCAAACAGTGCAGACTCGAAGTACCTGACCAGTAAAATGGGTTCCTCAGTCACTACGAAGCTCTAGATGAGTTCCCCAGGTAGGGATAATCCTTTCCAAAAGGACTCTAGCCACAGAAGAGGCAGTAGCCTGTCTGCAAGGAAAGGCTTCTGTCTGGTAAGAAAACATACAGACCATGACTAAAACATATTTATATCCATGAGACAGAGGAAGTTGTATGAAATCCATTTGTCAAACCTCGAATGGTCCATTAGGCAGTTTAAAATGTCCAGGAGCAGTACAAACAGGCCTCCCTGGGTTGTATTTTAGACAAGTAGGACAAGTGAGGTAGGCACTTTTTGTGGCCTTGTTAATATTTCCCCACTAGAATATTATCATTTTGTCAGTAGACCAACGGTTAAATGAATGTACAGTGATTAGGAATGGGGATTTTAGAGTCTCCAGTAGGATTAGATTGTTATTTGATCTGAACCAGAGCTTTCTATTTTTATCAAACCAACAATTGTTAAATTTCCACTATTGTTTTTCCTTTTGTGAGGCCAGCTGTTGGGGTTCTCTAGCCCATTTTTCTAAGTTATCATTTGGGGAAATGTCTCTTTGGGCCATGGCAGAGGCTTGGCTATTATTGGCTCCTTTAAGGACAGTGTTCCATGTGGAAATGCCAGCATGGTGACTTCCTTTAGCTTCCAGAGAGTCAAGTTTAGAATGCCCTGGGATCTTAATAATAGCAAAGCAGCAGGTAAATGTATAGCATCCAATAATTCCTGAATATAGGGGACATTTTTTTTTTTTTTTTTTTTAAGATTTTATTTATTTTTTTCCCCCAAAGCCCCAGTAGATAGCTGTGTGTCACAGCTGCACATCCTTCTAGTTGCTGTATGTGGGACGCGGCCTCAGCATGGCCGGAGAAGCAGCGCGTCGGTGCACGCCCGGGATCCGAACCCGGGTCGCCAGCAGTGGAGCGCGCTCACTTAACCACCAAGCCACGGGGCCGGCCCATGGGGACATTTTTAATTTTATTTCCACTAGAAGTAAGGAAGCCACATTGCTTCCAGAACATTCCAAAATCATGAGCTACTCTGAAAGTATATCTACTATCAGTATAAATATTGGCAGTTTTGCCCTCGACTAAAGTACAAGCCCATGTAAGAGCCTATAATTCAGCCTATTGGGCCAAAGTAGGCATAGGTAAAGGTGCTGCTTCAACAATATCAAAAGGAGTTGCCAACAGCATATCCAGCACAATATTAGTCATTGTCACCTTTTAAGTAAGAACCATTAGCAAACCATGAGAGTTGGCATTACCCAAAAGGGTTTCCTGCAGATCATCATGAGGAGTCAGGAGGTGATCCATCAGCATTAAGCAGTCGTGAGGGACTTCATTGGTAACAGAGGGGAGAACAGCAGCAGGGTTAAGGTTATTACAATGTAAAGTAGTTATGTGAGATGCAGTTAACAAAGAGATTTCATAGAAGGTCAGGTGGCTGACTTAAAAATGTTCAGTGTGTTGAGAATTCAGGAGGGTTTCTACTGCATAGGTACAAAAATGCTTAAAGGGGATCCCGCACCAATTCTCTCAGTGGCCTTAACCAAAAGGGCAGTGGCAGTAATAGCTCTAAGCAAGGGGGGTATCCCAATGCCACCATGAAGCCTATCTGGATCTTAGTATAGCCCTTGTTCTGATATCAGATGCCCTAAGTATTGAATCTGGGTTTGGGCAAGCTGCAACTTTTCTTTGGCAACTTTGTGTCCTTTTAAGGCTAAAAGCTTTAGCAAGTGTATGCTGTTTTCCTGTGAGGAGACTTGGGAGGAAGGGCAAAGAAGCAAATCATCCACATAATGCAACAAAGTAGAACCCCTAGGGAACTTTATATCATCCAGATCAGCCTTCAGGATTTGTGAAAAATAAGGATTCTCAGGATAACCCTGAGGCATTACTGTTCAGGTGAATTGTTTTCCTTCCCAAGGGAAGGCAAGAAGATATTGACTAGCTTCATCAACTGGAATGCTGAAGAATGCACTACGTAAATCAATTACCATAAAGAATTTGCTTCCAGTGGGGATGGATGTTAGTAGCATGACGGTTAGGAACAACAGGGTGTTGAGAGATAACAATGTTGTTTATTGCTGGGAGGTCTTGGACAAACCTCCACCCTTGGCCTTCGGGTTTTCTCACAGGTAAAATAAGAGTATTATAGGGACTAGTACAAGGGATAATGAGGCCTTGAGCCTTGTAATCCTCTATTATGGGTTTTATGCCTTGAAGGGCTTTTTTACTTATAGGATATTGATCAATTCTGGGGAGAGCTTTTGAAGATCTATTTGAATTTTGGCGAGAGGTGCACTGTGAATTTTACCAATATCACTTGAAGATTTTGCCCATAAGGAGGGTGGTAGTGGGTTCAACAGGGACAAATGATCAATGTCTCCAGAATCAGCTCTAGTACTGTCAGAGACAGAGCAAGTAAAAGATGTCAAAAGGTCATTTAATTCACCTGGTTGGTTGTTTTGTTGGCTACGGTCAAATTTTAGAATTCTTTTCCCTTTTGGGGAAAGAAATTCCAGCATGAAACTTTTCTAAGAAGCCTTGGCCTAATAAATGAATAGGAGTGGAGGAACTAAGGAGAAAAGGGCCTGTGTCTCTCGCAGGGCCTAAAGAAAAGGAAATAGGTTCAGAGACAGGAACCTGTTGAGGTTTATTGGAAATTCCCACTATTTGAACTGTTTTAGTACTCCAAGGCAGGGGCTGCTTTATTGTAGTGGGATTGAGCACCAAGACTGTGGCTCAAGTGTCAGTTAGGACAGAAAGAGATTCATCTGCAATCTGGAGAAATGTTTCTCCAAGCTGATTAAGAGGGAAGACTGGGAAGAGCCTGTGTAGTTCCTTGGAGCCCTGACATTGGGAATTTGGAGGACATGGGAAAGGCTGGCTATGAGATAGGCATGAAGCTAGATATGAGCTGACAGCAAGGTTACTCCACCGGGTGCAGCGTCCTAATTGCCAGGCAGCGACTCTTCAGACATGCAGCACTACCCCCGGCCCTGACCGAGAGTAGCCCCAAGCCTCATTATACCCTCATTTGCATTGTGGTTTTGACCCCCCACATGGGGGATCACTGCCATGACAGTTCCGAAGATGCCTATGTAAGGAAAAAATCTCTCCCACCTCACATGGGGGTGGAGACAATGTCTCGATTGGCACATGTTCCAAGACCATCACCCACCCTGGGACCCAACATTCCAAAGCCACTGACCACCACAATTTTGGTGCAGTGCTCCTCTCGAGCCTGCCTGCCCCTCCCCTTGGGGGTGTACTTTCGCCTTGCTAATAAATCCTCCTCTGTTAAAACTTCTGCTGTGTGTCCACTCTCAAATTCTTTTGTGTCTGTGGATCAAGAACCTGGGACCCCACTGCACTGATCTGACAGGTGCCAATGACAGTTAGAAGGCTGAAGGCGCCTGAAGTGCTACAATCTCTGTCTAATATCCTGGCTGTTTGTATTAATAGCAAAAACTAGAAGGTTTTTGCTTTTGTTTAGGGGCCTTCATTGTTTGGAATTGAAGATTAAAAATTTTAGTGGTCTTTCTTTTAGGTGACGCATCTAGAGTGGGAGAGAGTCGGTTTGCCAGATTAACTAAATCTGGAGTGGACATAGTTGCCAATTCCATCCTGGTCCTTTCTACTAGAAGGGAAAGGTCCTGGTTTAGCCCATTCATAAACATAGGGTTAAAAGCTACCTGGGTGGAATCAACATCTGATGGAAGACCAGAATTTTCTTTAAAAACAATCTGAAGTCGATTATAATAGTCATAAACAAGTTCATCATGTTTTTGTGCACAAGCCTGAATTTTGGTCCAATCCACAGGCTTTGGGAAAGCCCTAGGAATTGCCTGATGAAGTCGTCTAGTGATTGCCCGAGCCTGATCATACAATAGGTCAACGGGTTGCTCTCCTGGTTGTAATTCTAGAGACCTTTTGGAATTTCCCCAATTAGTAGTTTTCATCCAATGCAGGGCCTGGCCTTCACTGACAAACATGTGAAGTAGCTGATATAAGTCAAGGAAACCAGGTTGATAAGTTTGAATGACTATATTAAATTCCTCAGTAAATCTGTGAGGATCTTCGGTTACTTTGGGAAAATCTTTGACTATGGCTTACATTTTAGCTTTAGTCCAGGGAGAATAAGAAATTAAGGGTTTATCCTTTGGATCCTCAGAAGGCTTAACTTTAAAGGGACAGATTCTAATAGGTTCACAGGAAGAGGAAGTGGGGAGAGGTTCAGGGAAAAGAGGAAGTTTGGTGATAGAGAGTGTTATTACAGGGGAACTGAGAGTATAGATGAGGTGTAGGTGGTATAGAAGGGAAGGAGGAGGATGGGGTTGGAAGTAGGGCCTGAGCATGAGAAGCCAGGGGAGAGGAACATGATTGTGTCTGAGGCAGAGCCTGAGACAAGCCAAGGAAGAGGAACATGAGGCTTCAGAAGCCATTTTATCTTTCTTTAATTGTTTGCGTCAGTTAATCTTAAAATTTTATTTTGCAAAGAGGCAATTTTAGACTCCTGGTAACGTTTGGAAGCCTCAAAATACCAATTGAAATAGGTGTTCCATTCAGTTTTGGAAATTACAGAGCTATGCTTGTCCAATTTGGTTTTAAAAAAAAAGTAAGTTTGGAGAGTTCAAATGTTCCCCATTGTGGCCATTGATATTGTAAATTACTTTTAGTTAAATCAGTCCATTTAGTTAGAAATGTGCATTAGGAATGACAGGTTTTTAAAAATAAAATTAGCTGAGGTCCCTGTAGGTGTGCACCCTCAAAATATTTAGATAACTGAGATCTCATTTCTTAGAGGTTTTACTCCAGAGCAAAGGAACAATTCTCAAATAGCCTAAACAGCTCAAACGACTTGCAACTCAAACAGCTTGAACAGTTTAAACAGCCTGCAGGCTTAATACCAGCCAGTTCTAAGGAACAGTTCGATTTCATTACAGTGGACCAAAGGTTGAATCAACCCAATTCTAACAGAACAGTCCACTTCCAAGGGAATCAGACTGAAGGTTGATCAACGCGGTTCTAATAGAAGTCTGCTCCCAAGGGAGTCAGGCCAAAGACTGGACCAGCACAGTTCCAATAAAATGGTCCGAAAGTCGGACCAAAGGCTAGCACAGTTTCAGTAGAATCAGTCCAGTTTCCAAAATAATTGGACTGAAGGCTAGCGCAGTTCTAAGGAACAGCCTGATTCAAAGAGTGAGGTCAAAGTGCCACTCGAGTACTCACAGACAAACAAGGCCTTAATAAGAAAAGGATGAAGCCTTAAAACAGATCTTGACGGCCGGCCCCATGTCGTAGTGGTTAAGTGCGCATGCTCTGCTGCTGACGGCCGGGGGTTCGTATCCCGGGCGCCCACCGATGCACCACTTGTCAAGCCATGCTGTGGCGGCGTTCCATATAAAGTAGAGGAAGATGGGCACAGATGTTAGCCCAGGCCCAACCTTCCTCAGCAAAAAGAGGAGGATTGGCATGGATGTTAGCTCAGGGCTGATCTTCCTCACACACACACACACAAAAACAGATCTTGAATGAAGCCTGGAGAACCTCAAACACAAAGAGAGTGGAAGTTCGAATCCAGGAGACTTACCCTTAAACTCCAGGGTCTGCGAGAAAAGCAGCAAGCTCAATGGGCTCTGCTGTGGTTACCCCACCTCAGAGTAGGTGACCAGCCTTGGAGTTGTCCAGGGTCTTCTCTTGATCCCTGTTTGGGCCACCAAAATGTTGATCTTAAACAAGTAGCCAGTTATTTCTCCAGCAAAAATGGATTTATTCAGGATCAGCAAAGAATTGTAATTCGAGGTCTGCAATCATGGTGAGCTACGTGCAAGTCCCTAGCAGCAAAGGGGAGGAGAAACTCTTTTACAGAGGGGAAGAGGAAGTTGGAAAGGCCATTGTAAACAAAGAGTTTGAAGTGTAGTGGCTTTTCATTGGCTGAGTTGTAACAGTCTCTCATTGGCTGAGCTTCTTGCCAGTCAAGAAGAGGACGTCTTTCTGTTGTACTCTCCTATTGACATAGAGGGTGAGAGCTCCTCCTTTTGGCCTCCCACTTCCAATTTAATGAACTTTCTGTTTATTAACTTCCACAAGTCAAACAAGAAATAAGTAAGTAAAATAATAATAATGTGTCAGAGAGTGATAAGTGCTGTAGAGAAAATTAAAGCAGAGTAAAGGGATAAAATGTGCTCGGGCAGAACTGAGTTTTTCAATTTTAAACAGGTTGACCTGGGAAGAATTCACAGCAGCTAGATAAGGAAGGGAGCCCTGTGGATAGCTGGAGGAAGATTATGCCAGGCAGAGGAGGCATGAAGGGCAAAGACCTTGAAATAAGAATTTGCCTGGCACACTTAAAAAACATCAATGAGGCCAGTGGGGCTAAATTGGATTGAGTTCTGGGGAGAGTAGTAGGAAATGAGATCAAAACTAACAGCAGTCCGGTAGTTAGAGGACCTTAGAAGCTCCTACAAAGGTTTGGCTTTTACTCTAAGAAGGAAACCATTGAAGGGTTTGAGCAGATGAGTTGAAATAATCTGACTTAATTTTAAAGGAATCACTGAATTTATATATTATTATTTTATCCTATATAATATTGTTGCTATTTCAAATCTTTTGTGA
Source organism: Ceratotherium simum simum (assembly GCF_057802395.1). Taxonomy (NCBI): domain Eukaryota; kingdom Metazoa; phylum Chordata; class Mammalia; order Perissodactyla; family Rhinocerotidae; genus Ceratotherium; species Ceratotherium simum. The sequence goes on along the minus strand of NC_141940.1, from coordinate 100,287,100 downwards.
AATAAAGCAGAATACATAAATATAGAACATGATACTTAATGATAATAGCATATGTTGAATATTTACTATGGTCCCATGAACAGAGTACACGTCTACATTTTTCAAATAATTTACTCAGAAACCCATGGAGTAGATTCTAGATCTTACCCCCATTTTATAAATGGAGAAACTGAGATTCATAACTTGTGCAAGATCACATATCTGTTAAACTGCAGAGCCAAGATTTGAACCAAGATCTGTCTGACTCCACAGCCAATTCTTTGACCACCAAAGTCTGATGTTATGAGAAAACAGACACAGTTTATAAATGGTCTATCTATATTTTTAATAATGTTTACTGAAAGTCTATACATACATCCAATTTTCCAAGATAGATATGTTCATTAGCATTTGTTGGGGCGGGGGAAATCCCCTTTCTTCCCTTCTTGTGTTCTTATGGCTGGACTATTAATAAAATTGACACAAGATCAGATTAACAGGAGAAAAACCCAGTTCAATACATACGTATTGGAGATCATAAAGAAATGATGCTCAGAAAGTGAACAAAGCAGGCGGTATATATGTCTTTTACACAAAGAAACATAAATTTGTGAAGAATTGACAGCACAAAGAAACTTAGGTTTGCGGTACATAAAGAGCTAGGAATTTAAGCAGAGTTTGGGCTTGAGGTAGTAAATTAACAAGGTTTGTTTATTCAGGCTTTCCAGCCTTGAATTCCCTAGCTCTGGTGATAAGGACACAAGGAGAGCACATTTCACATGGAAGATTTATTTCCTGCTTTCAGGGGGAACAGAGACAGGAGGGTCAGAATGCCCTTTTTGCTTCTCAAGTAATTTTAATTTAAAATAATCAATGTGCTATTGTGGGATATTTTGGGGTGGCCTGCCCTGGGCCCCAACATATTTATACTGCTCACTAATGTAGGGGAGGAAAAATAATTTTCCCTCTGCCCTTCTAGGTTCTTGCTGAGACCTCCCTGTAATAAAAAGACACATTAACAGTAGGAAAACAAACAGAAGTTTAGTAACATGTACAACACCTCCTGTATACTTGGGAAATACTCAGGAAAACTGAGTAACTCCCCAAAATGGCCCACGCCACCACCTTAAATACCTTCTCCAGCTAAAGACAAAAGATGTGGGTGGGGGCAGTTGTGAGAGGTTTTCAGGCAAAGCACAGTAAACAAGGGTAAAGTTGTCATGCAGGTGTAAGTCCTTGCCTTCTCCATTGATAAGAGTTTCTAGAGATTTAGAGTCATCCTTCTCTTCCAGGTACAGAAAGGGAGGCACTCTTACAAATGGAGATTTCCCTTATAAATGTAAATGTTCGTTACAAAAGGGTAACTTCTGCTAGGTTTTTAGAGCTTTTCCTTTGTCTCCTGTATCTAAAAAATAACCAGCTCAAGATAATCCTTATGCCAACGAGGCATATTTTGGGATGGCAAATTCTGCTCCCCTTCACTAACAATCTAATGTTTTCTCTAAAGATGAAAAAGATGTTTTCTTTTCTTTCTTTCTTTTTTTTGTGAGGAAGATCAGCCCTGAGCTAACATCCATGCTAATCCTCCTCTTTTTGCTGAGGAAGACTGGCTCTGAGCTAACATCTGTTGCAGTCCTCCTCCTTTTTTTTTCCCCCATAAGCCCCAGTAGATAGTTGTATGTCATAGTTGCACATCCTTCTAGTTGCTGTATGTGGGACACGGCCTCAGCATGGCCGGAGAAGCGGTGCGTCGGTGCGCGCCCGGGATCCGAACCCGGGCCGCCAGTAGCAGAGCGTGCACTCAACCACTAAGCCATGGGGCTGGCCCAAAAAGATGTTTTCTTTTAGATGAAAACCTAAGGAGTATGGTGATAGTCTCTTCTTTTATGCTTAAATCCTAGTCGTTCTTCAAATCCAAGTGTGAGCCTCAACTCCCTCTGGAGACTTTTCCATAGATGTTAGCCTTTAATGATCTTCCTCTTTCATAAACTATTAAACTTAGAGTGGTGCCATACAGATTTATACTTAACAGTTATAGGAGAGGAAGATAATTCCTCTACCTATTCTAGGTCCTTCTGGCTGGGCTACAAATTAACTTGACATGAGACAGAATAACAGGAGAAAATCAGACAAGTTTAATAACACGTATACATCGGAGAAACCCAGGAATACTGAGCAACTGGCCATCTGGCGAAAGCTGACACCTTAAATATTATCTTCAGCAAAAGGCAAAGGAGGATGTTGGGGGTAGTGATTTGGGATTTCAGAGTGGAGGAAGATAGTTTACATGGAGATGGAAATGCAAATGTTTGTTAAACAAGTTTTGCTGGGCCAAAAATGGGCCTACTGGTGCCTTTCTATCACACCTATTTTACATTATACTATAGCTATCGTAAGGTATTAGCTCCTTCTTGGAACAGGCCTTCTGTTTTTAATTCTTTTAGGCAGTTCGGGGGAAGATCAAATGTTCTTCCTGAGTTTTCTGAGCCTTTATTGTCTTCAGTTTGAAATAATCCACATACCAGATTAGTGCATCTTGGGGCGGTCTGCCCTGAACCCCATCACAGTTCTCTAATAGAATTATTTCTATTCAGTCTATCTCCCCAAATAAGAGCTAAGCTTCCTAAAAGTAAAAACTATATCTTCTGTTTATTTTGCACTGTATACAACACTTAGAGAAATTTTGAGTCCAATAAATATCTGTTGATAAGAGTGCTTGATAGTATAAAAAACTATTCAGAAGAGTTGTAAAAATTGATGGCTCTTGAGGACAAATTCAATGAAGTACCTAAGCATTGCAGTATAATTTCACATAACGCTTTCCCCAGCATTCCAAGAGTAATTTTGGTGATATTTTAACTTTGTTAAAAATACTATTTGAGTTACAGAGCTTTCTCAAGGTGCAAAGAATATTTTAGGGCCTTTCAATGTAAATTAGAAATTCGTGAACTTCTGATGTTCATGATCCAGATTTTGCCATTCTGCTTGCAAAGGGAAGTAATTTTCACAATAGCAGGGAAGCTATCTTTGCTGGAACCAAATGAAGAAATATTGATTTGAAGACCCTAAAGAAAATTTTCAAAACAGTGTGTGAACAGTATTGGAAACTTGTCAGAGCCATTTTTCAAGCTTATACTAGAAAACAAACACCGTTTCCTAGACCACAGTGAGGAGCTGAATAAAAGTTGTATGCATTGTATATCATTTTTATTATGGAATAAGCTAACTGCATAGAAGTAGCATAAAATATCAAACCTGATTTTTAATTTTATTCTTTCAACTGTAAATACAAAGAAATGAAACAAATTAAACTCTCAGGTTTAATAACCATTCTTTTGATGCCTTTATTATGTCTGAAGTATAGGTGTCAAGGAGCATATGATATTTCATAGTTAAGTCTTTATGCAGGTTTTACTTAACTAAGCAATGAGAAATGACAGGCCTCACTGGACTTGATATTCAAATTATCTTTTCAAAATTCCCCATGTCTTCTGCCAGTTATTATGTGCAGAAAATTATATTGAAGTGGTTGGCAAGTGACTGACCTATCAGTTATCCCAAATAAAATAAAATAAATGCTCAGTCCGTATACTTAAAACAATTATTATATAAGGCTCTAATTTTCATGTATCAAATTAGACATTTTAATCTGAATATAACTGAAACATATTAAGTGGGGAGTTATATATCTAAAAAAAATTACATACTGGAACACCATAACTGATTTCTCATTTCAGCTGAGCAGTGATTTTTAGCGTTACAAAACAGAGTTAGATGTGCAAAGTGCATGTGGTCTAACTCTGAAATTAAAAACATCTAATGTTTCCTAATTGGCTTACAATGGCTGATGCAACGTCTAAGTATTTATCAAGCGTTTAACTAAATATCTTTAAAGTTGTTGTTTTACTATGTAAGAGGCATTTGTTTTTCCTTGTTGCTGGGGGAGAAGTGTCAGCACAGGATAGTACCTTTGGTTACATTGAAAATCTACATAGTCAGTCACTAAATGGAAGCCAACTGATTACATATGAATTTGTCTTGGAAAGATGTAGAGTTAATCGTTTGCTTTTGAGATGAGTGAGGAAACTAAGTATTCCTAGCTGATTGGTATATCAAGGTTTCTGTAAGTGTATGCTGTAATCAGCCATCCTTCTTAATCTTTCAGAGGAATGGAAGATAATAAAAGTTTGACTCTACAGTAAAAAAAGTCACAGAACCTATGCAAATCTGGCGTATGACAGAGTAACAGAAACAACCACAGCCATAACACCAACACTAGTGACAATTAACACTTACTGAGCACTTACTATGTGTCAGGCACTGTGATTTGAATTTTCCCTGCATTAACTCATATATTCTTTTTTTTTTTTTGTGAGGAAGACCAGCCCTGAGCTAACATCTATTGCCAATCCTCCTCCTTTTTTTTGCCCCAAAGCCCCGTTAGATAGTTGTATGTCATAGTTGTACATCCTTCTAGTTGCTGTATGTGGGGCCTCAGCATGGCCGAAGAAGTGGTGCGTCGGTGCGCGCTTGGGATCTGAACTCGGGCCGCCAGTAGCGGAGCGCGCGCACTTAACCGCTAAGCCACGGGCCGGTCCTAACTCATATATTCTTCACAGCACTTTATAAGGCAGGCATTGTGTTTATTCTCACAAAGGTAAATAACTTGCTCAAAGTCACATAATTAGCAGCTGAGTGTGTATTAAAACCCCAGTTCTAAATCCTAAGATTCTAATGACTTTGATTCATAACATTGTAGAGTGCCTGAAACACAATAGGGACTTTAGAATATTAAACACTACTTTTATGAATTAGTACATTAAAAAAAGAAAGAACATCTTAATCTGAGTATCTTCCTGTTATATGCAGATGGCCTAGGTAATTTAAATCATTCCCATCACTTTTTTATGGTTCAAGGATTCTCTTGTAATTATTGTTTTTTTGTTTGTTTTTTTTTGTGAGGAAGATCACCCCTGAGCTAACATCCATGCCAATCCTCCTCTTTTTGCTGAGGAAGGCGGGCCCTGAGCTAACATCTACTGCCCATCCTCTTCCTTTTTTTTTTTTTCCTTTTTCTCCCCGAAGCCCCAGTAGATAGTTGTATGTCATAGTTGCACATCCTTCTAGTTGCTGTATGTGGGATGCTGCATCAGCACGGCCAGACAAGTGGTGTGTGGGTGCGCACCTGGGATCCAAACCCGGGTCACCAGTAATGGAGTGCACGCACTTAACCGCTAAGCCACGGGGCAGGCCCCTGTAATTATTGTTAAACTTCGGGAAGATGGCAGAAAACGTAGAAAGGCCAGAATGCATTCTGGAAATGGGTTCACTTGTCACAGTTTTCAACACTGTCTTAAGTCCTATATGAGACACGAGTGATATAACCTGTAAAATTAAGAAAGGATCCTTCCCTTCTGAGAGTTCAGAGTGGAGTTCTTCTTCTAGAATGAAATGAAGTCTACAAAATCCCTTTTTAGGGAAACTATTATCAAAGCAGAGTCTGTTTCCTTTGCTTAAAATGCCCTTCACTTCTTTTCATCCTAGTGGATACCTAGTCATTCATTCACCTTTCAAGAATTTGCTTAAATGTTAATTTCTCTGAAGAGACTTGCTAATGATAACCACTCCCTTCTCAGTAGTATCATTTCATAATATACATTGGTATGAATATCATAATATGCATTGTGTTGTAGCATAAAATACTGTGATTATTCAATTACCTCTTTGAAGGCAAAAGTCATTGTTATTGCTTAACATTGTGACTTAGATTTAGTAGGTGTTTTTCTTAGGTTTAGAAACAGCCTTTGAGACGAGGAATCCTGTGTAAGTGATTTATTAAGGTAGTGCTTCCAATGCAGAGGAAACTATTAAGGGAGTGGGGTAAGCAGGACAGGCAAAGGGAGGAAGTCAAGCAAGGATGTGATTTCAGGGAAATTCCTGTGGAAGTTAAGACTTCAACCTGATCCCATAGGGTAACTCTGGAGTGAAAGTTGAGCCTCAAGGTTATCTTGACCACAGAAAAGGAAACTGGGTTTTCATGCTCTGCCAGTCAAACAGACCGTAAATCTCCAGGCACTTCCAGCTCTGTGTATGAACTAAAGCAAAGAGGCATCACCAGTACCCCAAGGGCAATCCTGTGGAAAAGACCCAAAATTGCTGGCTGTTGGAAGCAAAAGCACACCAAAGGGTACAAAGGCATACATGTACATGGTAAAAAGGAATCTGAGGAGTCTGGGCATGGCAATGATATTATCAGCTACAGTGTGCAATATTTGTTTCATGAATTCAAGAATGAATGATTGATTCTTGACTCAGGCCAAGGCTGTCCACTTGGAATAGGTCGTATGAAGAATCAATGGGCTAGGGTTAAAGTATGGATGAGAAACCAGGCAATGTGAATTAGACTATTGACATTGATCTCTCTCAACCTGTTGCTTCCTTATTCAATTTCCATCACTCTCTCTCTCCACTGTCCACTGCTGGCTAGAACAAGTGCTGCAAAGGAGCAGGTACAGAAGTAGGAAAAGTGTCTGGCACAAGCAGTTCCTTATCTAGAGAGCTGCGAGTCACAATCTGGATCCATGGGCAAGCATTCTCAGATTCTTTTTATCCAAAAGAAATGAAAATTATTCTGAATATAAGTTGAATTTAGAGCCATTTATTTTCTCTCTGGTCTCTATTTTGTTGTACAGTTCTCAGATTTATGTTAGCCATAGAACTCCCTATCCAAGGAGATATATGCCTAAATGGTGTCTATCCATTTTAGTCCAACAGGTTTTATTCTCCAGGGTCTTGGCATAATGGAAACAGTATGCATAAAATGTTATACTCACAATTTAATACTCACAAAGCCTCTTATATCTCTCAATTCCTTCCTATCATTAAGCAGACTCCAAATATGATACCTCTTTTCCCATACTCAGCAAACCTGCATTACAGTAATTTATCAACTAAGATTTTGACCAAGTGTAAATAGTGATAGTTTAGAATATGACAGATCTGGGCCTGAATCTTGCCTCTGCCATGTATTGGAAGGATCATCTTATACAAGTCACTTCACCTAAGCTTTAGTTTCTTTGTGTATAAAATAAAAATAATCATAATATCTAACTGGCAACATTATATGTACATTAATTGAGACAATCCATGCAAACTCCTACCTTCAGTGCTTAACAAACAGGAAACAGCCCATAGATGGCAGCATATTACCAGCACTCAAGCCTCTATATTTTTTTTAAGCAAGAGGAACTATATCCCTCAAGCCATAGTAAGGTAGGCATAAAGGTCGACACATTTTGCTGCTGAACAGGGTACTGATTAGACTTCACAGTTCACCTAATGTGTCAATTCAGGGCCTCCAGGAACTAGGTGTTAAGATGGAGTAAAAAGTATAAGAGATTTATTGGGATGTGACAAAGACTCTCCTTAACTAAATTTTAGATAGGCCCCTTGAGCCCTCCTTTTGACTAGGCCTCGCCCTTGTGCCTTGTTTTTGGTCTGCCCAGCCCAGTGTAAGATTCCTACTAAGTCAGTTTAGTGAGAATCCTCCCAACCTTGATATCTGATCACCCTGGGCTGCCTTCAGCAAGAATCCTGTTAAGTCAGTTTAGCAAGAAACCCCCTACTCTTAATGTCTCCTCTTAGTAATTTTCCATCCACTGACTCCACTCATTCTGTTTGTTGGCTCCAATCCCCGGATGTCTTTGCTCTATTTAAAGTTGAGCCAGAACTCTCTCCCCTATTGTGATACATCTATCACAATGGTCCTAAATAAAGTCTTTGTTACCATTTTAACAAGTGTCAGAATAATTTTTTTTTCACAGGTGAAACCTATATAAGATAAGGGGTGAGGGAGCAGGAGTAGGCAGGGAAAGCCTTCAGACCATGATATAGGTCTGACACCTGTGAAGGGAGAAGGGGAAGGTAGGAGGAGGGGATTGGAAGAGCCTCAGACTACAGTGCAGCTCTGAGAATGTCTCAGCATTCCAACCGAGAACCCCAGAATAAAGATTGTCCATAGAGGAGACATTGCATTGGGCAGAAATGGCCAGACCCAAATACCCCTACCATACTCAGTCATTGGCAGGCAAAGGTGGGGAGGCTTCCTGGGGAGAGTGTATCCTCGGCTCAAATGCCTACAGTAAATCCTGAATCCTGAAGACACTGCAGGCTGTAAGCCAATTACACTCCCCACAGCGGATTCTCTCTTCAAGGGAGATCTGAGCAGCTGCCACACCTAGCGAGGCACTCATGCTCTGTTTTCAGGTGACAGTGTAATATAATCAAAAGCAATGCATTTTGCACCTGTCCCTTACTAGCTGTGTGATCACAAGAAAGCAGCTGAAGCTCTCTAAGCTTAGAGGAAATACATGACAGTGGTTGTTCCAGGATAACCATGACAGCTGTGATCATTTCACTGTAGTCCCAGGCCATGGATTCTAACAATGGGGTTGTTAGCAATGAGGTTGTTAGCAAAGTTTTCTTTCCTCCTTTCTCCATTTCCAAGGCCTGACTTTTTCACATGCTTATAAAACCTTGATATACCCATTATGAAAGGAGTAGCTTTTTTTTTTGGTCTTCTTTCTCTGTTTCCTCTCATTTAAGTTTATGCTAATATTAATGGCTTATAACTTGCATCAGTCAAGATGGGTTAGGTTATGTCGCAGTAACAAATACCCTAAATATCTCAGTGGCTCTGTCATTCCACATGCCCATCAAGGGTTAGATGCAGCTCTGCTCTACACTGAGGAAGCAGCCTCAGCCTGGAATAGTGTTGGTTATTGCGGCAGAGGGAAGAAGGACATATGGAGAGCCACATATTCAGTCTTAAAATTTGTGCTAAAAAGTAACACACACCATTTGGCCAAAGCAAATAATATGACTAAGCTTTATGTCAGCAGAGCAGAATATATAATCTTTTTATAGGATTATTCAATAATAAAATCCACTACATAGCCCCAGTTCACACCGTCAACCTAGAATCTGAATGTCATTTTTTCCTTACAACGTGTATTCTGGTATTAGTACTTCAGTTTGTACAGTCAACAGAAACTAAGAAATTAACTGCATGTGTCTCTGTTAAGAACTGCTTCTGAAACTCCTTACTTGAGCTTTATCATTTGTTTGCCTTCTTATCACTGCAGCACCTTAGCAAATATATTCTAAGGATATCGTGGGCTTTGTATGAAAGACATTAATCATTCATGCCATTTTGATTGGCTTCTCTTCTTTTTGCAGTATATAGCAGCCAAACAAGGTCACTACTATAAGATTTATTACAAAGTATCTTACTGACAATTGATTTTTCTCCTAACATCTTATTGTGATACATTAGCCTGTGAGTTTTTACTGCTCTTTTTTTAGGAGAAAAAAAAAATAGCACTCTATCTGTCCTAATTCTGTGACAATCAGCTGTTGTAAAAAAAATTCCAAAGGGGATGAATTTTTTATGTTCTAATATCTCCCTAGTCATAAATGGGAGATAAATTGATAACGCCAGTGGATTAGTTCAGAACATTCCCTGGTCCCAGCAATTATTGCCATTGGTCTGGTACTGTTAGTTAGAAGTGTACTAAAATTTCAGATCTACAGTAATGTGAGATTGTATCTCTTCCTGGACTGGCCTCTGTGCATCTTTCATTAGAATGAGTTTGTAATTCCATGGTAATCTTGAGTATAGAATGCTAATTTATTGAAGTAGTAGAGGGTTTAAAAAATTCCAAAGATTAATTTATATCATATAATGCACTTTTTTCTATTAATATGTTTTTGAGGAAAAAAGTATATAAATAAAAACTTTGTTATACAAATCAAATATTGAACTTATTAAGAAGAGGTTTGAAAGATTTATATGATAATTTCCTTTTTTTAATACTAGCTGTCATCTCCTGCTATTTTTAATTTGGAAACCTGGCTTTCCAATTCTGACTTTTATTTTGTCTTCCCTTATAACTACAACTGCAGTTCCCAAACTGTGCACCAAGGCACCCTAGGACACCACGAGATGTTTCAAATTTTCAAAAGAAGTCCAGCAACATCTGTCAGACATGGTGGGAACTACTATGACAAAGTAGTTCACAGTTTCATCATTAGATCACATGAAATTCCCTTTGATCACATTGTATCTTTGTGAAGCTGGATTTTGGCAGTTGCTGTGATACAAAGCAAGTACTGTACAAAAATCAATATGGAACAAGAAATGAAAGTGATGGTATCCAAACTGATTCCAAGGTTTGAGGTATGCGGTGCCCAACAGGCAAATACATCTTGTGGTTATTTAACAATGACATAAATGTTCTATTTTTTATTTCAATTTATGTCTTATTTTTTCCAAATGGCTACTAAATTATTAACACAAAAATACCTATTAAGTTGAATGGGCCTAACAACTCAATAAACAGAACTCTTACATATTTATTTTGGCCTAGAATCTCACATGAAAATATTACTGAAACACTAAAAGCATCTTGATGTGAGAAAGTTTAAGAACCTCTGAACTATATGTATTATCTCCAGTGCAATATTTGAAGGTCAAGGGATATTACAGTGGTAAAATTGTTTTCAATTTATTCAAAATTATAGATGATGTGGAGTTATAAATTTATATCAAATAGTTTTGTGCTAGATACCTTACATCCTCCATGAATCTAAAAAGGAAATCTTTTATTGCATCTTAATCCCATCTAATAACATAATCATACATGTTGGACAACAAAAACATTCATACACGTTCATGAATTCTGGTTTATTAATGCTTGTTTGATCAGTTGTTTAAAACATGTTATTTTGATCAGCGTAGAAGACATTGATGTTTGCTTTCCCTGGAATCTACCTGCTTAACATCACCTCCCCCCGCCCCAGACACAGGCACACACATACACACACAGGAGGCAACCATGTCACATGGGTGAGACTACCCATCCACACCCCACTCTACCTATCCCCCTAGCCCTAGTTCTGGGCCTACCCAAACCAACCACCATAACTGTATTCCCTTTAGACCAATTATTGGTTAAGGATGAGCATGTGATATGACCTAGTTGGTCTAAGCAAAGTGTTGCCCAGGACTTTGTTTTATGGTTGGAAGAAAAGAAGCTCTCACTTGCTCACTGAATAAGAACTAGGAAGCCTGTGGCCCAGGTTGTGTTGGCAGCCATCTTGGAAGAGCCATCTAGGGGAGCTAGCCCCAGAAATAGGCCAACCCCATGAAAGGCATAGTGTAGATACAAAAAGAAATTTGCTTTTGGTGACATTTTTACTCTGCTGAATCAATTCTAACTTGAAGCCATCCACACCAGCCTACAACATAAACACCTTTGTAATTTTCAGAAAATTGAGGCAATAAGTGTCACCTTTGTTAAAGTTTTTTGTTACTTGCAACAAAAAGTATTATAACTGATACAGACACCTTAATCTTTTTGTACTTGCAAATAAGAAAGTCTTAGAAAAGACTGCTAAAACTCAAATCAGGAATTTTTCTTTTTGGTAAAACAATTGGTTTCCATTTAAATAATAATAGAAAGTGAGATTGATTCCGTATTTCCATGAAAAAAAAGTCACATTTATTTAGTGTCATGTAACTACCATGTTTGTGTGTGTGTGTGTCTATAAATACATACTTACTGGAAAAACAAAAAAGAAATTAACATTTATTGAGTTTATATCATGTGCCAGACAAGATAGTCATATTTTAAATATGTTTTAGGCTAGTATTGCTCTATTAAGTAGATACAGTTGTCCCTCAGTATCCTGGGGGATTGGTTCCAGGACCCCTGCAGATACCCAAATCCATGGGTGCTCAAGTCCCTTATATAAATGGCATAGTATTTGCATATAACCTATGCACATCCTCCCGTATGCTTTAAATCATCTCTAGATTACTTATAATACCTAATACAATGTAAATGCTATGTAAATTGTTATACTGTATTGTTTAGGGAATAATGACAAGAAAAAGGAGGTCTGTACATGCTCAGTACAGACACAACAATCACGGGCCTTTCAATCCACGGTTGGTTGAATCCGTGAATGTGTGAATCCTCTCTGGATAGAGAAAAGTGTTTTCAAACAATTAACTAAATATTTTCAATTTAAAATTTCCCTATCACAAGTATATGCTAGAAAAAATGTTATGATCATTTAAATCACTGATTCTCAACCATGGCTGCATATGCGCGTGACCATCCCTGGATATATGGATTTATTTTTCTGTGTCGAGGTCCAGGCATTATTAACAACTCTCCAGGTGATTCTAAATGGGGAGTTAGGATTGATTAACCCCATTTTATGTGATGCTACTCATAGAGTCTAATTTTGTTCCCACTACCTGCTTTTCTTTAACCTTTTCTGCCAGCTTTCTGACCTAGGAATAATCAGCCAGCTACTGTTATCCTGTTTTGATTGATTGTTTAGAAAGTCAAACTGCAGCTACGTGTTGGACTCTGTCAAGAACTGATGATAAGATATCAACCCTATTTTTTTCTTTCTACATCTTCTTGCAATAATTCGCCAACCATCAAGCATCTCCTGTGGATTTTCTGGCTTTTCGGAGTCAATGCTTAACACAAACGCTGGGTTACTTCCTTAGCTGGGTTGAAGGGCCTCAGCAAGAAATCTTTTGGGAGGTGTGAGAACGGACTTGGACAGAGACCTTAATTTAAGTAACTTTCCTTGCTATATCCATGAAGCAACAGTGATTGGATGATTGCTTCCTCCCATGTTTCCTCCCAGGCTCTTAAAATGCTGAGCATTACTAATCAAAAGCAGGTAAATTAGTTTCAGTGAAACTGTCGGTGTTTATTCTCAAACACATTACCACAGAAGGTCTATTGCAAATGTAACATCTGTGTTTCACTAAAAGAGAAGGTAGGAGAACCGTGACTGTTTATAGCTCAGATCATTGCTATGTTGTTTTGTTTTTGTCTTACTAATGCTTTCTCACTAGCTTTCCCAAATTGCAGGAATCTCCAGAAGTAAAATAAATTTCGGAGTCATGAGTATTATATCTCATTACGATAAGGAGAAACTAAAAAGCCTTCAAAATAATTTGATTCCTAATTTTGTAAGATTCAATAGAGGTTTTCTGGATAAACTAGAAACAGGATATACTCTCATTTTGTTGTGATCTGAAGCATAAACAATACTACCAGCTGCTTCCGTTTTCTTCCACTGAACAATGTCTTCGCATATTGCCAATAGAGAACAGCACTCTAGGGCATATTGAAGTCATTTGTAAATTGTTGAAGGCAAAGATCACAGCTGAGTGTACATTTCCCAGAATGTATTGTCATTAGGAGTTAGGCTTATTAAGTCACTTCCTGTTACATCAATGGGATTCTTGGGTCTTATATATGAGGATTGTGAAAACATAAAATACTGAACCGTATTCTTCCTGGCTCCTTCAATAATTGGCAGAACAAGCCCTTTAACCAGAATTACTTGTGAAATGTAAATAAAATATAGACTTTTATAGAACCAATATCTAGCATATTGGCTAAATTTGTTTAGTTCTCGATGAAATCATAAAAGGTCCAGCTGAAACCCTACTTTATGTGACATAAAGTGCTGCTAGATCCAATTTAGAACTTTTCCCTATTATTTTGTGGCATCAATGCAGCCATCTGATGTAAGTGGTGATGAAAAAAAAAGCCTTCCCTCATCATTTTCTACCTTCTGAAAGGCGTTATCTGATTTGAAGAGAAAAATATGTCTTCGAAAAAGAACTACAGACAAATAGAAAAATCTACACCTGAAAGACTCAAAGTTAAAATGGCATCTGCAGCCAGCCAGCTTGCTCTTCCCATCTGACAGTCAGAATTCAGCTCTTTTCATCAGCATTCAGTTTTAATGCATTTGCAGCAATGCAAACAGCAATAAACAAATGGAAAAGCAAAGGAAACATACCGCTTAGAACCAGACGTCTGATTCAATTATCATGTAATCAGAGGAGTCAAAAGCCAATTTCACTCAATAAAGAAAAAGTGGATATATAACTTTCATAGCCTATGGTTCTTTCACTGGAGAGGAAAAGAGGTTGTTAATGTGATTATACATGTGAAGGTCACTATTGTCTCTAACACAAGCTTGCAATATTTTCAGTGTTCAGAGAAAATACTAAAGGAAGAGACTAATTTTTTTCCTTTAATAAACAAAGTCAGTAGCACCTTTAATAAAGCAATAAACTAAAGATGATTATAAGTTACACTTTCTGTCAAGGCCTTCTAAATTGGCCTTTGGGTATTTACGCCGTTATGGGTTATAGGAAAAAGATGTAACACACGCCAAGTGCAAAGGATTTTGAATATGCCAATGCATTACTGATATTATTAAGATATCCAATTAAGAAGATTCACATATTATGTTCTTAAATTGATACCAAAGGTATCATGAAACATTTGAGCTAAGGTAGGTCAACTCCCCTTGTTTTATAGATAAAGAAAGTCAACTCAGAAAGGTCGAATGACTTGCACAAAATGTACAGCAGTGAGCAGAATAATGAGAATCAGAACCCAGGTCTCTCAGCTGAGTGATATGTTTGCCTCTACAGCACACCTCACAGAGAAGACTCTGAAATGTCACACAGTATTGTCATCCACAAAATAAAATATAGTACCTTTAAACACAAACCTAAACTTATCAAATACTGAGATTTTTCTTATTAGACAAAATTTATTAAATGCAGGAAACTATAAAAGTGAAAATAAGAACCACCCAGTCACCAATGTGATTATTTTGTTGTATTTCCTTCCGAAATGTTTTCCTTGAGTACACCTTCCCTGATTCACTCTTTTAAATAAACTTTATTGAGGTATAATTTAGACACAATAGAGTATACTAATTTCATGTAAACAGTGCCATACATTTGTCCAATATATAAATGCATGTAACCGCCACCCATTCAAGATAATAGAGTATTTCCATCACACCAGAACAATTCCATTATGCACATTTGCTGTCAATTGCCACCACTATTCTGCCCCAGGCAACGTTCATCTGCTTCCTATCTCCATAAACTAGTTTCGCCTATTCTCAAATTTCGTATAAATGGAATCATACAGCATGTACTCTTTTATGTCTGGTTTCTTTTACTCAGCAAAATACCTTTGAGATTTTTCCATGTTGTTGCATATGTCAGAAATTTGTTCCTTTTCATCGCTGAGTAGTATTCCATTGTATGAGTATTCCATATTCTTTATGCATTCACTGTTGATGAACATTTTGGTTATATCTAGTTAAGGGCTATTATGAATAAGACGTTATGAACATTCATACGCATGCATCCTTTTTTTTTTGGCAGAGTTTTTTTTCATTGTGAAATTTTTGTTGTACATTATTGTTTGTCAGTCACCATATAAGTGCATCCCTCCACCCCTTGTGCCCACCCCCCATCCCCCTAGCCCCTGGTAACCACCAAACAGTTCTGTCTGTGCGTGTGTTGGTTTATCTTCCACATCTGAGTGAAATCATGCACTGTTTGTCTTTCTCTTTCTGGCTTATTTCACTTAACATAATACCCTCCAGGTCCATCCATGTTGTTGCAAATGGGACGATTTTGTCTTTTTTTATGGCTGAGTAGTATTCCATGGTATATATATACCACATCTTCTTTATCCAGTCATCAATCGAGGGACACTTGGGTTGCTTCCATGTCTTGGCTATAGTGAATAATGCTGCAATGAACATAGGGGTGCATAAGCCTCTTTGGATTGTTGATTTCAGGTTCGTTGGGTAGATACCCAGTAGTGGGATAGCCGGATCATAAGGCATTTCTGTTTTTAATTTTTTGAGGAATCTCCATACTGTTTTCCATAGAGGCTGCACCAGTTTGCCACATGCATCCTTTTATATGAACTGTTCCTCATCTGGGGTTTGTCTGGTATTTCTCCATGATTAGATTCTAATTTGCAGCCTGCACAGGGTATCACATCTCATCCATCTGTCCTACTTTGGTAATGTTAATTTTGATCGCTCTGTTAAATGTTTTTCAATTTCTCCAATATATAATTACTATTTTTTCTTCCCTTGAAACTCATAAGCAATCTGTGAGGAAACACTTCAAGGCCATGAAGATATCCTACTCGTCATCAAAACCTCCCCCTAGATTTAGCGTCTATAAATGATTCTTGACTGATCCGATTTTTATCAGTAGGGTTGCAAAATAATGATATCCAACTCCAGTGTTCCCTTCACATTGACCAGTCAGTGCTCAGAATTCTACTATAAGCAAAGGCTTTCCTACCCCATCCCATACCCATTCATTTATTTATCTATTTTTTATGGTTGTGGACTCATGAATTTCTATTTTATCAATGGTTCATTATGGTTCTTAATTATTTTGACGCTCAAATTGTCCTGGATTTGGCCGGTAGGAGCCCCGTCAAGTTAGTTCCTATGCCCTTATGAACTGACCCATCAATTTTTTTTCTTGACTCTTTCTTACTTTCAAACATAACAAGATGCTCCAGGCTCATCTTGTATCTATCCTGCCTCATTCCTGGAATCAACCATTTCTCCAAGGAGTCCTGACTCTTTCATGAGAAATGACATTAGAGACCTAAATATGGGTGCTTTGTGTGCTCATTGCTCCTGGGGTGACTTTGCTCTTTGGCCCTCTTACTGGGTACAGGTAGGAAAATATGCCTGTATATACCTAAATATCTAAATATACATCCAAACATACATACACACATACATATACATGTGTACATGAACAAGTACCCACACATACATATGCATATTTTAGAAATCATGGATTCACATTGACACCTTAATTCTAATCCATTTCCACAGGGTTCTCTGTTGCCTTCTCCACATACCATATTTTTATGTTCCTCCCCGCACAGTGGGAACGCTGGCTCCCAACAACATCATCAGTTTTACTCATATGCTCAATTCTATCATACATGTAAAATAGCTCAAGAATTGCTTCCTCCATCTTACAACAATAAAATATTTTAAAAAGAAATCAAAATTTGTTTACCAACATCCTCCCCTGCCCATGACCCTGCCTAAGACTGATGATGTATAGTCAAATGTCTCGTTCCTAAATTAAATGGATTAGTCCTTTCTTCTTTCCTTCCTTCCTTCCTTCCTTCCATCTCTCCTTCCTTCCTTCCTTCCTCTTCAGTGTGGATATGATATTCATTTGAAATGAAATTAAGTTCATTTATTTTCATTTGCTTTCACTTTTTGATTTTTCCCCTCCTCATTCTTATTAATTTTATTTTTTTAATATATAAACATTAGCATACATTCAAAAGTCAAAAATATTCAGAAAGATACACTCAAAGTGTCATTCCCTCCTGTATCCTTTCTATTCTCTCCCTCCATTGTATGTAACCAATTTATTGTTTTCTTTTTTGTGTGTGAAGATAGTAGACATATGTATGTTTTCTTATTTCTCCATCTTTAATACACATAAACAGTAACATACATTTATGCTCTTTCGCACTTTGCTTTTTTTACTTAATATCATCCCCATGGAAATCACTCTATGTCAGTTCATAGAAATCTTCCCCATTCTGTTTTACAGTTGCATAGTACTCACTTGTGCATATGTAACATAGTTTATTCAACCTCTCTCCAAGATTAGGCATGTAGGTAGTTTCCAATGTTTCACAATAATGCTCCAATAAATAACCTTGACCATACGTATTTTCACATTGTTGAAGTCACATCTTAAGGGTAAATTCTGAGAAGGGGGACTGCTAAGTTGAAGGGTATATGCCTATGGGGTTTTGTTAGATATTACCAAATTCTCCTCCATTTGATGTTGTATCATTTTGTATTGCCACCAGCAATGTAGGAGAGTACCTGTTTCCCCTAGCCTCTGCATGAAATTGATACAAAAGTTAAAATGGTGCTAACATAATATTATTTCCCAATTTTAAAAAATCACACTGTATCACAGACACTTTCACATGTTATTAAAGCCCTTTGTGAATGTGATTGTATATGGTCACATTATAGTCCGCTGAACAACGATACCATAATTAATTTATTCACTTTTGGACATTTAGATTGTTTCTAAATATTAATATTTTACATTAAGTGACAATGCACATTTTTAGTGTATAATCATTTGCCCATGTGTAAGACTATGTCACTAGAATATATTTCTAATTTTTCACTCACTATCCTTATTTTACATATAAAGGACATTGAAGCTTGGCGAGATAGCAAAAAGCATTGCTCACATGTTTGAGAAGTTCATGTATTCTATGAGAAAACTTTAGCAGAAACATTTTGCTAAAACCGATTCATTTACACAAATTGATGGGCAATAAAGTCTTTGTCAAGTATAGCCATTAATGCAGTGGAGAAGAGAGGAAAACTTTAAAAGTATCAACTGAAGCAATCCCTGTGCCCTCCACCAATAATCCAAAATGTCTGTTTTTTTTTTTTCGTCTGAGAGTGCTGGGTCTAGTGAGCTTTAAGGTTTTAATAAAGAGCTTCAAAATGATTGCCAAGTACTTCAAGTGCTCTCCGAGTGCACTCGGCATTTGCAAGGATTTTCATTTCATAGATTACTTTGTGCAGTAATTTGAGAAACTAAGTGCTTTCCATTAAGCACCCAAAGTTACGATACAATCTGCACTGAAAATTTGTGGCCTTGTATTGCCTTCCAATTTTAGCGTGGGTCACTCTTCTGAGAAGCAAGTTGATTTTTTTTATAGAATTTGCCTTTTCTCTAGAAATAGCAGGCTCTGAGAGTGGAATGCCTGCTTCCATTAAAACTGTGACATAGCTGTGGGGATTGGAGGTTTTCCCTGTGGACACAATCATCTTATAAGCTACAAAATACTGGCATTTACACTGACAATATTGTATCAGTTCTGTTCAACGACACAACTGTCCTTCCCTTTGCTGCTGACACATCAGGCCTCCAGCCTCCCTCACTGTCACGTTCAGTAAGGCATCCCTTATTTAAAACCTGCTGGTTTTTCTGCCTAAAACCTTGCCTTGCTGCCTGGCTACCAATTTTGCCTTGGATTTTTCTGGTCTTAAGCCCAGGTTTGTTTGACAAAGTACCCGCCAACTTCAGCTCAGGCTGCTTTACCAATCTCGCTCCAAATTACATATTCCTTGGTATATGGTACCATCCACATCATGTTGCTGGCCTGTTTGCATTTGACCACGTCTGGGCCTAGGTCAGGCAATTTCCATCAGTCGGCTCACTGCTGTGATATGGAGGAACTAACATGCCAAACTGCAGCTGCATCCAGCTGGAGAAGATTCATAACCTCTGGCTCGAGAACCTCCGAGCAACTCTCCCAATCAATATTATAGGCTCAAATGTTGTCCTGAAGAGGTTTTGTCAAGGTTTTGTGCCTAGCCCACAATTTTTCCTGAATTAAGTGAATTGGGTTGGGCTCTCCTATATATTTTTTAAGACAAAAGGCTAGTTAGTGTGCCTTTACCACCAAGATAGCGAACATGTTCCTACCTCCCCAAACCCCCAACTCCCTCTGTCTGTCTCTCTCTCTCCCACACACACATACACAAGCACACACTGTTGCACTATAATTTAATTACATTCACATAATTTGTTAATGTGTCCTTCTCTCAGGCTAAAATGTGTACTCCTCACGGATGAAAAATAAATCTTATGCGTGTTTGTGCCCTCCCCTCTTGGGTCTAGCACATGACCTGGAAAAAAGTAGTTTCCTAATTACTCTCTTTCAATGATTAAAGCCATAACTACAGGTGTTAATTCCTTTGAAATCTTTGTTACCAAGGTCAAACAGGTGTTCAAGGATTATTTCCAAGCTCAAACAGTTTTTCAAAGACTAAAGCAGGAGGAAGACAAGTATCAGCAAATCCTAGAGCTCTTTTCAGCAGGACTTCATCCTAATGGCAAATAAGCACATCCCTTCTGGTGATGTTTATGTGCTGGAGAATGGTCCTGATTGATCAGTTTCATGCAGATTGGAATATACACATTTGGGTTGAATTTGCTCAAGAGAAGATAGCTGTGAAGGTGTTCAATTACATTCACTAGTGCATCTATATTAAGGACTCATGCCCTTAGTTGTTCCAGCATTAGAGAGATAAACTTTGGAATTATTACTGTGAGAAATGGATGAGGGTTTTAATTGGGGATAATAGAAGGTAATGCCGAGCAACAATGAGGTTTGAAATCATGCATTAATTATGGAGTACCCCAGCCCATGACTCTGAAAATCTCGATATATTTGAGTTGCAGCAACAATTTGTAAAAACTCTCAAATACTTTTTCTCCTTCTGTTTTCTCCTTCAATAGGCTCACAAATTAGGCTTACAAAATTATAAGCTAGTTAAGAGTTGGGACCATGTCTTTGCATCTTTAATAATAAGCACACTCTCATAGTAGGTATCCAAAAATATATGATTGATTGCTTCATATGTGGATTGGAGAAACAAGAGTACAAAGGCTAAACATGCTAGAATTCTTCATATAGCCCTGATGGAGTAACTGGTATCTGATTTACCCTCTTATCTTGAAGTACTATAACACTTGACAAATTATTTGAGGCAACTGTGTTCGGGCATTGAGCATTAGGCAGCTCAAAACTTTGATACTTAAGAGAAGGGAAACACATAGGGTGAGCCACTTTTCAATCTGGCTTTCTTTCTGGGGGCACTTTTCAGGATGCAGAACAGGGAGGTGGAGCCCAAGTGGGCTAACAGGGGAAAACAATACAAATGGTGATTGACCTCTTACTAGAAACAATGGATGCCATGACATAATGTCTGCTCTTTGAAAGACACTGTTAAGACAATGAAATGACATCATTCCTTTTTGTTGTTGTTTTTGTGAGGAAGATCAGCCCTGAGCTAACATCCATACCAATCCTCCTCTTTCTGCTGAGGAAGACTGGCCCTGGGCTAACATCTGTGCCCATCTTCCTCCACTTTATATGGGACACCGCCACAGCATGGCCTGACAAGCGGAGCATCAGTGCACGCCTGGGATCCAAACCCAGGCTGCCAGCAGAGGAGCATGTGCACTGAACCGCTATGCCATGGGGCCGGCCCCAAGACAATGAAATGACAAACCAAAGACTAAGAAAAATATATTCAAATCACATATCTGAGAAAGAACTTATATCCAGAATATACTAATCAAAATCAATAATATGAAAAAAAGTTTTGAACAGACACTTCACCAAAGAAGATATACAGATGGCAAATTAATACATGAAAAGATGCTCAATATCATTAACCATTAGGGAAATCCAAACTAAAATCATGATGAGATATCACTACTCACCTACTAGAATGGCAAAAAAAAATTCTTATAACTACTAGCAGCGATGTGAAGCAACTGGAAATACATCAATAGTGTGAATGCTAAATGTCACAGCCACTTTGGAAAATAGGTTAGTGATTTCTTCTAAAGTTAAATGTACAAGCCAGGTATTTACACAAGTGAAATAAAATGTATGTTCGCACAAAAATCTGTTCACATATGTTTATAGTGACTTTATGCATAGTCACAAAAATTTAAAACAACACAAAGACTTTCCAAATGTGGAATGGATAAACAAATTGTGGTATATCCACATAATGAAATATTACTCAGCATAAAACAGAATGAATTATTGATATATGCAATAACTTGGATATATCTCAAATGTATTATGCTACATGAAAGAAGCTAGACTCAAAAGGCTACATAGAGGATAATTTCATTTATGTGATCTTCTGGAAAAGGCAAAACTATAGGGACAAAAAAATAGATCAATGGTTGCTAGTGGCTGGTAGTAGAAGGATGGGTTGACTTTACAGGGTCACGTGGGAATATGTTTTGGGTGATGGCAGTGTTCTATATTTTGGTTAAGGAGGTAGTTGTATGAGTTTGTCAAAGCTAGCAGAACTTTACATTAAAAAGATAAATTTTAGAGGCTGGCCCAGTGGTGTAGTAGTTAAGTTCATGCACTCCGCTTCTGCGGCCCAGGGTTCACAGGTTCAGATCCTGGGCGCAGACCTATGCACCGTTTATCAAGTCGTGCTGTGGCAAGCATCCCACATATAATGAAGAGGAAGAGGGGCATGGATGTTAACCCAGGGCCAATCTTCCTCAGCAAAAAGAGGAGGATTGGCAACGTATGTTAGCTCAGGGCTAAGCTTCCTCACCAAAAAAAAAAAAAAAAAAAAGCCACGTGGTTAATTCATTACTTCTCCCTCAGTAATTGATAAAGTAAGTAGACAAAAGATCATAAGGCTGTAGAATATTTAAGATATACAATTTATATCTTAAAAAAATGAAAAATAATAGAGTATAATACCATTTTGAGATAAACAAAAACTGAGGGAATTTGTTGCCAGCAGACCTGACCTCTGAAAGATGATAAAGAAAGTTCTTCAGGCTAAAGACAAATGCTACTAGTGGAAAACTCAAATCTACAATAAAAAAATAAAAAGTAATAGAAATGGTAAGTATATGGGTAAATGTAAAGGCTGTCCTTTTTTTCTTTTAGTTTGTATATTTCTTTAGGAGAAAACTGATTTTTTAAAGCATAAATAATAACATTTTATTGTGGGATTTTTAACATACGTAGAAGTTAAATGTATGACAAAATAGCACAAAGTATAGGAGGGAAAACAGAATTATACTCATTTAAATGTTTTGAATTTTACATGAAGTGATATAATATTAATTGTAAGTAGACTATGATAAATTTAGGGATACATATTATAATCCCAAGAAAAAGTAATAAAAGTAGGACAAATAGGTATCAATTAAAATCCAGTAGAAGATATAAAATAAAAGACTAAAACTATTCAAATAACACACAAAAAAGCAGTAAATGAGAACAAAAGAAACAACGTATGAGACAAATAGAAAACAAATAGCTTAGAAGGTAGAGTTAAATTAAACCATATCAAAAAACTGTCAATTCATTAGGAAGACATCACAATCCTAAAAGTAAATGCACCAAATAACAGAGCTACAAAATAGATGAAGTAAAAACTGACAGAACTAAAATAAGAAACACAAAAAGCCGCAGAGTTGGTGATTTCATTAGTTCTCTCTCAGTAATTGATAAAGCAAGTAGACAAAAGATCATAAGGCTGTAGAACATCTGAACAACACTATCAACAACTCAATCTTATTGACATTTATAGATCACCCCAACAATTGCTGAACACACTTTTCATGTGCACATGGAATTTCCATCAAGATAGACCATATGCTGGGCAATAAATACGTACCAATAAATTTGAAAAGTCTAAACACTCACAGCATACATTCTTTGAACATAACACTTAAATTAGATATCAATAATAGTAAAATATTTAGAAGATGCCCCAAACTTTGGAAATTAATCAACACACTTTGAAATAACCCCTGGGTCAAAGATTACATCACAAAAGGAATTAGAAAATGTATCAAACTGAACTCTAATGAAAACATAGTATGCCAAAATTTGTGGGATGCTACTAAAGCAATACTTAGGGGGAAATTTATACTTTTACGTGCTTATTTTAGAAATAAGTAAGATTTAAAATCAATGACTAAGTTTTCATTTTACAAGTCTTAGACTACCTAATTTCAAGGCTTTCTATAATGTAACAGTAATTGAGATATTGTGTTGCTATAAATAGATAGACAAATATTTCAAATGAATATAACACATCATCCAGAAAAAGACTCACACTTATACAATCAATTGATTTTCAAGAAAGAGCTCAATGCAATTCAAAGGAGAAAGGGAAATACCTTCAACAAATCAAGCTGGAGAAACTTAAACATATGGAAAAAATTAACCTTGACTCCTTCCTTACGCAGCACACAAAAATTAATTTGAGATGGGTTAAGATCTAAATGTAAAAGTTAAAACTGTAAAGTTTTAAAAGAAAACATTGTAGAATATCTTTGCAAACATGAAGTCAGCAAAGATTTCTTAGAGCAGCCAGAAAAAAAAATCAAACTTAAAGAAAAATGATAAATTGGAATTCAAAATAAAAAAAAATCTGTATTTCAATAACTGTCTTTATGAAAATAAAAATGCCGGCCACAGAGAGGTTGAAAATATTAGTAACGCATATATCTGACAAAGGACTTGTGTCCACAATATATAAAGATCTCCCAAAAATGACTAATAAAAAATGGACAAAATACTTGAACAAATACTACACGAAAGAAGATATGTGAATAGTCAATAAGTAGGTGTAAAGATTCTTAATGTCATTAGGCATCAAGGAAATGGATATTAAAACCACCGTGGTACAGCCACTTTGGAAAACTGGCAATTTTTTAAACAGCTAAATATATACCACCCTTATGATCCAATGATTCCACTCCTTGGTATTTACTTAAATGAAATTAAAAATTTTGTCCACACAAATACTTGTATGAGAATGTTTATAGTAGTTTTATTCATAATAACCCAAAACTGGAAATAACCCCAAAGTCTATCAACAAGATAGTAAACTGTGGTATATTCATGTAATGAAATAATATTTAGCAATAAAAAATAATGAACTGTTGATATATACACTAACATGAATCTCATAGACATACCGTGTACTAAAAGATGACAGATACAAAATATTACATATTTTATGATACCATTTAGATGAAGTTCTAGAACATACAAATCTTAACCCATGGTGATAGAAATCAGAACAGTGATTGCGTATTTAGGGGTGGGGTGTGATTGGAATAAGGAAGCACCAGCATCTTTTGATTTTATCTTGAGTAGCTGTAGTTTACATATGTGTATATTACATGTGAGTGTTTGTGTGTGTATACAGTCAAACATCATTGAATTCTACACTACAACAATGTTTATTTCACTGTATGTAAATTTAACTTCAGTAATTAAGAAAATTTACAAGTTAATTCTTTGAGAAAAGATATTTAGGCTGAATAATACAAGGGGAAATTTGCTCAGCATGCAAGTAATTGTTTTTCTTTTCTTATCTAGTTTGTTTGACCTACAAATATTTTATGATATGTATTCGTAAAACCTTAGTGAAAACAACCTTCTGTTCTGTGGCTCTATTTTAAAAGTTATTCAAGGTCACCAAAGCACGTTTATTGATTCCACACTCAATATTAGCTTTTAACTAAAATGTACATAAATCATATAACTACTATTAGTCCTGTGAATCTAAGTTATTGTTTTTTGGGGGTAAAGATTCTTTAATTTATTTTACTCACGGATATTGGAGAATAGACTAGGCAGATCATTAAATAACACTCCCTAAGATACTGTGTAATCTACAGTGTTGAATAAAAATCAGAGAAAAATCCTTGAACTACATTAGTGGTCTGGGTAAAGTGAGTTCAAACTTACTTTTAAAATGCTTGGAGTAGAATCATCCCACTCCCTTGCATTTGACATCTCCTAAAGGAAATGTGATAATTTGCAAACGTGGCTGTTTCTGGAGGAAATATCAACTATTCACAACTATTTGCAGCACTTAGCTGCAGCCAACAGGAGGACTCTTGACACAAATAATGTGACTAGACATACCATCAGTAATTCAGCATGGCAGGTTGCTGAAAATTTAAAGGGGATATCCTTTTTTGTTCTGATTAGAATGCCATCATTCATCTGTTTGAGCTAATCTCAACAAGGAAAGGTATGGGGAAACTTAGACGTCTGCAGCTTTCAGAGATTGGTTCATCTGTTTCCAGGCTAAGTGAATTATTTATCAGTGACTCAGCACATCTCTGGTGTTTGAAGGCATATCGCACAAATTTGAAAGGAGTTTTTATTTATTTCTTCAGCCAGGAAACAAATCCAATTAAAATAAACAATTTGGAAAGATTTTTATTTTAAAGGTTATGAATAATTTTTCAATACAAAAATTCAGCGTATGCATTTATGAACCACTTTGTACTTTTAAACTCCAAAGTATTTTCAGTACTCGCTTTTTCACACGTTAAATGGCATGAACTGCTATTAAATGCCCATGAGTTGTAAATAAAATCCTGGGAGATATTAGAATAGAAAATAAAACAAAATGGAAAACAGCTGAAGCCACACTTTCTCTTTCCTGACAGAACCTCAATTTTGTTTAGGTATCTATTCCATTACTACCTCCAGAGTGAGTTCCTATTTGCCAATGGAATAGAAGCATAGAATTTCTCTTGGTTATTTTTCTTGCTCCACATAGGTCAAGTGACCTAAGTTGGACTGATCAGAATAAATTTTATTCCATGTTTTGAAAAGAAGTTACATTATTTTGTTTTAGTGAACAAGAAAGTAAGTACTCCTGGTTGCCATTGGCATTCTCTTGACAAAAACTGTGAAAAGGGAGTAAAGTAGAGAGATGGATATGTTATTGAACCGTTGAATTACTGAGTGTCTGTACTTGACCATGCACTACTTCTAATCTCCCTGCTATGCAAAGAAATACATTTCTTTATTGTTTAGGAAAGTTTAATTTAGTTTTTCTTATCAAAAAATATTCTTCGAGGGGGCTGGCCCCGTGGCATAGTGATTAAGTTCACATGCTCTGCTTCAGCGGCCTGGGGTTCACAGGTTCGTATCCCGGGTGCAGACCTATGCACTGCTTATCAAGCCATGCTGTGGCAGGCATCCCACATATAAAGTGGAGGAATATGGGCATGGATGTTATCCCATGGCCAATCTTCCTAAGCAAAAAAGAGGCAGATTGGCAACAGATCTTAGCTCAGGGCTAATCTTCCTCACCAAAAAAAAAAAAAAAAAAAAAATTTCTTCGAGGCAACATGGAAGCACCTCATTATCTATACTTAGGCCTTGATTCATAGTAAAATATTTTGTTGTTGGACTGAGCTTTAGGCTAAAATAGGATACTCATAGTTCATTGTTCTTGTCTACATTGCAAGCAATAGAAAATAAATGAATATTCTTTGGTTCATATAGTGTCATCCAATTCTGAAGGGGTTTACCAAACCATCTCCAGGAATACCAGAAGATAGCATTGTTGGTAGCTGAAAGACTCCAAAATCCAATAAATTATGGAAAAACCTCAGGACTGAAAAAAAGCCTCAAGTATTAAAATCTCGCACAAGAAACACAGAGGCAAACAATTATGAATTGAACCTAAGAGGACTAGACCGAAATATAGCAATTTTAGAATGTTGAGATTCAGAGAGAAGTAATTTCTATTGTATCTGCTCTCTGACTATTGAATGGTCATTGATGGCAATGACCTTGTTGAAGTTTTCTGTATTGATAGGGAACAGCAACTGAATTTCATTGCAGAGCATGAGATACTGATGAAAAACAGAATGGAGATTATTTCTCTTAAGTATGAGAAGTAGGAAAAATATGACCTGTGGTTAAAGTATCATCAATATAGAGATAATTTTACAATATGGACTTAATCTTCACAAGTTAGGAAAATGAAAATCAATCATTGTTAAACAGTAAAGGATTTACACTACTGTGAGATTATCAGAAGAAAAGAAGATGGGAAAGAATCAAAATCCTGAAGAAAAAAAAGTACAATCTTTGTGATCATGTAGCAGAATATCAAGATTATTATTAAAGCCATAAGAAGGGTTCCAGTACAAGATGGCAACATAGGAGGATCCTGAACTCACCTCCTCCGATGGATACACCAAATCTATAGCTATACACGGAGCAATTCTCTCTGAAAGAAATCCAGAAACTAACTGAGCAATTCCTACACATAGGGTGAAAGAGAAAATACCCACGTTACCGGCATTGAAATGGGTAGGAAAGGCTGAGGCACTCTCTCACAATACCGCCACGCCCCCCCTACAATCTGGAGGGAACTCCCAACTCCCAGGTTCTCCCTGAGGAGTGAAGAGTTTGGATCCCACTTCTAGCACCCCAATTTTTAAGACTCTCACCTGTGGAACAGGCCCCCAAAATACCTAGCTCTGAAAGCCAATGGGGCTTGCATCCATGAGACCCATGAGACTATAGCAAAAAAAAAAACCCCCAGTTATTGACAGGCTTCTGAGGATTCCCTATTGCTATCCCCCAGGGCTCAGCACAAAGGGAGCAGGCAAAGAATTCTCATTTCTCAGTTTTTCCCTGAAAGAGGTCAATTTGCATACTTGAAAAACTTGCTCCCTGCAAGTCAGGTTTCTAGTTTAGCACACAACTAGGGGCTGACTGCAATCCTCCCCAGAAAACTGGGAAGCCAGCGACACCACCTCTGCCTTCTCATTCAAGCCCACTACAAATTGCCAATATCTCCCTGAAAGAAGCTTGCACGCATGCCTGGCACCCAGCTTTTGTGGCTGCTGCCCAAGGGACAGGCTCTTGGATCACCTAGCTCTGATAGCCAATGAAGCCTGCATTCACGAACTCACAGGATTGTAGCAAACAAAGAAACAGTTATTCATGGGCACAAGAGCATCCCCCTTCCACAGCTATACCCCCAGGCCCAGCACATAGGGAGCAGGCAAAAAAGCCTATCTCCAAGTTTCTCTATGGACTTGACGATGGAGAAACCTGACAAACACTATCTCAGCCAGGTGAGCAAGGTTAACATCAACAGTGGTAAGTCATGTTGACAGTATGTACCCTGGATGTGACGTGATGAGAATGGCCCTTTACCTCTGTGGTCTTCCTCCCAAAAACACATAACCCCAGTCTAATCATGAGTAAAATACAAGATAAACGCCAATTGAGGGAAACTCTACAAAATATCTGATCAGTACTCCTCAAACTGTCAAGGTCATTGAAAGCAAGGAAAATATGAGAAACTGCCAAAGCCAAGAGGAGCCTAAGGGAGACATGATGACTAAATGTAACGTGGTATCCTGGTGGGATCCTGAACGCGAAAAGGACATTAGCAAAAGTCTGAGGAAATCTGAATAAAATATGGACATTAGTACGAATAATGTATCAATATTAGCTCATTGATTGTAACAAATATTCTATACTAATGTAAGATGTTACTAATAGAGGAAACTGAGTATGTGGTGTATGGGAACTCTGCTATCTTTGCTATGTTTTTATAAATCTAAACCTATTCTAAAATAAAAGATAGAGGGTAGTAGAAAAAAGAGAGAAATAAGAT
Organism: Ceratotherium simum simum; assembly: GCF_057802395.1. Lineage (NCBI taxonomy): Eukaryota > Metazoa > Chordata > Mammalia > Perissodactyla > Rhinocerotidae > Ceratotherium > Ceratotherium simum. The sequence continues at coordinate 100,258,138 of NC_141940.1, read as the reverse complement.
ATAGGGGGAATAAATGAAAAGAAAATAAGACAAGGGAGAAATACGTGTATTGTCACTCCCATAAGAATGTCATTTAAGTATAACAAAAAGTGTGCTGTGTTATCCTTCCATTCTAAAAACATTCCAAACATTTGCATTTAAATGACTTGAGGTATCAAAAACCAGGTTATTTTTTTTTTAATTCAACCTCTAAATGGTGCATTCCTTCATCAGCTATTTTCTTCACTTCTTTAGTGACATGTATGTGTCTCTCACACCCACATTCTTAAAAACCTTAAAAGGCCTACCTAAGGATTCCTTTGCTCTCATCTACCTTCCAGTTCTTCTATTTCCACTATTTTACATTGTTTTATTTTAACACTCTCCTAGCACAATGATCATTCTCCCATCCTTTCTGCATTTAGGATCCTTTGCCTTCACCCATTATCTTCTCTCCAATCCAGAAATAACCAACCATTTTCCTGCAGGCCAAGTCTACCTTAAGACTTTCCACATCATGCTTTAAAATTAATTGAATATAATACTGCTAAGCAATTCAAAGTAACAAACTACTGATAAATGTAACAACATGGATGAATCTCAAAAACATTATATTGAGCAAAAAGAGCCAAACTCAAACTGACTGTGTCATTCCATTTATATTAAGTTCTTGAAAAGGCCAATCTAAATTATGATGATAGAAATCAAAACTGTTGTTACCTCTGGGGGTGGGGAATTGACTGGAACCGAGAATAAGGGAATTTTTTTTGGGTAATGGAAACATTCCATAACTTGTTTGGGGTAAAGGCTACATGAGTGTATACATTTATCAAGATTTATTAAATTATATGTTTAAAATCTATGTAATTTATTTTACGTAAATTATACCTAAAAAAATTGGAAGGACTCTACGGTAAGAAACTAACAAAAGTTATTAGAAATTAATGTTTAAGTAATTTTTAAAAGTGCTGCCAACATTTTCAATTTATAAATCTGTGTTCCTGACTTTTTATAGAAAATTGGAAGACCTGGAAACACCGAATCCACATTCTCACATAAGCCTAGCAGTTGGGCTTAGGACAAAATAAATCCTCACCAATCAGTTGGACATAGACCCCACCACTATCCAATGTGTCTTACATCCAACCAGCTTCATTCATTTATGTTATCTCTGCAGGTACATAGGTATTTGAGCTCATGACTCTGGTCATATCCCTTTCATCCATTTAGGGCTTTTTTTTTTGTTTGGTCCTTTGGTCCAAATTCTAGTCCTTACTCCCAATGTGACGGTTGTCCTTGTATTTGGGCAAACTGAGAGTATTCTAAGATTACACATACATATCAATAGCATATTCACAGTCTCATAGAAATGACAGACCCAAAAGTTTACCTGATACAATAGGCAGTGGACCTAAGCAAAGGTAAGTTATTACCCAGAGACCCAGAGACCCTGGAACTAGAAAATTTTTATAAAAGTACAAAGATGTAATAAAATAATAGAAAATACAGAATGCCTATGCATAATGAAGACACTACTTTATGAATGATTAACCTTTCCTGTTTTTTTCTGAGTTTAAATTTATACAGATATCAAATCCTAAAGTCTACATCATTAAAATTTTGAGTATATCTCATTCCACAGTGACATTTTTTCCAAAGGGCTTGCAATTAAACACAGGGCATGTAAGTGATTTTATTAATGAGATTTCCTGCTAGTTTAAAGTTATTCTATTTTTAAGGCTGCCTGAACACTTTATAGGTCACAAAAATATTTTTAAAGATTCCTTAATGGAAAAAATGACTGAAATAGGTTAGATCAAAATAAACTTCACCTTCCGTCAGAGACTAGGAATGAGCTATTTCCATTCAGAAGGAGGATATTTTGGCTTAGATTCACCTGATGAGTGAGATGTGAAAATCAGATTTCTAGCTTAGCTAGAGAATTTTATTTAGGAGACCGTTATTTCTCTCATTTCTATTCAGTAGCACATCGAGTGAAAACAGAAATACTGCAATTAAGTAATCATCCAGTTTCCTCTTAAAAACACATTATGTTTCAGATGATATCAAGAGGACATGATAAGCAATACACAGGACGTAAAAACAACATACCAGCAGAATGTTTTGAAACCCATTGTCAACAATATTCACTAGGCCTGGCAAAAGAGAGTGGAGGAGAAGTAAAGCAGCAATAACTAAAAGGTCTGTTAGCAACACCTGTAGATTGAAATTTGAAAAGAAATCTTCTTACCATTAAAAAGTAATGAATTTTAAGTAAGCATGTCATTTGCTTCCCTGTAAACATCTCCACTGATTCACTTGTCTGGGTTGCTAGCCAACAGGGTCCCAGTTGCATTGTGCATTGTAGCATCTACAGTCAGAATATTATAATAATTTGCATTACTAAATTAGGGAGAAAATGCAAATTAAATTAAGTTAAATTTCTGTTTCTCACCCTAGTTGTAGACAGAGGGAGGTCTGGTTTGAAGTATGAGATTTGATTTTCGCCAAGTATTCTAAGCCCAAAGGGAAGTAAGTGACTAACAATGACACAATTTTTTTAGACACACTTGGAAGGTTCAGATAAATTTAAACTTTGAGTCATGTTGGGGAAATGAAGTAGGGTGAAGAGGGAAAAGAGAGAACAAGGTGACATTGTAATCAATTGTGCATTGGTGTTTACAAATGTTGGCCTGGATTTAGAGCTTTCGGGAACAGAGTTAAATTATACCAGGCCAGTGCCCTGAATGGCTTTGTGCAGTGAGGGACTTGTCTAGGTCCAAAATGATGCTTCCAAAGCATTCATGGCCTTTCCCACCAAACTAGGTCAGTGGTGTTTAGATATTAAGTTTGTTTTTTCATGGATATTAATCTTCTTAAAGTAATCTTTGATTTCTGTCTACACGAAATAGTCAATCCAAAAATGAATTTAAGAATCTGAATTGTCCAGATTATTGTTTAACTTTTCTTAATTTGACAGAATAGAGTCAAATATATTTTTTAAACTTTATCTCTAAGGCAATTAAAGGTAGCGATTTGAAATCCCCAAATATGAGCATCTACCATACTTTGTGCTTTATATTACTTATCTGATATAATCCTCACTATGTCTCTATGAAATAAGTTTTATTTCTATTATAATTCCCATTTTACAAAATAGGAAACTGAGATTTTAATTTGTTCACAGTCACTATGCTAGTAAGTGAATGGTTTGGGATTTAAATTCTGATCTGTCTTACTTCAAAGTATTTTAAAACATGTTGTGACACATTGCTGCTGGGATACTGATCAACCTTTTTTTGGGGGGGGTGGAGTGAGGAAGACTGGCCCTGAGCCAACATCCGTTGCCAATCTTCCTCTTTTTGCTTGAGGAAGATTGTCCCTGAGCTAACATCTGTGCCCATCTTCCTCCATTCTGTACGTGGGACACTGCCACAGGATGGCTTGATGAGCGGTATGTAGGTTGGCGCCTGGGATCCGAACCCACGAACCCCAGGGCCTCCAAGGCAGAGCACACAAACTCAACCACTACACCACCAGGCTGGCCTCTGATTAACCTTTTTTAAAAAAATAAAATAAATTACAATAGAACAAGACAAAATAGAGAATATTAGACGGCAACACAGGTAGTAACCGTTTATGAAGCTGCTTTCAGATGTGTGTGTACATGTGCAGCATGTGTATAATGATCTAACATAAAAATGCATTTCTTACAGTATCACAGTAAAAAAGAAGTTTGAAAAATACTGCAGTCCATACTCTTGAATCAAAATAATCTGTGGCAATTATAATTTTCAGAAAAAGAAAACCCCTAAAATAAAGTACTATAACTGGAAGATGTGATTGGTAACTTCCTTAGCTTTAGAGGCCGTGTGGGCTATTTTTCATTTTCTCCTTCACTAGATATATAAACAGATATCTCTCAGATGATTCTCTGGATTCTGCAATTCAGAGCTTGACCAACAACTGTGTGGTGCTTAAGTGTACACAAGATTTCATTTGATGCCAAGTAACACAGTAAGTTAGGGCTTGTACAAATATTAGAGACAGAATGCTGACCTTAAATATCTTCCCAACGTCACCCAACTAGTACATGACAGAAATAGGAATCAACTATGGACTCTGTGATGTCATGTCCCCTTCTCCTCACACTTCCTTTAGATACCGTATGGCAGGTGTTCCATGTACACATAGCTTTTAGGTTCAGAACAGAAAACAGGGCGCTTAAGAAGTGTGAGTCCTTAGGGCATCACTAGCGCTGATAAGATGCTATGGCTTTCTACACTAGTAATACATAAATGTCCTTCTTGATTTGACAGCACCAACAAAATAAATCAGTGCTCTCATTCAATTTAAAAAGCATTAGGTAACAGAGTTCTGCAGCCTCAAAATTACCAGTTTGTCAGAGAATGAAGAATCCTTTGATGCTCCTGACCTCAATGGGAGTAGGAAGAGGGGAATGAAATTGGGTCTATTATAAATAAGATACTAACTGACAGATAAGGAAACTTCATTCAGCAGCAATATATGATACTGAGGAGCTTCAATAGCTTATTGCTCTTTATAAGTATTCTCTCCTTCTGAGCTATATGAAATATTATTTGTAATTGAAAGAATAATTTGATTCGAATGTTCATTTAATTGACTCATCTGAATCTACACACAGGAAAATCAATTGTATTGTAACTATATGGCTATTCACTAATCTAGTCAATTTGCTGAGTAGAGGCCATCCAAAAGACAATACATATAAGACATCTCTAGAAACATTGTGATGCATGGTTTAGTGCTAAATATGTAATAGGCAGATATGTAAAAATAATCCAAATGTATATTTATGCATAATGTGTCTGTTTAATTGGCTAAAATGTAATTAGATATACAAACAAGAAATAAATGGGAAAAAATACCATAGCCACTGTGTTTAGGAAAACACAAGTGAGATCAGCATGAAATTATGTATTTAGCTATAAGTCACAAATTCTCAAGTGCTTTTGAGATGGCTTTTCTGAGAGTACTAATATAGCATTTAGCTATTACCAGCTTCATTTCTATTTCTAGGAGCTAGTAACCAGGAGATGGAATGCTATAGGGTTATTGTTGGCAAAAGTCCAGGTGTTTCAGATGTCAGTACTCACTGGCAGTGCATGAGTTTTATAAGGATAAAGAGTTGGGAAATTATGTCTCTGTGTTATATATAAAGTCGTGTCACAGTTAGCATTATTTATCCATCACTAAGCATCTCAAAATGCTGCTATAATATAAGAGAAGACAACTGGATTTAGAGTCAGAAGACTACATTGAAATAAAAAGCTAAAATTTACTAGCTGAGTAACCTTGAAAATTAATTAGGCTTCAGTTTCTACCACTGAAAATTGTAGGTGATAATTCCTTTTTACAGGATGTTGTGATAGTAATTTGAGGTTGAGTCATAAAATTGGTGATATTCGATCATTTTTATCTACCAAAATGATAATGTCATTTGGATCAACCCAATAGTAACAGCTACACATTTACTCTGTCTTATAGGCACTTTGCTGTGTTTTACATGTTATTGTAGATTACAATGAGGGCTTCAATTTTTTACCCCTGCCTGTATTTGTGCCCTTTGTAATACACATTTTTGGTGTCCTCCCATCATGAGTGGGCTTGCCTACCCTGTCCCTTGAGTCTGGGCTCAACAACTTGACTTATTTTTGTCAATGGGATGTTAACATGGGTGAGCAAGTGCAGATGCTTGAAAAGAACTTGAGCAATGGGTCTTGCCCTCTTGTGCCACGAGAATATGTCCAGGATACACTGCTTGAGAATGAGATACATCTAGAACAGAGTCAAGGACACTCAGTCATCCCAGCCTAGGCCATCCTAGATCAATGACATCCTGCCAACTCCCAGACTTGTTTAGGAGACCAGACATGATTAGTATAGCCAACCTCTAGCCAACTTCAGCTATAAACTTTTAGTTGTAAACCACTGAGGATTTACGTCAGTGCACATATTATTGTGGCAATAACTAACAGATACAAATGATTATCTCATTTCATTCACACAACACATCTATAGGCACCATTATCATCCTCACTGGACAAAAGAAGACATTGTAACCCAGAGAAAAGTTCAGTAAACTGCCCTGGGTCATATTAACAGACAGTAAAGGACAGAGGAAGGGTTTGAAATTAGGAAGCCTGGCTCCAGAGGCCATATTCTAACCAGTACACTGAACGGCTTTGTTCTTGTGAAGATGAAATGAGATTATTTTTTTTGAAAGTGCTTTGTCAATGTTAAAGCACACTAAAAATGTAAGTCATTATTATGAAGCTGCAACTCCTTTTCAAAGATGCTGTAAAATTCCAGTAAAGTTTTTTCTTTGTTTCATAAAAAAAGAAACCCCAGGCAAGCACTAGATGATTTAAAATGCACTATTCTTTGATATGCCGGTTACATAGGGAAAACTGATAAATGGTGAAATTTAACATGCCACCTTCCTTCCAAATCAGTGATAGACCGCTGCTATTTGCTAGGCAACTACCAAGTAAACAGAAAAATAAAGCCACGGTTTTCTTGGCAAGTGTCATTAAAAATAGATTAAGTTTACAGTAAATGTAATCTGTAGCATAGATCATACAGACAAAAAAACCTGAAGGGGAAATGAAGGCATTAATAAGATATTTCTTAATTTTATGAAGCGTTACACATATCAGACCACCGAACCAAAATAACCTAGGGAAGTAGCAATGAAACAGGGCATTTATTCCTCAGCTTTGAGGAGGCATGCAAATACAAATGGTGCAAAACAAGAAGCTGATTATGCCTGGAAATTGGAATAAACATAAAAAAGAAAAGTCTGAAAATGCTAATAGGCATTAAGTTTATGAGGTGTGACTTTATTTACATGGAATATTCTCTATGGGCATGAACTTTTTAAATTCCATTTGATTTTTCATTTTTACATATATTGAACCCCCCCCAAGTTATTATTTTCTTCAAAAAAATAAAACTAGAATGCTGCACTGGGTGAAATGACTAATGGGGAGAACTGAAGGGAGACAGGACTCTCTGTGGAAGGGCACACCTAAGCTGAGCAAGGCATGACCAGAGAGCGACTTCTTGATTTGGCAGGCCTTTGTCTGCAGGATTCCTTTTCATAGAAATGACACTTTTAGAAAGATAAAGAAAATAACGAACTTAACAGAAGAAAAGAGAAGAAAAAATCAAAAGAAACCCAAAAGAAATGGATGAAACAGAATAGGAAAAGAGTTCTGCTTTGGAAAGCATAACTAAGACTTATGATTTATATAAAACCTATTGTTTCATAAATGTCTCCAAAAAACTCCTAGGTTTGATTTAACTGGCTCGTATTTTAATCATTTGCTTCTCCTCTGATAATTGTCACCTAGTTTTCTCTGTCCTTCCTTGAATAAAAAGGAAATTTAGAGAGAAAGAGAGAGAACTCTCAGAAGAGTTTTGCTCGAGTGTCTTTACTTTCTCTATCTAGCATTCAGCTTTGAACAGAAACCATTCTATCATTCATTCATTCACTTATTCATTAACTAACAAACATCTACTGAGAGAAATGGTAACTCCTCATTAGGGGGTGGGCATACACAAGCCCTGCTGAGGGAAAACTGACCCTGCTTGATGTAGATTTGGATAGCACTTTTTTTTCCAATTACACCTCTGTAACATCCCACCATCTTTTTCATGTGAAATTCTGTGACACTTAGTCTCCCTCTACTGTACTTGGTCAGATGATGTACCTTGTATAGTTCCTACTGAATTTTAACCTATTGTCATTGCTTCATTGTCCGGGCCTGTGAATAGTTTTGAATCCTGACAGTATAATCCTACAAGGCTACTTGCAAATTTTTATGTATTCTTAAAAGTCATTGAAAAAATTTTCCACAGGCCAGATGACTAAAAAAAAAAAAAAAAAAAAAAGTGAAAAAATCGGCCCTCTATTCCATGGCTGCTGGACGTGCAAATTGATACCACTGCTTTGGAAAACTGCTTGGAAATACTTATTAGGTTGAACATGTGAATTCCCTATAACTTATCAATTATGTTCCAAGTTATAAATACACAACAGAATTGTGTGCACAGTTTTATCAAGGGACCTGTACAAGAATAACCATACTGTCAATATTTGTAATAGTCCAAACTGAGAGCAAACTGTATGTCCAGCTATTGTAGAATGGATAAATAAATTGTGGCATCTTCATATAATGAAATACTATACAGCAATGAGATTGAACAAACTACAGCTTATATGGAACAATATGGATAAATCTCAAGAACATAATGTTGAGCAAAATAAGACAGAACCAAACAAATACTGCATAAATCCATTTTCCTGAGTTCAAAAAACACACTAAGTAAAACCATAATATATAAGGATGAATAGTTACGTGGTCAAGCTATTTAAAAAAAGGAAATTATTATCTCTAGGGTGGGAGAAATGGGGGAACAGTGATGCAAGAGCATGAAAGATCTCTGAAGTGCTGGCAATTTCTATTTCTTGATCTTGGTTATGGTTATGTGGATGTTCACTCCGTGATAAACTACTAAGCTCTACGTATGTATTTGTACACTTTTGTGTGTGTTTTATTTCACAATAAAAAAGATTAAACAGCAAACAATACTAATTAGAATGTCATGTATGGAAGCACCCCTACAAGATTATCTTCTGGTTCATTTCCATTCCTTTAGCCTGAGCTGCCATTAAGCATGATACTTTTTTAAATGGTTGCTTTTATATAGAGCAAGTCTTTCAAATAAACTACTTAACGTCTTATCTAATATCTGTCACCATTATTATTTTGTGAATAAGTGACATATTAGCCTGGAATTGCTAGGCTAGAAACATATTTCAGATTTGTAGATAAGTCTCCTAAAATTAAAGGCACTGAAAAATAATGACTAAGATATATAAGACAATTAACTCTTCTTAGATCTCAGCTATTTTAATCATAACTAAGCTAATTCTGAGGTGAAAGTTCTTTAATCACTTACAAATAAATAATAACCATATTCATTAATCCTAAAACATATTTTCTCACATCTATGAAATCAGGGTGCATCTTATAATCAACTGCATCCTCAGTCTTTATCAGCCTGGATCAAAGTTAAGGTCTTCCAGAAAGAATTTTTGTTTGCTTTTGCCAGCCAACTCAGGCACTACCCATCTGAGACCATTTTAAATTAAATTCTCTGCTTGAGGTTTTTTGGACCACAATGGAAGTGTGAATTCAGACCTCAGACCTGCATGAGTACTGATTACTTGTTCAAATCCTCTACCCAGTGCCAAGATTGAGATATTAAGGTTCCCTTGCTGTTCCTTTCTCTGTGGCCACTCTATTGAGGTGCTTAGTTTTATACTGAGGCTGTATCCTTTGGTGACCCAGTTTTACTTGTTAGACCACCCTTCCACCCAATCTTGGTTGTGTTTTTCCTTTCTTATTAGTACAGAAAATCTTACAATCAGTAGTGTCTTAGATTATACAAAATACAAGTCATAGGTAAAGATTTGCTTTTTTTCCAAGAGAAAACATTTAGCCTACAATTGGACAGGAAAACCCAGACTGATTCTTACATGTATCATTTTGTTTAACCATGTATTAATTTTGGTCAAAATCTTGCTGCAGACTATATTGTTAGCAAAAGTATCAGGTTGCAATAAAATTAATGAACTTACTTTGAGAACTGTAAGTCATTCCACGATATAGACAGAATTATTGTTTCTATGTGCATGCTTTGTGTTCCTTACTTGAATTATAAGACCCTTGAAGTCTCAGATTATACTTTTGGAAAAAATCCTACTAATAGCAGCAGAGCATTGTCTGATATAGTGCCAGAAAGGGAGAGAATGGCGCAAAAAGAGCGGGCAGCGTTCCACTCTGTTGTACACAGTGTCACTAGGGGTTGGAATCCACTCAGCGGCACTAGCAACAAATGTCCCATTGCCTTGTACAGTATTGGGCCCATATTAAAGATGCAATAAAACTTAGTGAATGTTTGGAAGGCTGAAAAACAAACATGAAGTTCGAAAGAAGCAAACAAACAAAACTTCCGTAAATAGGGTGTGTATATGTGTGCACCCGAATGGAAAGGAAAGGTCAACATCTGGGCACAGGAGCAGAGAGAGCTTCTTGGTTGGTCTTCATTATGAAAATATTTTGGCTTTGCCAGGATTAGATATTATGGAAGAGTGCTTGGGAGGGGATTGGGAATCCTATCTACAACACTTGGTCCAACAGATTCAATTCACAGCCTCCGCAGGTAATAAAAGAAGCCTCTGGACCATGTAAGGGATTGCCCAGGCATAGCTAGGTGCATTGGCCATTTTATGTATTAATGCCAATCTCAAATAAATCACTTTTCTGGTCTGCTGTGGAAGGAAAGAGGATATTTCTGTCAGTAAGTGAATGGAGGATTACTGACTTGCTGACCTTTCCTGACTGTGATAAAAGATGACTTCTTTCCTTTCAGCAATACTTCAAAAATGGAAATTGCTCTTTTAAACCTACGATGTGAGAATGAAGTAGGGAGGCTGCTATTATTCCGTAAATAGATGGTGGCAGAGGGCACCCCTTGGGAAAGGGAGAAATTCTCATTAGGGCTATTTCTCTGAGAGCTGTCAGTATGCACGCGTTTGCATTTAAAGACTGGAGAAAGGAGGAAGCAAGTCCTGACCGGATGTATTTTTAAGACTCTATTCTTATTCCTGCAGCATTTAAATATAGCGTGTAAAATACAGCACTCCCAATGCCTTGTGCTATGTTTGTTATGTGGATTCTTATGTCATTTTCCTGATGAGGGAGTAAGGAATGCAAAATTATTTTGCCTTGCATTGTTAGATCCAAATAAGAATGGAAAATAACACAGCATGCATTTTCCTTTGACCCAAGAAATGTGACAGTTGCCTGGTATTTCAAAAACAAATAGCTTCTGCTGCTCAGGACACAGAAAAAGAGAATGTGCTAAAGGATCGGACTTTTTGTTAAATGTGTTCAAGGATCTTTTGAAGGCCTGAGAAATTTGCCCAAACAAGAAAATGATGATGTAGAGTATTTAGTGATATCAAATACTGAAGCAACTAAAACGACCCAGAGGAAGTCCCACTATATCCCTGAAGTCTTCCATCAATTAAGTCTTGTGACCCTTTTTTCAGTAGTACCGGTTGTCAGAACCACTCTTTCGTCTCGTGTTCTGCATGCACGTGGCTTCTCTGGACAATTTGAAGATATTGTTCACAAAAAGCAGGGATTGTGTATTATACCAGTGGATGCTTCTGGTGATGAATCAGTTTGTCTTAAGGGCTCAAGGCCATCTGCTGTCATACAGAAACACAGAAAAATGCCTCTCAAAGCTAAAATTCACATCAATCAATAGAACTTTATTTTTAAATTAAATAGGAAAAAAACACAAAAAACCTCCCAAAGTGGATGACTTAGCCCCTGGATGAAAGCTGTGGAGACGACAGATAACTTGACTGCCTATGACACTTTGCACTAAGAACTAAAAAAATCATCCTACCATGTCATTTAAACACTTAAATATTTTTGGTCTCATTGCAAGAAAAAACAATCCTCCTTTTAAAGGTGTTTATCTATGTCATAGTGCATGTGATATGGAAATACCTATTACATCAGTGGACTTTCATGAACAAGTAATGATCTTTTCTTAAAACACACACACACAGATTTGCCTTTAGAAGGACATAATAATAAGAAGGGTTCTTTTTTTTTTTACTTTCCGTCTCTTGTTTAATCCTAGGTTGAGTTGGGAACACAAATGTGAGGAAGATCAAGTCCTTGATCTTGTGTTCCGTTGTCTGTGCTGTGTATAACGACTTTTGCATGTGTGGAGGCCACTATGTTAGCCAAAGGATGATCCAAGAATAACTGTAACCCTTAGGTTGACCTGCTTAAGCAGCCATGCAGTTCAGGTCTCCAGAGGAGTTGGATGAGTAGACTCTTTTACCATATACAATCAACGGGTTTGCTGCAACATGCTTGATTTTACTTGGGCTTGATATATCTGAGCCCAAAGCAGCACTAGAGTGAAGGCAATGGAAACCTTGGTTGATAGTATTGTGTGTGCAAGGCATTACTCTGAAATCCTCAGGAGAACCTATAAGTGCAAAGAAATGGGCAAAGTCAGCAGGACTAGCATTCTTGGAGAACACATGTGAATGGTGCTCTCTGGAGTTGAGCAGCGGGACAGCTCTTATGGGCTCATGTAGATTGCCAATGCATTCTAGGTCTAAGATGAGGGAGAAATTACCATGCGTGGCTTCAGAGATTCCAGGGCAGTTTTCATGCCATCTGATAATTATTGATCTTTCCCCCTTAGCATATGACTTTGATCCTAGAAAAAATATACACACAGAAGGGAGAGTTTACACTAAAATATTTTCACTTAGCTACATTTTACTGTGAATGAGACAACTGGGAACAATTTTTGACGGTGCAATAGTGTTGGGCACCCTGGGGTGGGATGGGAAGTGTGTCAAGAGATCCTCATGTACTTCTCAATTCTTTTCTGAAGATTTAGCACAACCTGAATATTGAACTCTATAACAAAGGGTGCTTTGTCTAGCAAGAAGTTCTACTGGTTCCAACTAAAACTGATTTAACCAAAACAGGAAATTATTGGAAGGACACAGGAGTATTTCATGGAACACAAGGCAGCTTGACCTTACTAAGAACTGGGACTACCAACTCTTTCATCTCTCTGGGTCTTACATGGTCCCTCTTGATTGCTTCTCTCTGCCTATTTCATTCTTTTATTCTCTGCAGTTTTTCTTTGCATCCCTGCACACACGCCAAAGCCCCATAGTTTATGCATTTTATTACTAGCTACATGCAGAGACCAATTCCAAGTTAATGGGCAAGAGAAACAGGGGGCTAGCTTAAGGCAGGAACCATTGCTGCTGTAATCACCCCTGACCAGGGGTGCAGGGTCATGTGGTGCAAATATGGTTGCCTGCCAAGTCCTCTATTGTTCTCAGAAAAATCATTATGGGTGGAGCATAGACTCCAAAGCTAATCAATTACATCAACCTGTCAGGTTTCGACTCTCATATCTGCACAGTCTTATGTCACACAGTTATGACTAAATGGTAAAACTTGGAAGATCCAAATGTTTGACCTCCTTTTCCTGTAGATATTTTTCCCCAATCCTTACTGACTTTAACTTTGTATTTCCATAAATTGTAAATAATTCTAAAAATGCTCCAATTCCAAAATAGATAATATGCAAACCATTCTAAGAATATAAACGCATGAAATTTGTACATATTTATTATACTAATAAATCAAAAGCAGCTTAACTTTAGGAAAGCAGCATGTTACATGTGCTTTCCCCACCAAACAGCACAATAGTCAAACAAGCTTAACTGAAGCTAAACAGTGCTTTTGGTTTGAAGAAGTGTTCATTGTTGCTTCAACTTTTAGAGCATTTCTGATTCAAAGACAGCATGCAATCATAGGCAGCAGGAGGAGGTTGCCGTGTTTAGGATCATACTTGAACTTCCTAGAGCTCAAATGCCTGGCTAAATATGTACTGTTTATCGACTTTCTGATGCAGATAGGGAAAAAAATAATTTTATCCATGCCTGAAAAAATGGGGGAAAGTAACTCAAAGTATTTCATATCTTGAAAGTCGGCTGGAAAGATATGTGCTAAATATTGAGGTTTGCAAAAAAATATTCTGAGAATGTGTTTTCCAAAATTCTGCTTCATTAAGAAGCACTTAAAAATATCAAGGTCTTCGTAAAATATAACTGGAAATTTTATATGACACATTATGCCTCCATAAGGATTTCTATGTCAAATTTATGCCAAATTTGTTCCAACACGGAACAGCATTCGTAGCTTGGAGTTGAATGAGAAACATACTTTTAACCATAAGTGTTAATTTTTTATTATAATTTCTCATTTTGCTTCTTTCAGACACACCACTACTCAATTAACACAACCGTAACAGCTAGATAATGTTTAAGAAAAAGCATCACCTAAAAGCTAAAAATTGGAAAACTTGTTCTTGAGTTGCCACATTACCACTGAACAGCAATATGGCCACAAAGCGGAACGTACTCTTCAAAAACACTTTGATACAGCAGAAGTTTGCCTGGAAGAGGTTGCCAAGCGTGATAGCGTTATCTGTTTTTTCAGTTAACATACAGTGTCAAAGACCAGCAAAGTAGTGTTTCTTCTCCATTTAACCCTTAACAATTTAACTTCCCATTCATAATAATCTTAAGAGAAATGTCTCCTGTTAAGGTTAAAACAATTTCTTTGAATTCTTCCTGTGAACTATATTTTTATTAAAATATTAAATAGGCTGTATGATATTTATTTTACCCTTATGATGATAAATTCAAAGCAACCAAGGGGCAGTCTTCAGTACCATCATCACATATATACAATGTTTTAAGTTCAACTCCATGCCTGACTGCGTCTCTTCTACAGTAGAGGAAATGCCTTTGGGTCACCCACAGACACATCCTCACCCATGCCAAAATTAGTGTATATATAGAGAGTGTATCTATGTATCTCTCTCTCTCTCTCTCTCTCTATATATATATACACACACTCTACACAAATCATAAATTGTATAGATACTATTTTCTTCATTAATCCTTGTCACATGCAGAAAGTGAAGTATTCAAGGTTTTTGCTGGTTTGATGACATGATTTTCCAGTACTTGTTCCAAGCTTCCTTTATAATCATTATTCCTATGAAGTCATTCAACTTGGAAAAATAACTGCTTGCCAAAACTGAGTTTCTCTGGTGAACCACTCAAAACAGCTTTAGTTTTACAAAAAGCACCATTCTTTGTGTGCTGTTAATCTTGGCTTAGAAACACTACATATTATCCTTCCCACTTGAACAGTTCAGCTCCTGTTCTCTTAGTTATATTTTGGAACCATTAGACTTACTGCTGGAATATAAATGTGTGAGTCACCTAGCCGGTGACTCTGAAAACAGATTTTCCAAGTGTAGATATATGGACCATATGCTCATGGCAACATTTAGTGGTTGTTAAAAATGTGAGGACTTCCCAAAAAGTATGAAAACTCGCCTTATATAAGAAAAATTGTTGGGATTTTATTACATAGAGTTTTGTTCTTTAGTCAGATTTTAACTTTGACATTACGTAGCTATGATACCATGTCCCAATACTTGACATAGAAGTTAAATTATTTAAATAAACTAGTGCTTCCTGTGAAAATACTAAGCACTTAATTCTAATTTTTATTTGCTCTTTTCATCTTATTAATATTACACTTCTGAAAAGCTATTAACAGAAGGTCATAACATGAAAATTTGATAAATTAGAAACCCAGGTATTTAGTGCATTATTCTACAGAATACAAAATAATTTCACTACCAATTTATTTTCTAACCAAAGTGACTTAAAACCATCAAAGTGGAACACTGTGTTGACATAGCATGGGCCTGACTTAATAAAACAAACTGCTAACAGGCTACACAGCCATTATGGCAAAGCAAATTAAAATTGCTTTCCTGTTTCATGTTCACAATGAAATCTCCGAAGGCAAAGAATTTTCCCTTGTCAAATCGTAGTGAAGTTATGTCTCCATGTCTTCCAAATTCAGAGAAACTGGGTCATGAATAATTACCAGGCAGGACATGTTTGTAAAGGTGTTTTGCTCATGAGAATTCTGTATAAAAATGAAAGTACTTTATACTGAAAACCTAATATATCGAATGATGCTACTCCATCAAATTAGAATAGGGCCATTGAAAAGGAAAATTTCCAAAATGATAGAAAATTTGTGAAAATGTTAGAATTTATGTTAAATATGCAAACTTTTGAAAGTTTGATATTAAATATATCATAGGCTTGCAGATGATTTATGCTATTTTCTTTTTAGCAGAAAAATAAACTGGGAACCTCTCAAAATTTGAGGGTTCATGAGACATGAAAAGATATCTTCATGACAAAAATCTATATTTTATATTTGAACTGATTTTAACAACAGAAGAAAGTTTGCTCAATTATATATGGTTCTATTTATATCTTCAAGAAAATTTTGACAATCATACAAGTGAATTTTATTGTCTGATTTAAATTTCTTTCCAAACATACTCATCATTTATATACACAAAGGGCGATGGGTAATTTTGACTTTAATTTTATGGATTTCTTCACATTACACACGTGCACATGCACGCTGAAAATTTAGAGCGCCTCTCTAATTAAAAAATAGAGGGCCGGCCCCGTGCCTTAGCGGTTAAGTGTGCACACTCCGCTATTGGCGGCCCGGGTTCGGATCCCAGGCGTGCACCGACGCACCGCTTCTCTGGCCATGCTGAGACCGTGTCCCACATACAGCAACTAGAAAGATGTGCAACTATGACATACAACTATCTACTGGGGCTTTGTGGGGGAAAAAAAGGAGGAGGATTGGCAATAGATGTTAGCTCAGAGCCGGTCCTCCTCAGCATAAAAAGAGGAGGATTAGCATGGATGTTACCTCAGGGCTGATCTTCCCCACAAAAAAAAACAAAAAAAAAATAGAAATAATGCAGAAAGCCTGCTTTAACATACCTTGCAAACACTGAAAACTAAACAAAAACCAAAATAGAGTATCAAACCCTTTCACTACTCCTCTGTGTGATGAGAGCAGGAAAATCTATAGCCTATACTGTATCTCCTTCCTGTGCATTTTAAAACAAAGTTTAAAGACATTTAATATTTCTTTCTTTTCTTGTTCATATAACTCAGTTGCAGAAGATAGAAAGGATCTTGGGAGAGAATTAGAAATAAAAATTAGATTAAAAAATTTTACACAAAATGAGCATGTCCTATTAAGCTGTGTTTTCTAAAGAATATATATTATAAAGGAGAAAATGAACTGATGACATGTAATTTAGAAATCTGTTAAAGGGTCTACACAGTAGAGAAGACACAAAGTCAAACCAGATCAGTGAAACCACTTTTATTTTTATTTTTTCCACACAGATAACTTCATGTCAGCTACAAAAATCATGAAATGAAGAACTGATCGTGAAACTGCAAACTCAAAACCACTGGAGTGATAAACAGGTTTATCCCAGATGACTGTTAGAAAAAATAACCAGAATACCATGAATTCATATTTAAGTAGTAAACATGTCTTATTTTTTAAAATAATAAATATAGAACAGCAGTAGAGAAACTAATAGCGTAAACAGCATGAAGTATACTTTATCTTTTAAGACAGATGAAATTTCTAGGCACGGTTTTAGGCATTAAAGAGGACACAGAGGCATAGGTTAGTGTGCGCTGCTCTGTACAAAAATACAGTCTGAATAAATTACATTGCTAGCCATACAATTAGACGTCACTTACCAGTCAGTTCATTGCATGTTTAATAATATACAGGTACATGCTAATCCATATATATCATTTATATTTCAAACACATAGATCTCTCTATATTTATGTCTTTAAAATTTACATGTTGATCTTACAAAAAGCTAAATAGTTGTGCAAGAGATCCGAATAACTAGCCCTGCTGAGTACTTTATGCTATATGTGTGTATGTGTATATAGCTCTCTCTAAGATAAACAATGCGTTTATAGTTAACAGTTTTGCTTGTAAGAAAACATCAAACAAACCTAAAGCTGCAAAGACGTAATGTTAATGTAGGTGAAAAATTCACTTGTGTTTATTCTGAGAGACAAAACAGTATTTCGGATGAGCAACAACACCTTTCATGTTGTACCGAGCTTGTTAGTCATGAAACACTTCCAAATATTAGTGATGGTAGAAACATAGCATAGGTCTCTTCACTGGGAAGGGGGAAAAAGTTATATAAGAAATCTACTTTTCAGTAAACTGTAAATATGTGTGCCTTAGCCTATAACATAGTCTGTCATTTTCCAGCTTGTCATATTGACAGAGAATGAAAACTTGATAAGACTTGAGATGTCATATTGGTCTAACAGCACACTGCATCCTCTACCAGGACTAAGAAAAGTGCCTCATTGATGTCAGCACCAAGTACTGTTCTTCCATTATTCAGGAATAAAGAGCTTCTCTCACAATAGAGTGTTTAATAGCTGAAACCCCTATCCAACAAATACAGTATTTCTCATGCTGCTGACAATATGCAATTAACTGCAAAACAGTCAGGCCCAGATTTTACTATTTCTCAAGAAAATTGCTGCAAAAGATTCTATAATACTAATATCTTTCTGGAAAATTTCCACTCATGGTTTCTTATGATTCTATATAGAATCATATACTTTTATCAAGGTTTCTCTCTAGGATGCATTTAATCACTTTTCTCTGTCATTGCTAAAATAAGAATAAGCCTGGTTCTTCATATTTACTCTGTGAGTCTATAGAAAAGTCACAAGATAGTTTTTTTTTAAGCATTTGAATAATAAAATAGTTTTTTCTCTGCTGTTTTGGCAACAGTTCTTAAGACAAACTGAAAGCAGAACTCTGCTTTGGGAGGTAAAACAAATTATTAAAATACTACTGATGTGGTCCTGCTCTTAACGGATTTTGCAATACAATAGTACACAGGTACATTTTAAATGATTTTTCCAATGTTTCTTTCTGTAAGAGGGCCAAAACCAGGACATACTGTTTTAATGTCTTTGTTAACAAAAATAATTATGTATAACTTTTATATTAGAGCTGTATATTTGATATAAAAATATGTTTATAATTAAACTATCCAAATTCGTATATTAAACAGGATTAACACAAGTTTGCAGTGTAAGATTCGTTGCAAACTTCCTCCCTATTATTGATATTTCCTTCCATTTGAACAGTCAACAAACGATTCCCATAACATAAATCCATCATAATTGTGTGCACAAATCAGTTAGCCCATTCATTAACTTCAGAGGACCAGGTGATAACCAGATGAATTCTACTCCTCTACTGAGACATTTAGACATTTATATAAATCTATCGCTATTACTTTATTTTTTAATAGACATTTAAAATACTTGAAAGAAAAGCAGCCTTGTATTTTAAAGAATTTTGAACTGATCAGCCTAATTGCTACTCTCTTTTGAACTACAGTGCTTACAGAACAATCATTCATTTTCAGATTAACAACATTTCAGTTTTTCTTCTTATACAATTCTATTGAAACTTTCCCGTGAAACAGTAGAGAACATAGAGCAAAAGCTTTAAGGTATAGGTACTTTTGTATGGTAAATAAGTGTGAATACCCGATCTAAGCCTCTTAACAACGTGTACAAGGTTAGTGTTCAAATCACTTCACTAGAGCAAATATTAATTTTATGTGTAATAGGCAAATGCATGTGTAGGGCTAGGGAACAACTTATCACCATTTATACTAATGGGTCACCTTCTATAAAAATATTGAAGCTTGTTACATATGCACAGTTATTTGCTGTAATGTTTGGTAAATGATTTAAAGGGTACTTAGGACAAAAGCAACTCATGCATATTTCTTTCTATTTGCCCCAGGGAAAGTAGAGACTCAATTTTCCTCATCCTAGATAGGGCTGAGGCATAATTTCTAACTACATAATGAAAAGCACATGTCTCCAAGTCTTGACTCCCTTCCCAGGGAGATGCTGATTGCCAAAGCATGACCTCCCATTAAAAAAAATATTCTTCAAAGTGGAATATGTACCATTAACCAGTTACATTCAGAACTCCCATTAGATGCTGAAGGGCAGTTCACTTTTCAAGAGCTCACTCAAGCAAAAAACCAACGGCCAATGTGGTCATTGGGTGGAATAAGCAGGTGATAAGGACTCCAACAGTGGAATCCTTGTCAGCGCAAAGGAACTTCTAAGTGTTGCTTATGCCAGCTGCTCCCCTGCAGGCAATAGGAGATTCAGGCATTTCTCATTCCAACTAGTTTCTCACAATGGTTGCTGTCATATAGACCCTTCACTTGTCAAGAAAAATGACATGAACATATTGGAAGTTTGCAGCATTTGCCTATGTCTAATCAGCTCTCTTAATTTGTGCAGGTCCCTAAAATGGATGTAAAAGCTGGTTATGATGTTGACAGCCAAAAGGCAAAAGACATTAAATCAACTGAGCAAACTGCTGGATGCTCCACAAGTGTTTTAGAAAATAGTGAGTTAGAAAAGATGAAGACGTAATCCTTTTGTTGGATGGTGTTTTTTTTTAAATTTGAGACTACTGGTGCTAGTAGTAGTCTTCGTAGTTCTTAGGGTTCAGGCAATAAAGGATGGCACCCCCAAACGAAAATATAGTCGCACCCCAGGCCAAGCCATAACCCCAGTTGAACTCATGGTAAATTTTCAAGCTCACAGTTTCAATGAACTTGATTGGGTAAAGCACCAGGCTGCAAACCTGTAAAACAACTGAAAGAAAAGCAAATCAAAATTAGAAAAATGTTATTTACAGGAAATAAAATGATATAACATAGAAATATACATATGTGTGAGAATTACTTTTTAGTCAAATAAATGTAAAAGCCAAAAAATTTGAAGCATTGCTTATTCTAGATGATGTATTTTCAAATATTAACATTTTTTTCTTTAACACTATTCACAAATATTAAGAATCACTCTACTAATAATTAGTACATCACTATAATAGTATTTGATGAAATAATCAGTACAATATAATAATTTATATGAGCATACAAAGTAGTGATTCTCACTTTACAACACATATGTAATTATCACTATTATGGCAAGTAGTACTAGTTAAGCTAAACTGTTCCACTATACAAAACCTGTAAATAGCTCCCCAAGAATAGTGACCCCAAATACTAGCTAACACCCTTGTTATTTATTTATACTCTTGAGGAATTGGAGAACTGAATTCATTCGTACTGATGAAACTGGTCAACCTGCGATTCAAGATGTGCTTTTGTTGCTGCTTCTCAATACCACCTAACTCAGCCCAATATTCCGGCAGTCCAGTTGTACCTTGTTGTCTCTGCTCATATTATTCTGATCAAAAACTATTTTCATTCTTTTCCTCTCATCCAGTCCATACCTCTCACCTTTAAAAAGGGGCTCAAAAGTCATCTTTGTCAAGAAGCCACAACCAATTATACCCTTTCTATTAGATATAACAGATGACATTTATATATTTATTCCTCATGTACTTTTCAAAAAAGAACTAAGTCAATGAAGGCATGGGAGATAATGGTACTGGAAAACCTAAGCTAACGACGGCTACTACAAGAGAGCACAAAACTTAGCTCTTAATTCTTAAATCTTAGCTCTCAGTCAGGGCAAAAGGGGAAACGTGATGAGTCATACCTAATAAAATAAAATAAAACAAACCAGTTCATCAGGAAGGGTAAGTTTTTTTTTTTTTTAAATATCTAAAATTAAAGTGGTATTTATCCTGTGGATATTTTTATATGGGAGACACTGGATTATACAAGAGATCATGTCTTCCATTCAAAATCTTAAGTTCCTATTGGATCAACTATTATATAATTTCTATTTTATTTATTTATTTATTTATTTATTTATTTGTGAGGCAGATCAGCCGTGAGCTGGCATCCATGCCAATCCTCCTTTTTTTTTTTTGCTGAGGAAGACCTGCTCTGAGCCAACATCTATTGCCAATCCTCCTCCTTTTTTTCCCCAAAGCCCCAGTAGATAGTTGTATGTCATAGTTGCACATCCTTCTAGTTGCTGCATGTGGGACGTGGCCTCAGCATGGCCGGAGAAGCGGTGTGTCGGTGCGCCCCCGGGATCGAAACCCGGGCCGCCAGTAGTGGAGCGCGCGCACCCAACCGCCAAGCCACGGGGCCGGCCCCAATTTCTATTTTATTTAAATCAATTTAACTAGAATTTATTTGATGCATCTGCCTCATTCTCTACTATATGACGGCTTCCACCCTCAAGAAACAGACAATCTTCTCCCTGAAAAATCTGGGGTAGAGTAATATGTGATGGGGTGGGCAAACTATCAAAGCTGGTCTGCTGTTTGTTTCTGAAAAAAAGTTTTATTGGAACACAGCCAAGCTCATTCACTTATGTACTGTCTGCACTATGATAGCAGAGGTGAGGAGCTGCAACAGAAACCATGTGGCCCGCAAAGCCAGAAGTATTTACTATCTGGCCCTTTATAAACAAAGTTTGCCTCTGATATATAAAGTAAATTTTTGGTTAAAATGATTATTATTTCTCATCTTAAAAATACTGTAAACTCCAAAAGTGCAACAACAAAAATGTAAACAAGGAGTAGGAGACAAGAATAAACTTTGATATAGTAAAAATGATTCTTTATTGCATTTTTTAAAAAGAACAACAGAATGGATAGTGTGTTCAATTAAACTGGAATTTTGTGCTTTAAAATCAACTCCCATCTATTCTAAGTACCTCTAAGAGATCATTACCAATATGATTAATGTTCCTAGAAAGTCTACATAACAGTCATCTATGTCTGGCATAAAAGTGATGAATTACTGAAAATTCATGAGGGCATAATTCCTCAAAATCATTACTTTCTATAAGGTTCTGACTAGGGGTCAAGTGATCTTTCTGGAACCAGATATAAGAATTTCAAATATTTCTGCCATGTAGCTCAACACTGCTCTGGATCAGCACTGGCCTACCATACTTCCATGTTACTCCTGAGAGGGGATGGATAGACAGGTCCATAACAAAAGAATCTCTCGACATCCAAAATAGAAATCACACCTTGTTTATAGTTTAAAAATCTCAAAAAAGGTTTTAAGTCGTTGTGAGGACCACTGATATCATATTATATAACTGACACTTCATATATTTCCATCCAGTAACTGCTAAATGTGTATTAACTTTAAAAAATTCAGCAGGCTCTGTGCTTTTGTGAGGAAAAGGGTGCTTTCATGTTTTAAATGTCTTAAAAGTAACAAGAAGTTAATTACTATCAACCAGGAACTACAGAAAAAAAAATTCCAAAGTTACTAAGTGAGTTTTAAAAAAGGCATTTCTCCTTAGGTTTCTATCCTCCAGTCACTAGTCAAATCATGACTGACTGTTCCAGGATATGATTGAAATATGAATGTGAATTCGGAATAGCAATTCATTTCCTCATTCAACAAATTGATTCATTCAATAAATATTTGAATGTTTCTAAATACAGTTTAAGGCATTGGCAATACAAGTTGCTACCCTCATGGGTAGGCAGTCCATCAGTAAATCAATACAGAATATGGTAGGTATTGCTAAGAGACACAAAAATACAAGAAAGCAAGAAAACAAGACAGACTTGTTTGCAGGCTGCTCTTTAGATCTAGAGTTGAAGGCCTGTCTGGGGAGGAGTCACTTGAGCACAGACCTGAATGAAGTGAGGGGTGCTGGTCAATATAGTGGGGAGTGAGCGATCTGGGTGGAGGGCACAGGCAGTGCCAAACTCCGGACACAGGAGCACATTGTGAGCAGCGGAACATCAGTAAGGATGCTATGGTTGCATACAGAGAGCAAGGAAGGGAGCGGCATGAGATGAGATGGAAAAGACAGCCAGGGCCCATTCAGGGATGGCCCTGGGAACCACGGTCAGGGGTCTGGGTTTTATTCTAGGTGTGATGAGCAACTGCTAGGGGAGTTTGAGCAGAGAAGTAATAACTGACCTGAATTATATTCTAAAAGGATTATACTGCTTCTTTTGTGAACCAGCCAGTCCCTGGAGGGAGGTGTTTACCTAGACTGCTTTTAATATTCATTTCAATGTGTTTTATTTAGCAAATATTTGGCCTCCATGGTATAATACAATGACATAATTTCCCTTTCGTGGAAAAGTGGAAATACAACTCCATTAGGTTCCAGTGACATACTCTCCTGAGCAGCTTTCTTAGAGATAAAACTTGACTGTGTTACAGCCAGATGAAAATTACCCTAAAACGCTTTTTGCCTCTGAATTATTTTTCTCACTTTGGAATCACTGAGAAAAATGCCTGTAACAGCAAAATTGTAAAGAATTTGTAATCATTTGTAAATGATTTTCCATTTAATAAAATACACATAGATGCAGGTAAAAATGCCTCCTTGCCTTTTGTAGATGCTGCAAAGGAAAAAAATAAACAAAGCTAAAGAATCCAGAACTCAAGAAAATACCACCATACTATATTTCTACCTTACCACCAATCACTGAAACATAATAGGCATTGGCTGTGGTATCCTCTATGCTCTACCTCAGAGGCAACCTAGGGAAAATTGTGTAGCGTTTTAAAATTTGAAGGGAATTTGAGTTCCATTTTATTTCCCCTCCCCACTTTTTTGAAAAGAGGCAACAAAACTACCACACATGAAATTGTGTGAAGAGAAGCACGACAAGAACTTGGAGGTACTAATTCTTGTGCTATTTCTAGCTTTCTCTAAGAGGATATTTTTCAATGTTTTCAATACTGAAATATTCAAAACATTCAATATTGAAATACTCAATATTTTCTTTTAAGGGGATATTTCAATATTTCAACAAACATTTATTGTATGCCCACTGTGTTCTAGGCGAAAGGGTAAGACAGATAGGACATGGCCCTTGCCCTTTTCTATTTCATACACTATGGCGGAGACAGACACACAGATAATTACAAATGAATGTGTTCACCAGTAGTAGTAGAGGCACGATCACTTATAGCCCATTCACCACATGTTTACTGAGCTTTATCGACATTCCAAGCACCACTTCTGTCTGGAGAAAGAAGGGAGGGCTTCAGAGAGGAAGCACCATTTGAAATGGTTCTTAAGGATGGACAGGACTTGGTCAGAAGAGAAAGGTGCAAAGACCTCTAGGAAGAAGAAGTCGTTTGTATAGAGCTTAGAGGTCTAAGAGGGTGTGCTTATAGAAAATTCACTTGGGTGAAATGAAGGGTACATTCACACGGAGATGTTTCATTCAGACTATAAAAGGCTTAGTGTGTCATAAAAATAACGGACTGCTTTCTATAGGGAGACATCTCAGAGGTTATTTTAATTGCAGATGCTGCTGATGCCCTATGTATATACTCTCATCCTCATCACTCCTATATATGTCAGCCTGACTTCCAATTGGCACCACCTGTACTTCTTTACCAGACTTTTCCTCTGGCCACTAAAGCTACTTTGCCTGACTGTGGGCAGGCCTGCTGTTCTGTGAAATTAACACTGCTGTCTCCCCATCATCCCCAACAGCCCTTCCCAATGACTCTCAGAATTTGGTTTATAAATATCCCAGTTTCCCCAGTCCTTCCCATAAGATAACTCTGAGGTGCGTGTTCTACACTTGTTTCCAGAACTTTTCCAGGAAGATTAAGCTCCAGCTGCTTACAGCGATTTGATAATGTACTTCTTCATTGGCTGCCTTCCCTTCCCGGTCTCCCTTTCCATATCTCTTCTTTACCTCCCAGATCAAGTACTTGCACTTGATTCCTTGTCTCAGGTTCTGCCTCTGGGGAAACTGAAGGGACAAGTGACAAGACTAGATTTGTATTTCAGAACTATATCTCATGTGTTTGGTGCAAGACAGACTAAACGAGGAGCAGACTAGAGAAGGACAGGCCCCTAAGAGGTTAGTGAACGTGTGGATACCTGTGCGCAGTGATGACTAAGCAGACGTCGGTGAGGAAGAAAGGTCAGGGAGTGTAAAGAAAAGAATATAAAAGAAAAACTGAATAACCGGAATCTAGGAAAGGGAAAAGAAGGAGTCACATAGACATTTTAAGTCAGATGTTACCATAGAAAAATAAAACAAAGTCGGGGAAGTTCAAATTTGGGAACTGAGATGTTCCACTTGAGGAAGAGTTATGTCCTCAACAAAGGCAGTAATGGTGGTGTATGCAAAGCAGCTACAGACTTCAAAGATAATTTAATGACAGAACTGATAGGAGTTACCAGCCAATTCCCTAAATATAGAATTTACATAAAGGAAATGATAATTTGGAAAATAAAAACATCTGCCCATGAAGGGTTAATAGGAAGCTATCAATTTCTTTTTTTAACTTAATCTACAACCACTAAAAGTAGTAATTGGCAGTGATACTGTAAATTGTTCTAGCCAAAGGGTAGTTTGATATTGATAAAGATCTGTGAATAAAACTCCTTTTTAGTTTGAAATCTAAGCTGGACACTGATTCTTCTGTCAAATCTAGATTCAAAATCCCTCCAGCCATCTCACTGTATTACAAGATGGTGAGGAGGGTTGCAAAACAGAAGCCTCTATCAGAGACAGCTCCGAGATAAAAAGCAGTTGTAGGACCCGGAAGAAAAAGTCACCATTCCGCATACACATTCATTTACAGGAGGCTTTTTGCAGATATAACAGAAAGGAAACACCATTAATAATACGATTAGTGAGGATTCTGTTATTTAAAACCTGAATTATAAAAGACTGATAATTTTCTGCAATTTATATTAAAAGCCTTGGGAAAAAAAGGAAACAATCATCCTAAGTCCCAGTGGCATAAGCAGATCTGCAAAACCAGACAATAAAAGAAGAGGACCCAGAGAGAGACAACCCCTCTAACTTCACTGAGTCTTTAGTGAGAACTAGATGCCAGTTATTAGAATCTCATCATCTACCGCCTGTCATGGTCAGTTCCACAATGAGGACTATGCTGTGGTCAACTGTACTGGAAAGGTGCACAGCTCACGATGTGCTACGGTTCAGTCCTGCTGCACCGATCAGTCTGTGGTCCTTATGACGTCTCAAGTTGCTGACTTCCTTCAGGTGTTGCTCCCAAGAGATGGAGTAACTGGAGTTATAGGATGGACTCCAACTGCAGTACCCACTTGGCAGCTGAATTCAAAATTCTAGGCTGATTCTGTTCTTGTTTTCCTACTTTTATACATACCCAAGTAAAGATGACTCGTGAATCGTCACTTGGCCTTTCAAGTCAGATAGATGCCCTGAATTGAAACTCTGGCTCTGCAACTTACT
Organism: Ceratotherium simum simum; assembly: GCF_057802395.1. NCBI lineage: Eukaryota > Metazoa > Chordata > Mammalia > Perissodactyla > Rhinocerotidae > Ceratotherium > Ceratotherium simum. The sequence goes on along the minus strand of NC_141940.1, from coordinate 100,231,311 downwards.
AGTTGGATAACCCTGAGGAATTATTTAACCTTTCTGAACCTATTTCTTCATTGATAATATGGGGAAAATAAATACCTGATCTTAAGATTGTTACATCAGAGATAGCATATGCCAAGTGTCTAGCAGTGTGACACATGGTAAGTGTGCAGTTAATTATTATCGACATTATTATTACAGATAACATCTTATTCTCAAGTCTAGACTTCTAAGACGAGTGACTGAGTGAGGGAGTTGTGGAACATGGGACAATGTTTTAGATGGTCCGCAGTGATGGCTAGCTCTTAGCTCTTCTAGCAATTATTCAAGCAGATAACAAGCCCACCCTAGATTAAGGACCTCAGAGAAAAAGAGAAGATAAAAAAACCTTTAAAATCTGTTTGGCTGTCTTTTTGAGACTTAATCATCAGCTATTAGTAAAAACCCTTAGAGTATATGATCTAACACCAAGATAGTATAGTTACATACTACAGGTGCCCAACACACTTGTTAAATAAGTGAAAAAATCATTTTTATAACTTAATTTTTTGAGCTGTTTTGGTCTTAGCTTTGTGGTCATGTGCAACTTGCTGCTTCATAAATTGCAGAGAGAGAAATGGTTTAAGAAACACAGAATTACAGTTAGCTAGTTTTTCACATGCCTGTTTTTCCCTATCAGGTCATAAGCCACATGCCTTAGTCATCCCATCATCATTCAACTATATATTGAGTGCCTCAGAGTACCAGGCACAGCACATGGTACTGAATTAAGTAAGTATGTAGTCCTGTGGAGAGATGTTTCCAAGTGGCAGTGCTGTGTCTGTTTTGATTTTATGTACCGCATGTCTCAGCAGAAGAGAAGAAAGAATAGTTCTCAGTTGAGATAGATATTACTCTGTGTGTGTGTGTGAACACTGAGATAAGGCTTGATATTATTTGGAGAAGAAAACATCTTGAGAAAAGAGGAGAAACACACACCATTTTCAAGCAGACCAAGATGAGTAAAAAGGGGAAATGGCCCTAACCACACGTTTACAAAGAATCACTAAATTGAATTACAAGTGAGACAAGCCAACCACTAGAATAAGTATGTTTACTAAGAAGCAAGCAAAATAAACAACCATGATTTTAGCTAGCATTGTTTCAAGTAGGCAGATTTTCCAACTTTGTTAATCTTACACCCAAATGAATAATGGATTATTATGTGTAATGAATATGTTTCTGAGAAATCTGTTACAGGCCACTCTCTCATGGCTTTTGCAGATGGGAAAGAGAAACCTCTTCAAGACATATTTCAAATAACCAGGAAGTTTTACCTTGCTTATATCCAAAGTGAACACGAAATTACTGGTTATTTCAAAAAAAGTTCCCATAAGCACAGTGTCAAAAGAGAATGAGTAAAATTAAATCTCAGCACATGTACATTTTTATAGCAGTATAATGCTGATTTTAGGTCTCAGAGGATAGAATAACGCTATATGAATATTGCTGTAGGGATTCCTTTCATTATTTTATAATTCACTAATATTTGTGGTAGCTAGAGCTAAATCAAAATCTTTATTTTCACCAAACCCATTACCTTTAACTCATGTTCATTTAAGTATGTTTTCTGTTACCACCAGTACTTAGTTTCACATTTTCATAAATTTTGCTATACTTGGAAAAACATACAGAACTTTTTTAAAAAACTGGAAACTTCCAGCTGTTCTTCTAAGAATGTTTATAATAGGTGCTATAAACAACGGATTTTTTTATTGATTCTGCATATGCCATTTATGTGGTAAGTTAAAGGCTAAATGGGATAGTAACTAGGTAGCACAATAATATTAGATTCTTATAAGAGAATGTCTAGAATATCTCTATTTCTTCCTAAAATCAGAAATATCTGAATATTCTAAAAATTATTCAAAACATAATTCCAGTTGTAAAGAATGATATATCATTTCAGAACAATTTATCAAGAAATTCTATTACAAATTCCAATCAATTTGTTAAAAAATCCCAGCTGCAAGGGCTAACTTATACTACAATTAAAATATTTAAGTTATTTCATTCTAAAAATTGAAAAAGAGCCATGGTAAATCCATGAACCAGGAAATAAACTAGAGAATAGTGATGGAATCTTTAGGAGAATCTTCATGTTGTACTAAACGATTCACAATAGAGACCTTTATTACACATGAGATCAGCCAAATAATGATACTATAGTCACCGCCTAAGAGTTCAAAATATTTTTTGTAATAGCATTTTCTACTCTATTAGGAAGTATCTGTGGTGCTATTTAGCCAGTTTTACAGGTGCCTTAATGCAATGTTCAGTCTGTAATAGGCACCCAAGAAACAGCTGAATGAATGAGTGAGGGAGTTATCAGTGGATGAACCACTAGTTTAGGATTCAGTAGCCTCCCAGCCCCAGGTCCGCCAGTAACTACTATGTGATCTTGAGCAAGTCACTTAAGAGATTTGAATTAGATGGACTTCTAGAGTCCTTCAGCCATTTGGACCTTCGTTTTTATGACAACTACATTCTGTCCCGTCTTCAGGGTATAAGTAGATACACACAAACAGCAGGGGGCAGCAGAACACTTCTGATTTTATGTTTTTAATTACACTACCCTTCAAATCCTGAGAAATTTCATCTATTCCCATCTTTAAACAGCTTTAAAAAATCCATCTAACAGCCTAGATGGTTCTGTCAGTGCCTTCATTATTGACAGTCACAGGGGCTTATTGTGCCGTCTGCAAATCAGATGTGACTGACAGGGTAAATTGAAGGCACCACAAGAAAATTTCAGTTTGAGTCAAAAAGAACAATATATCCAAGGCTATTCTTATAAATGAAAATTAAAACACATAATAAAATAATGTACTGGGCTTTTAGTCTTGGAAGTCCCTTTTCTAAACAGCTCCCTGACTTTTAGTAAAACCTCCCTTTTACCTCGGTTGATATTTAATCCAAGCTGTGCCTCATAGAACGATGGTTGTTAAATTAATGAATATGCCACTGACCTCAGACAATTAAATCGCCTGATGGTTCAAGTTAGACATTATGATTTTTCAGTCTAACCACCTTTATTTCCAAACAGATTTATACCTTTAAGGGTACATATGTTGGAATTTCTTTTCAGATTCATGTCAGAAAAAATAATGTTGCCTTAAGATCACCAACGGGGCAGTAAAAGGAGGGAAAAAAACTGGATGTGAAGCAAGACTGTTGGTAAATATATCTGCAGCAATTCCTAAGGCAACAGCCTTGTCGAGAACTATTATTTATTCATGTTTTAGTTAGAAGTTTAGAAATTGCCATTGTGCTCTGTGAAATGCTTAACACACTGAAAACTGATAATATGATAAACTTTTAGCCAATTTACCTTAAAATATAACAAACGCCTCTCAATTACTATGTAATGCAGCAACCACATACTGCTTCCGCAGAAGGGAGGATGGTAGAAAGGTTCAAGGAACTTTAATACTGGTTTGAAAGTAATGAATATATTTACCTGCTGCAAAAAGCATGACAGCAACAGGTCTGTAGAAGCGCCTTCGAGATCCCACGCAGATAGAAATCAAACCCACCAGGAACGCAATGAGAATGATGGCAGCACCGCCCAGGAGTAAAGCTAAAGTAGCAATCTGCCAATCTGCAAAGAAAAAGAGAAAGCCACTGCTTTTAAGCAGGAAGTCCTCAAAAACAGACCTACACTCAGCAGCCTCCACCTTGCTGCAGCTAAATAGAAGTGATTTTACCGCATGCTAAGCAACCCTTGAGATTCAAAATGTTTTGCAACAAAAATTACTATAAATGTCTTTATACAGAAAAGTCTCCTATGTCAAGCTCAGCAGAGTTTTTAGACCCAGAGTTTACCATGCTTTTCTTCCAAGGACTCTATTAAGCATTCATGCTAAAGTTGGTGCCCCCCCAGGACCTATTATCATTATTATTATTACTTTTCTATTGAGCTATAAAGTTCATAAATCTTAGGTATAGAAAGTAGAGAACTTGATGAATTTTTATATATATTTATACACTCATGTATATATATATGTATACACCCAGAATAAGATATAGAACATTTCCATCACACAGAAGGTCCCCTTGAGCCCCTCCCCAGTCAATAATCACCCTCCTACCCAGGCTACTGACGGACATCTATCACCATGGATTTGTTTTGCTTGTTCTTAAACTTTATATAAATGGTATGGACTCTTCTTTGTCTGGTTTTTAAATCTGTGATATTTATTTTGTGTCTGGCTTTTATGTCTCTGATATTCATCCATGTTTTTGCGTGTGGCAGAGTACATTCTTTTTTATTTTTTATTGCTGTCCTTTCTTGGAAAGCCTTCCTTCTCTGCACAAAAAAAACCCCAAGTTTTTATTTGCCTTTCTCCCCCTCCCCTTCACTAAAACAACTCCTGCAGCAAATTTGCATCAGGAGGATTTGTAGTTGTTTGTTTTTTTTTCCCTCCTCTCTTTCATTTCATTCTAATTTTACAGTTGTATTTACCACCACAGGGATGGTTTCTGAAATTAAGTATTCCCAGGGAGCCAGAATGGACTCTGAATGGCTGCTCGGCCCCTTTCTTCAGTCACACATGGAAACAGCAAGCATATATTGACCAGTTACTATGTGCAGGCCTCTGTACACGGATACTTTAAGACTCTCCCATGCCCTGAGGGAAATGTAAACCTCACTGAAATGCATCTGTCATTTCCTATAAAATAAAGATGTAGAAATAGTATGACAGAAAACTGGCCCATTTTCCATTCCATAAGAAGAGTAAAATGTTCTCTAAGAAGCAGCCAAGTGAATCCATGAAAGCACTATCTAGCTTAGGAAGCGTCACAGAAAATGATACTATGGAGAACACTCTTCGGCGGGGGTTGTTCGGAAGTCCCAGGCTGCCTCTTCTGGCCCTCACTTTAATGTATGTGCAGGAAATAAAAATAGACTTTAATCCATGGTTCAATTGCAATGTAATCTATCCAAAGTCAAGAACTCATGATATTTTGATGCTGCACTCTGAAATTATCCCTGCAGAAAGCTTCCAAAGTGCACTCTTTGCCACTGTAGGAGAAGGGACGAGTGGAGGAATCTACGATACTCTAAGATTTTCTTCTTTTATTTATACTTACACACCACTGCCTCAAGAGTCCTCTTCCACGTCCTCTCCTCCTAATAAATTCTGGATATGTAACTGGCCCTGAACTAGAACTCGCATTGCATTCAGGAAACAAAACAAACAAGGGGAAAACAGAACAAATCTACACTTCTTAAACTATAAAGATGAACAAGAAAGTGGAGAGCATTTTTTATGCCATCTATTTGTAACAAAGCCATATAACTTCAAACAAAAGTATATCTGGCTTTCAACCTGAGTTTAAAAGGACAGCCATACTATGGCTTTTTTATTCCATACAGCATGTACTTTTGAATTAAAAAACCAAAAGAATAATCCTTACATTTGGAAGTCTCTAAGCTGCCTTGAAAAAGTTTATACATAGCACAATTAGATTGCACTTGAACATAACAGAAACCTTTCTGAAAACTTGTAAGTTGAAATTTCTGAATAATAAATCAAATTTTCATTATATCAAAGTGTTTGAGGTACAAAGAAAATAAAAAAATCCATCCATCCATCCATCCACCAATCAAATTCCTGGAGACTTTAAGAGAGCCTATACCAAATACTTTCTAGTCGGAATACTACCTTTATAAAATGATTATTACTTTTAGCAACTTCCTCCAAATTATTTTAAATAAATAAGAATTCTTAAAGTATCAATTTTGTTTAAATCAAGATACAACTAAATATTCATTCATTTAAAAATATCTTAAAGGTACAATAGATTGTTTTTTTCTGATAAGCTCTTTCACGTAGCCCAATATGCATAAAATGGCACACATCTATTTCCATTTTCAACTCAAAATAAAACAGGAATTAATTTTGATCACTTTTCTCTACTTTAGATATCCTCATAGAATAGCTAAAATACATGTATTTATTTGCATTTTGTAAAGATAGACTAAGAGAAAAAAACTGCCAAACTTCCCCAATAAAGGGCCAGATAGTAAATATTTTCAGCTTTGTGGGTCATGGTCTCCGTTACAACTACTCACCTCTGCCATGTAGTGTGAAAACAGCCATAAACAATATGTAAACAGATGGGGAAGGCTGTATCCCAATAAAACTTTATCTACAAAAACACGTGGTGGGCTGGTTTTGACCCTCCAACTGTAGTTCGCTGACCCCTGGGTCTATACTTTATGTACCATTTTAAAATGTTGAACTTTTTTCTAGGTAAAGGCCTCTCAGACAATAATTTCATAATGAAGTCAATTTGAAAAATGAGTAATACAGGAGCGCAAAGTGATGCTTATCCAATTTGGCAATAGAAGACTGCAAAAAATCCTAACCTCACATAATGTTGAATTTCCTTAAAATAGTAATACTTTATTTCATATGGAAAACCAATAAAATGCGACAGAAGCCACTAGGAGAATAACAGTCATTAAAAGGGATTAGAACCTAATTAGGAAGGGAACCTCTTATAGCACAGGAAATAGTTCTAACAAGTAAATGAATACAACCAGTTCTGCTTTTCTTCTAAATGTCCTGTATTTGTTTTTAGTACTGAGGGTTGTGGCTAATGAAAAAGTCACTCTAGATATCAAGGCAAAAAGGCATGGCACCAGCATCACCACTGTTGTGATAGTGCTACCTTTCCCTTCAGCTCACGACCATAGATATGCCTGCTCAAACAGAAAAGCTGTTGTACTTCCAAGAGAGACTATAACTAGGCCATGTCTGCCACTATCCTGGCCAGAAGCTGGGGCTTCGACTGAAGTATTGAAGCTGTATCTCTGGTGGACAGTGCCAAGTTTTGGGATTGTTGTCATGCTATCCATTTGGAATGATTCACTCAGGCGGGTTGCCCAGGACCAAAGCTTTGACTCGGTGACTAGCTGAACATCAATCAGGAAGCTGAAAAAGTGGTTTGATATGGCTACCACAGTCTAGGAGGCCCAGGGCACTTTTCCAAGTTCAGCACTAGGCATTTTGGAGCTGAGAACAGGGAGTGTGGCATCGTGGCTCTTTCAGTCAACAGCTAGAATCCGTTGTCCAAATATTAGGGCCTGCCTTACAGGTGAGCTAAAGTTAGGGACTACACAATCAGGCTGATACCATTTCCCTCTTTCTTACTAAACAAGACTAGGATATGGGAATAAAAAAAGTGAGAAATACTTTTATAGATACCTACCAATGGCCATTAAAATAATAGGCTGGGCTTCGTGTTTGCAGATATTTACTTATCTACCAAATGTAGATTTAACAGGACTATATACATATAAAGTGTTTTGTTATATACCATAGGACTTGGGCAATTTTACAGTAATATAGTAAATGACCAGAAATCTTGTCTCTACGTGAATGGTTTTTCCATTAGAAGGTTTGCATGCCACAAATACTTCCTAACCCATATTCAGTGTTTGCAAAACAAATTAAAATGTCACCAAATTCTCAATTTTCAGCCCCATTTCTTCAAAAAAATTATCTATTTTAAGTTCTCATAATCGGTTAATTTCTATATCAATCTTAGTTCCCAATTTTATAGGCCTCACAGTATTTAGTCAGATGAAGTGTTAAGAGTCCTTAGAGATTTATTACTCTGCATTCGTTTTACAAATTTCTGTAAAGGATATAACGATACTGTAGTGGAGCAGTGAAGATAAACCAGCTCTGCAGAACATCAGTGGCCATGGTACTGGTTGACAAATAGCAGTGCTCTGCACAGTTAAAACTGGTCATTGTTCAATGTCAGGCCAGCTGATCTGAAATCTGAGTTTGGTTTCTAAGACCTGAGAGAACAAGTAAGTGATAATCAGTTTTGAGGAAATAATGTATATCTTTGGTCCATAAACCTCTGAGGGCTCAAATGGGCTGGGAGAACGTTTTGGATCTGGAAACCAAACCTGAAATGAGGCTGCCATAGTATATGCCAGGTTCCACTTAAGAGTATTCTGGCAAAATTGACACAGTTGACACACTGGAGGCATTGGAACTGCACCTATGGAAGCCAAAGCTTAAGATCAGTATGTGCTTCTCCACTAGTGCTTTCTCCAACAGAAAAAAAAAAAAGGAAAAAATAACAGGAATGAGTATATATAATATTATAATTCCCCCTGCAGTTACAGAATAAAAATTGGGCAGTCCTTATGTCATAACATCAAGTCCAACATTAATATGCAACTCAGGAACTAAATTCAAGTCCTCTTTCAAGGTATTTTTATTAGCTGGCGCCAGTTTCCAACAACTATAAATGCTTTAGTATTCTGCAGAATTGTGCTGACTTACTTTACAGTCTAATACATGTGACTGGTCTGAAATTGCCACTGCATTATGAAAATTCTATGGGCCACATTATAACTGCCAAATTGCAGAATTCACATTCCCTTAGGGAATTCACGGTCAAAATTTACTTCTGATTTTCAGGAAAGGCAAAATCTTAATAATGACACATTTTCCACACTTTTGAGTCAAGGTCAATGCACCACACCAGCGCCTAAAGCTTTCCTCCACCTATCTCATTTCAAAACCTTTAATTTGTCCAACACTGGCTAATTTATTTACCTCTGTAGGTATTGTTTATACACTGAGATTACTTCTACTGTTATGTAAATTCCTGAGCACACAATTGCCCCCTCCTCTAGGAAATAAGAAATAATTAAAAAGTAATGAAGAAACAAATTTTTAACCTTATAAATTCAACTCCCACAGTTTGGATGGGGAGTACTTCCGTCAATGTATTCTAATGCTTTAATGATTCTAATGTTTTAATGCTTTAATGATTTTAATGTTTTAATGATTCTCACTTTTCTCTAATTCTCATCACAAGTTAAAATATTGATTTTTAATAACTTTTATAATCACATTCAAATTTGCCAGACAGGCACTTATTAATTTTACCTTTGAATTCTCCAAAAGAAAACCAAAACGATATCCATAACTGCAATCAAAATCATTCACTACTCAACAGAGAAGAGTGATCTTTCCTATATCTTGACACTGCTTCCCAAGTCATCCACAAGTTCTTCCTAATTCACCCCCATGAACTGGATCATTTCACTCATCCCTAGGCAACATTCAGTTCTTCTAAATCCCTTTATTCACTCGTAGGACATATTTATAGCAAAACATTTAAATTTATTTTAGTTATACCAGTGAGAGCTCAGAAAGCAAACAGTCTTGTCAATCCCATTTTATCATCAGGAATTGGAAATACTGGGATGGTTTATATTTGTTTAAGGGAAAAAAAGCTCAATTACAGAATAACATTTCAAAGCCACACTCCCTAAGATATCCATCTCTTCACTGAAGACCATGTCTTTTTCCCAACTAGCTCACTTTGTCAGAAATTACAACATTTAATTATCTTCATCAAATGTAATTTAAGAATTTATTTTGAGATTAACGCTACATACTTCTGAGTTTGGAGAGTAAGGTCATATCTTCACATATGAAGAATGAACCCCAACGGTGCTGTTATTTTTTGGTACAAGGAAGGTAACTATAGACCTAACAGCCAAAATATTTCCGGAGGTATCAAACGATATACTTAACTTTCTTAAGTTAGTCTGCATGTGGCCAATGAAGTAGAAAACTGAAACCATTACTGAGGGAGTTTAAACTTTGTTTTCTTGGCTAAGTTGCTTTCTGACCTAAATCCATCAGCATTGCGCTAATTTTCCACTATTCCCTGAGATGAAGACACAAACAAACAGGGCCCAAAGAAGACTTTGGACTCTAATTTCAATAATTAAAGCGACTACCTCTTTCTTCAAACAACTAATATCAAAACTAACATTTTCACGTACAAATATTTAAGGCCAACAACTACGTGTCTTTCATAAAATGACAAACAATATAGACACTACGTGCACTGTGCTCCACAAAGTGAAGAGGGATATTAGAGAAACATCTGCTTTAGATACCCACGTTAATCAGGCTGGCAATTATCCGATTTAGTCCTCCTCTTTAGGCCTAAGCCCATTTATGGATAAAAAATACATTAAAAGCACAGTGCCAACTTGATTTTAAGCACACAAATGACCCCAGGTAAGCACCCAAATAAGTGATATAACAACTCTAATGACTGAAGTGCAAATCAATTTTGCAAAATATTTGGAAAATTCTGGTTGTCCAAAAGTGCCAGACAGCTTACTAATTTTCAATCCATGACAATTTCGTTGAAACCCTTTGAGTTGTTTTGTGTTGATGTTAGAAGAATACACATCCTTTTTTCTTTAACAGATAAAGGAGCATTTTAACTGTTTCACAGAATACTATCTTAGAAAATTTGGTGGAAATGCAATTTATAATCTAAATACCATGACGTAATTTTCCCCCAAATAAGACCACTGTACACAGTGCTTAGCAAAGAGCCCTGCTATTAAAGCATGTTTCAGTATTTAGACAAAAAGAAAGACACCATCACCACTAATGACGGCTGTTTCTTACCACCACTACAGCAGAAAGTGTTCACTAGCATTTGATGGTAATTAATATTATCTAATCAGTACTGATATTTCTCAATAGTGATTTCTAACCCTAGTATTTCTATAAAGTTGTGATGAGTCTGCTACATTGAACATCGTTCCTTCTCCACTCTTTGGAAAAAATCTAAGAACTTTACAACTTGGAAAACTTGGTTATTTGGAAAAGCAGGAAGAAGAAAACCCATGCCAGGACTAGGAGTGGGTGCCGTTCCTCAAGCAACTAAAAAGCTTTTATGAAGAGTTTAGGGTAGCTAATAATAATCAAAGAGAAGACAGAAGACAGCCAGACAGTCACCCCCGATCAAGATTAAGACACCCCTTTAGTAAATACGGAGGGATAAAATTGGCGAGTTAGTGCTCCCAACCAGTTCCCTGTTAGCAAGCTTCTTTACATGAGATCCTTTTTTCTATCCCCCTGCAGAAATCGAAATTACATTCCCTTCTTTACAGCACTTTGTACATTTATATTATTTTATTAATTTAAAAGAAAACGTTTGTTTCATTCAACACCTTACTCTCACCACCTAGCACAGTGCCTGGCACACAGCCTGACTAGCTGACTTTGTACCAGGATAACGCCAACTCCCTGCCAGGAAATCGCTGAATAGGTTTCAATGAAGTTAACTCCTTGGGTACACATGAGAAGATAGGAAGGAGGGGAGAGGTCATTTCTAGCTTTCTTTAAGTCACCTAGTGGTGCTAGGAATAGACTCCAGGTTGCATTCACAACGCTCTAGGGCAGCATTTTGATGAACATTTGGATTAGGGACCTTAAAACATGACAGCAATAAAACCCCCATTGATGGAAATTTGAGTTCTTTTGTGGGTGTGCCCTTTTATGCATAGAGAATATGTGACAGGGGTCCCAACTGCTATTTTTTAACATTTTTTCCTAATAAACATATACTTTGAAAAGAATCAATATTTGTGACATTACCTTGAAACATGGCTCATTAAACTATCATTTTAGATGTGCAACTATGACATACAACTATCTACTGGGGCTTTGGGGGGAAAAAAAAGGAGGAGGATTGGCAATACATGTTAGCTCAGAGCCAGTCTTCCTCAGCAAAAAGAGGAGGATTAGCAGGAATGTTAGCTCAGGGCTGACCTTTCTCACACACACAAAAAAATAAATAAATAAATAAACTATCATTTTGAATCTCACAATAGTTAATAAGCTGGTAGAGACAAAAATGATCTCCCAGATATTTTTTCCTGGTTCTTTGGGAACCATAGATGCCTCATTTTTGTCGAGTTTTGTGTTTTGTTTTGTTTTTAATGGGAGTCTTTGGTGCCAAAGGTAAGACTACAATAGAAAATTGATCGTGTACTAGTGTCTCAAAATCCCACACAAATATAAGAGGAAAAAGGGGTAAAGAAAGGTGTCCTTGTCTAATTTTCAAGGGAGACAATCCGATACTTTGAAAAGACTGGTAAGATTTAACTGTCAGTGCCTTTGACATGTGAGAATGAAATTCTGCTTAAGGTAAAATCAGTTTCTTTTGATACATAAATGTATCTGTTTAAAAATAAAGGCAGAATGCAGTAATAAGTGGATCTAGTGAAATTTATATTCATTTAATAATTTAAGAAAATTACATGGCTGGCTTCCACATACATTTGGGATTATTTTTCAATTTAAAATTAAGCAGTTGTGTTAAAGTACCCTATCATGGAGAAACTTAAAGAAAAAGTTTTCATTGATTTTTAAGGACTAGCCATGCTAACAATGTAAATTTGAGGATAATAAACATCTAAAACTTAACAGACTTATCAACATATATGAGTCTATTTGAAGACTCTTTAAATTCTATGTGAAATCAAATCTTGGATGATAAACAATCCTATAAAAAGTGGACATCTACTTCACGTGTAGTCCTTAACCTCTTCGAACAAAGTTCCACACATGATAGTATCCAACAGTCCTTCAAACACCAAGAGATAGTTATCTGCACCATTAGAAGAAATTTTGAAAACTCACCCTGCAAAAATACCACAGCTAATACAATCTCTTTATTGAGTCTTTAACATTGTGCCTTGCCTCATTTTTCTTACCCATGCAATAAATTTAATTAGACAGGATTATTTTAAAAATCTTTTCTACTCCAAATATGCTATGATTCTGTGATTCAATATATGGGCAATTATCAAGAGAAAAATTATGTTATTAAAATAAAGAAAAACAAGCAAACAAAAAACAACTTTGCAACTCCAATGTCTTTCTAGCACTACAAAACTTGGCTCCTGTCTGGGATTTTAACATTTTAGCGTTCATGTACAAACCACCTCAACAGACTCATACAAAACTTCCTAAAAAAAGACTAAAATTTTATCACACCACATGAAGTAGCAGATTATAGTCCAGATTCTGAATCAGTTTGAGCCTTGGTCATTTGAGACTGTAAACCAAAGATGACCTAAGGTTATATAGAGAGAGGAAAAAGTTCTCTATTTGCGGACAGGTTAGGTTCTTGAGTTCATTTGATTTCAAATCTAAAGTAACCCTCAAGTGACCAATCATTAAAGCCATGTGTTGGTTGAGGGTAGTTTTTGCCCTAACCAAACATTATTTATATAATCGAGTCAAAGTTCTTAAGGAAAGAAGCTATGTAGTTGTCTTTGTTCTTTGGAGGCAATAAAGTAAGACTGCAGATTTGCAGCCCGACTCCAGCATCAGATTATATGCTGCAAACGTGGCCCAACAGCATCTCCTATACTACATGCTCTACTACAATGTGACCTTGCTGCTACTCCATCAAGACGCAGAGTTCAATTCTCCTCCCCTGGAATCTAGGCTGGCCATATGGCTCCTCTGTGATTCCCAGGCTAGTTCAGACAGGACCTGGTTCTCTTAGGACCCTCGCTCTGGGGAAAAGCACTCATTCTGTAAGAAGTCCAGCTATCCTGAGGCCACCACGCTAGAAGGCCAGTCCCAGCTGAGTCCAGCCTCCCAGCCACTCCCATCAAGGTGCTAAACCCAGTGAAACCGTGTGGAAGAGGATCCTGTAGTTCCAGACGTTCCAGTCCGCAGCCATTCAAGTCACTCTCAGCTCCGGCCCCAGACATCCTGGAGCAGAGACAAGCCATCCTCATTATGCCCTATCTGAATTCCTGAGCCACAGAAGTCATGACCATAATAAAATGATTGTTATTTTACACCACTAACTTTTGGGGTGGCTTGCTTCCCAGCATTATTAACTGGAACACTCTTGGAAAAAACCCAACTCTACCACTGATTGAGAACTTCGTAAACTTACAAAAATCCCTTCAATAAGACATAGGAATAACATTAACTACCTTGCAAGTTTATTGTGACATTGGGAATAACTGACATGTCTGGCCTGCAATAGTAGAAAATAAAATTAGATAATAGTTTTGTGATCATAACCTACCAAGAGCACTGTTAAATGCTAGGTAATGCATGTCCAAAATTTAAATTTGAAACTAACAACACACGCACTTCATTATTCAACACAAAGGAAGTTTACCACTTAAGGAGAAAAAAGTCCTCAATTATTAAAAAAAAACTCACTTTGCTTTGTTTTTCTGTATATTTAATAAGGAAGAAACACAACCCTAATGAGCAGGTACTTTTGTATATTTAATCTCCATGACAAACCATTTGAAGACGTTAAGTAAGTTGTACGAGGTCGCATGACTGGTGAATGGCCAAGTTCAGAGCAGTTTGAATCAAAAGCCTAATGTAGTCTCCACAACAATACTCTGCCCCCCTACAGGATTATATTATAATTTAGCATAGTTCATATAGAAGTTTACTGTGGTATTTGGGTAATGTATTCCAGGGACTTATTCTGAAGCATCTACAATCCTTTTCACTAATATATCATATCTAGTAGCACTGGATAATCTATGGTCTCGCTAAGTGGTCTTACTATTAAACAGAAACTTGAAATTCCTGACAGCAGGCAAAATCTATTGCTTGAGATATGCTTTTGTTTGTTTTGGTTTTGTTTTGAAATGTTTTATGAAAGACCAGACTTCTCACAGGCCCATCAAATCCCTTAGCTGACGAAGATTGATCTAAATGGCTCCCTGGAGACTACAATCATTCTACAAATGTGAGCAAAAGAGGAATTATATCTGCCCACAAATTAAAATGTCCTTTGTAAAAGTCAATCTGGAGAACTTGAGAATCTTAGGAGATATTAAAAGAAAGTCATCATGAAGATCTTGAAATAAGTATAACTTATTTCTATTGAGAAAGTTTTGGTGCTAAGTGCTACTCTTTGTGTAATTTTCCACCCATCTATGCTGTGCAGGTTAAATAAAACTGCATTTGTTCTACTTATGTTCTTTTTCAGGAAGCCAGAAGAGGGTATAACTGTCTGACCTGCAGGCTTGCTGAGTTATTTGTAAACATGCGTCAATATCAACTCATTTCAAGTAACAAGCTGAACCTTACCTGGAGTAAATCATACTGTGAGGTTTCCCAGTGAAATTCTGTTTTCCAATTAAGGTACGGATTCAAAGTATGCACAGATGATACACGTCTAAACTCAGAATCACTGTATCTCAGATTTTCTAAGACTTGCAGTGTTTAGGCAGTTGGAATTATCTTAAACTACTACCTAAGACAGGTTTTCCTACAATGCCTTTTAAAGAGGATTTTTACAATACAGTTTAAAAAAAGTGAGCTACATATAAAGTACTCTTAAAAGAACCACTTGTCAACTGAAAATAATAATATTCACCTGTTATTAGCATACGGTACACTGCCATTTCAAAACTGCCAGTGACTCATGTTACAAATGCAGCTATTTTTAGGACAGTGCACGAATGATGTTAACAACATTCCTTGAAAAAGGCACTAACTATTTGATCGAGTATTTTGTGGATGGAAAAGATGGATAGATTTTGTGAATGCAAAGATGGATAGATTTTGTGGATGCAAAGACGGATAAATGCACTTGTTATATCCCAAAATTACTCTTGGTAAAATGTGTTCATTTGGCCATCTGTATGTCCTGGCTTTTCACTTAGTCAATAAATCACACAGACATCAAAAAAGTAATCTGCTTTATATAAAATATCTAAATATTTATAAATTTTAAAAAAGAAACGTAAAACCACCCTAGAGGGGTGGTACACCCTAGAGGTTATACAGCAGGTCTGATGTTGAGTTTAGAGTGTCAGCATTCTGTATACACTTGAGTAACCCAATTTGCACTAAGAATTCTTTTGTAACGCTATGGCTGGGAAACCCTAACAACAACATTCTAAAAAAAAGTGATCAAAACTAAATGTGACTAAGCAGAAGTCTAAAACACTACTATCATTTTTTTAAGAACAAGACTAAAGATTTATTAAAAGGCTGCCAAATCAGTAGTAGGGAAAACTATCCTTAGAAATTCAGTGGCTGGCAGCCATGTGAGTACTACCTATTCTAAAACTTCCTAACAAGCATACTTTATTATTTTTTTTCTGTTTCCACTGTGAATGACAATTAGCTGTTTTCTTGTCTTTTTGGAAAACTTATAGCTTAAGATGAATGCCCGGGCTGTCCCTAACACCCTGAATTGGGACACCAGAGAAAAGCATTACAGTTGACTGACACCCGGTTTACTGGTTTGTACTAGAAGTGCTGAGGCAACCTTCAATACACCAGGACACAAAAGGCATGGTTCTGCTTTCGCTCAAAACCATAAAACAGGTTATAAGCAGCAAACGCATATTTGGTACCAAAATTAAAATGCAGCTTTAAAAATAATGGCTGCGGGGAAAGTTTCTGTAGGCACTGGGCCTAAGTAGGACATATTGTCGTCAGTAGAAACATTCCTGAAATTTCCCTTCTGTAAATACAAGCTTGCCTTTTCACAGCAGTTTTAATTCTAATTAAGACAAAGGTTTTTAATTAAGCCCTGAAGATCCTGGTGAAGAGCCTTCAGTAAAACTGTCCTTGGTGGTTCCTCCTGAGGTAATTCATTTCGAGAGACAATGAAGTGGATCTCTCAAAACCTTCCGAGAAGACATTTCCCTCCCTGCTTGCTGCTACTCCACACAGCAAACAGACTGAGAAAAGCTGCCTGCCTTTTGGAACAGGCAAGAAAAGCATTGCTCGTTTCAATTCAAGCTTCCCCCTTCATTTCAAAACACTGGTGGATAGAAGCTTCCAGTCCATGGAAGATTTTAAGAAAGCACATTTTGCAAAATGGGGAGAGAGCAATTTTCCACATTTTGTTTCCTTGCCTCCCACACCCCCCTACCACCCAGGAGAGGAAACATGACCTGCTACTACATAAAGAGTCAAGAACTTCTTCCAGACAGCCTCAAACAAAACCATCTCCATGTGCCTCCCCTCCATTTGCTTACGAACTATACTCTTTCTGGGATGAAAATTATTTTTTAAGCAAAATAAAACTAAAGCTCATTTTCCGGAACTGAAATAGAAATAAATGCTGGGGTATGAGTTTCAGCAAAAGGGGAGATAAACGGGCAAACATCAGAAACTGTGCCTGCCTCTGATTTTTACCTTGCAGAGTCCTATTATCACTGTATTTGCATTAAGCTCCTGTCTCCCTGTTTCCTTGCCTAGAGAGGACAAAACGCTGCGATAAATGAGTATGGAGGCAATTAAGGAAAGATTAGCAAACACTGCACACCGCTCAACAAACTCAAGCTGGCTTCTCCCCACTACCCACATTCCTGGCCAAGAGAAAAGGATAGGGGCCTGAAAAGAAAATGGGAGTTGAAGCTGGCTTCTCTAACCTATCTGAAAAGTCTTTATGCAATCAGGAGGCTATTATTTCAGGAGACAGTGAGAAAGGGGCAAAAGATTCACGTTGCTAAGGAGACATGCTGAAGCTGGCATTCCTACATAAATTTCCATTTCTATTGGAAAGGGGTAAAAAAAGATATTTTCTCCCAAGTTTATTTGGATCCCCTGGTTACTGAAGAAAGGCATTTTACCGATTTATTTTATCTTTAGTTGTAAACAACAAACCCTGAAAGAATTAAAAGACCTAAATGTTGACCTCCTGCTGCCAACCAGTCCCCTCCACAGTGAATTAAGCAACAAAGACGAAAGCCTTCAATGGGAATTTTGAGGTAATATCAAAGAAAAGCCTTTTGTAAACAGAAAATCAAATTTATGGACGGAACTTAACCAAGTGAACTAATCTCTCTTATAACAAGAAACTAAACACAAAAGTAAATCAGAATTTTGTGGCTTTTTGTGCTATTTTAACTTTCTTGGAACTTGAAACGTTTCCAGCAAAGCTTTATAAATAGTCCTAGAGAAGACATGAAACTGTCATGAAGAAATTTAATGAGGTTCTCAGGGGTGCGTGTGTGTGTGTAAGTGTGTAAAATCACGGGCAGGTCCTCTTCCTATATTCATTCCCCTTTCTCTGCACTGACACCAGCAGCTGAAGAATCAAGATTAGCAAGGAAAAGGGTTTGCAACAAGAAATCTGAAGTTAGCGGATTTCTTCTAAAGGCATAACTGGGGCGCAGGGGAAGGCAACTGGGGGTCGAGAGAGTAAAGCCCCCCTGGGGCTGTTAGCCCCAGTGACTACCTACTTCTCCATCCTCCACACCATCCATTTGCAGTTTCCAGTGCTGGCTGAATAAGCCACAACTTTCCAGGCATCTGTGAGTAGCTCATGGAGAAGAGAAAGAAAGGTTTGGAGGAGAGAGGAGGGATTTGGAGCGGGAGAGAAGGAAGGGCAACTCACAACCAACGACGGTGTCACCAAAAAAGGAAAGGAAATGAAGCTTGTCCCTCGCCCAACTCCCCACATCCCTCGAAAATTTAAGGAAATAAAACCCAAACCGAAACTCACTGGGGAAACCCAGATAAAGCAGCCAGAACCGTGGGCACTAAGACATCAACTCAGGCAAATCCCCCTTCAGAGAGAAGAAAGTGGGGAAGCCCGAGCCGAGAACCCACAGCATCTTCGTGAAGTTGGGGCGTTTTTGCGTGTCTCTTTTTTAACCGGGGTGTGGAAGGCGTTGCATTTTTAACACAGCCACATGGTTCTCGCCTTAAATGATAACAATTACCCAAAATAGCATACGTGTTACTCCAGAGCCCGAGGAATGGCCACGGGAGGAGAGGGCGTGGGACGTCGCACTGGGTCCAGAGCCCAGGACCGGGGAGAGGAGAGCGGTGGACATCAGGGAGCGGCTGGAGCCCGAGGGTCCGCGGAGGGCCGGGATGCAGCGGGGCGGGCGAGGGTAGGGGACACAGAAGGTGACGGGGAGAGGAGGCGGCTGCCCTGGCCGCGGGGCGCGGGGCAGTCCGGGGCGGGAGGCAGGGGTCGCGCGCGCCGGGCCCTCACCGCTGCTGAGCGTGGACTCGCAGTGCCAGCGGTCCAAGCTGGCGGGTTTCCGGCAGGACTCCCACAGGGACAGGTAGTACTGGTGGTCGGCCGTGACCCAGGCCGGGCTCAGCACGGCCCCAGGTCCAGACCCCGCGCCAGGAAGATGCACACCACCCCCACCCGCTTCAGCGGGGCCAGCACCGACCCGCGCACCTCCTCCATGCCGCTGCCCGCCGAAGCCATGCCCCGGGCGCCGCAGCCGGCCAGCCCCGCCGGAGGCGAGGACGCCAGGCGGGTCCGGAGAGCGGGGAGCCCGACCCCCTTGGAGGGAAGCAGCCGAGCCGCCGCGCGCGAAGACTCGCTCCTTCGGGGCTCCGCACGCCTCCCGCCGCGCCGCGCACTGGGTCTGCGGGGACGGCCGGCCGGGGTGGGGGGCGTCGGCAGCCGCAGCCACGCCGATCCCGCCGCGGCCCTTCGCCGCCGGCCCCGAGCCGCGTTCTGCCCGCGCCCGCCCCGCCCCGGCGTGGACCGGCTGGCTCCGCCCCGGCCCCTCCCCGGGCTGCGGGAGGCGGTGCCGAGCTGGGAGGGGTGGCGGGTCCGCACCCGGGCGGCGTCAAGCTCTGGCTCCTGGCTCCCGGAGCGAGAGGCTCGAACCCGCCTCGCCCCGCCCCGCCCGTGCCCGGCTCGCGCGCGGAGCGGATCCCCCTCTCTGCCTCCGATGCGCGGCGCGCACGGAGCTGGTCCTCCCTCCGCGTGCCCGGCGGGCGCGGAGTCCAGTGCGAGCCCTCTGCCCCGGACCAGCTGCGCGCGACAATTCCTCGAAGCTGCCGGGCCCCTGGCCCCACCCCTGTCCGAGCTTGCCCTGGGGTCGCCTTGCTTCCCGCCCCCACCCCTTGCTGTCACGTGGGTTTCCTTTTCTTAGCGAGCTGGGGTGGGTCCTTTTCTAGAAGGCGTCAGCTGTGGATTCGTAGGTTTCCTGGGCTGTGGCCATTGGCGCAAGGAGAGGTTTTCGCTCTCTCAGTGATGTAACACCCCCTAACACCCCCGACCCCGCGCCCCGCCAGTTTCTCATCCTGGGAGATTTGGAGGAAGGAGGAGAAAAAGTGACCAAAAGCATTTCGTCCTCTCTTCAAACCCAGGACGGACCCAGTCTCGGACCCAGGAACCCCCCCAGTTTTCCCTGTTTTCGAACTTTACCCTCAAGCTTGCTGCCGCTTCTGTTCTCTGGGCTCGCCTCCTTTTGCGCCCCCTATGAAGGGCGATTGCTTAGGGAACGCAAACGCTAAAATGGGAATGAAATCTCCCGCAAAATGTGAAGTAAACCTTACTTGCTTCCCCGCTGCTCTGTTCCTTTGATTGCGTGTTGGCTAAAACCTATATTCATTAGGCTAACTTGCACTATGTCAAGTTAGATCAGAATTCCTCCCTGGGCATTAACCTGTTCTTGTGCCCCACAATACCTAGCCCAGGGCGTGGCATAGGAAAAGTGGCATAACTTGAAGTAATCAATCTACACGTATTTATTGAGCACCTACTGTGCGCTCCGAGCTAAGGACTCAGCCCAATATGACCTTGGCCCTGTTGTTAAGAAAACGCTCCATTTTTTCTGTACGAGGAATAAACACGCCTTGAAAGTGAATTTGCGATTCTGTAATTGGCTAGTTCAGCTTGTAATTGGCGGGTTATCTGTCTCGTTATCTCTGACTACTTTCCATTTTTCCTATAAAAGAAACTATTTATTGAATAGATCATTGGGGATGGGGGTGTTCCCAGATCCTTCACCATCTGTAAAATTTGGTGAGAAACCCAAAATAGTGGTTAAGATCTGAAGAATGGAGGAAATGCCTTCTCTCTTTTAATGAAACACTGTCCTCAACCTTGCAGGATTTCATACGTTTTGTTGATAATTTCTTTCCTTCTAACCACATCTTTCCATAGAGCTGACTACATTTTGATGGAAGCAACATTTTGAGTGTAAGAAACAATCGAGTTAGTGTCAAATGACTTGAGAATAAGAACCAACCCAATGTGAAATAAAAACCTAGGGTTTTCTTACATTTGGAAATTTACTGCCCTTAGTAAAGAATGCCTAGAGCACTCGGAGCTCCTTGACCTCCAACTTCCAACAGGCTCCTTGGCCTCCCAACCTTCCAAGGAGATAGAAGCCTAAGTGCTTCTCCTTAAAAACAATTCCTAATGGAACACTGAAAAATTAAAAACCTGGACGATTCATAGGGACGACCAGGCTAGTGATATTTTTCTTCTACCTGGATTTATGTTCATGGGTTTATAATGTACATTTGAAAATAATGTTTAAGAAAATTTCTTGACTATGACCTCAAAATTATAAAGAAATCTTTTTTCTCCAAATTCTATCACCTTCCCTTTTAATAAGTTCCATTTGCAGTCAGCCAATATTTATCTTTGTTCCCTCTAATTCAGGCTTTCTTCTTCCTCCACCCCACCCTAGCCCCCACCTCTACCCCCCCCCATTTTGCTTCATTTTTCTGGCTTGTTCTCAACTGTTTACTTGAGTGACTCCATCCTTCTTTGTACTACCTATAAAATTGTCTCTGTATTGTCTCCAAAATTAGAAAAATAAGCTATTTTTAACAACAAAAAGCCAAATTCTCCTAAAATACTTCATTCCTTTGTTAATCATTTCTAGAACTTGCACAACATAATACAGATCAACTATCCTTAATCCTCGCTTTCAAAATATAAAAAGCTCTTAAAACAAAAGTATTCTTTTTTCTTTTCATAAGGTTGTAGCAAACTCATTTGGTGGAAAAACCAATTTCAAACTGATGTGAGGCTATTTATGGTTTTGGTTTATCCCACTTAGTGTGAATAAACATGTGCAATAGTATCCTTCAAAAATCTGAAAAAGACTGAATTCCTCAACACAGCTAACCCCAAAGGTTTTATATAAGGCATGGTGGACCTGAATTTACCCTAAAGATGGAAAAAATAGAGCAGGGGATTCCAACAATTAGTAAACATTGGATGAAAACCTACAAAAAAAGAAGTATCTGGCTGGAAGTGGGAGGGGTGGGAGGTGACAACTAAGGAGTGTGTGTATGTGTGTGTGTGTAGGAGGAGGGTAGAAACAAGGATTGAAATAGACTCATATCTGAGAAATGATATGGGCCTACATTGAATTGTGACGTTAGAGTCCCTAGGTCAGGAGAATTTACTAGAGATCTCTTAGAAGTGATGACTTTGATGACGTTGTTGGCCCTGCACTATAGCGTCACACAAAGGCCAGAGGCGCCCTCTTTCACCTGAGCCTAGCCTGGAGTACCGTGTTACCATTGTCACCCCTATCCGTGGACCTCAGGGGGGCATAGGCTTACTGTATCCCACGGTACAAGAGCTCCATGAAAATTGGAGTCACAGAACTCTGATATGTGACTTTGCGTGAGTTGTGTAGCCAGGGAAAGGCAGGAAGGAGTCATTCGCTAGACCTTAACGTAAAGGAAAAGATCAGCTCCACGCTTTAATCAGTCAGGCCAGAAAAATGGGGCAGCAATGTGAGAAGTGAGGTCTGATGGAAATGATTCATCAGAAAAGTGGAAAAGTGTCATGATGGGAGGTGGAGGGTGTGGGAGAGATGAGGAGGAGGAGCACATTCCAGACTTTGAATATGTCTTAAAAGAATCAAGAGGAATTAATGTTACCCCGTCAGCTCACAGTCTGTCAGGAAGGGCACCATCTCTACGTTTCCTTAGCAGTTGAAATGTACAACTACTAAGGTTCAGTCGTTTGGAATAAGCCAGAGGGGACTTAGTTAGGAAGGGAAAGATAATTTACTGTTTTCAGGAATGAGCCCAGCAAATTTCATAGATTGTTCAAGCCACTAATCTTGTCACTGTCACAGCAGCCTCTGGTCAATGTCAACCCTGTGCGCCTTCTTTCGGTAGGCAGTGGGGAGGTGTCGCCCAGTTTTTCTGAATCCGGGTCACCATCCACATAGAGTAGGCTCTGTCCATCAGGGACAGAGCCATTTGGCTCCGCTCTTTGAGTCATGCTTTTCTTCCCAGATCCTGGAAAGGACTTCCTACACTGTGGACTTTCAGCACTGAGATCACATCCAGATGTGCACTGGTTAAACCTGTTTGTTCTCAGAGAGGAAGAAATAGAATGGAGGGGAAAACGATGAAGCAATCATTAAAAGATTAGAAATATCCACCAACTGTTTTTCCAGAGTAACAGACAATAACGTTGGCAAAATATTTTAGAAATTAGAAATGAAAAATACTTGAGTGGTTTATTCTCTTAACTATAATTCCATTCTTGAGGTCCATGCTAGAAGGATTCTGATGCGAATGAAACCATAATATAATGAGGCCTGCCTGCTATTTATGATAATTAATAAGGTCCAAGAGAGTTCCAGGTTACAGAGTATTCTGTATTACATTATTGAGATTTCTTGTTACATTGTGGCAAAATTCTTGGCTTAGAGTTATCTCAAATAATTGTGACTAATAATTGATATTTCTGCTTTTTTTTAAAAAAAGAACATTGATAAAAATGAAGAATTCCACATCCAAAAAACTAAATTCCGTCATTTTCTAGTCTCTTTTCCGATTTAAAAATGTACGATATGGTTGAGCAGTTAGATTTAAGGCAATAATAGCACATTCACTATTCACATTGTGTTGATGTTTTGATTCCAAGTTAATTGTTGTTTTGTAGTAGTAACTATGACCATAATAATTTACTCATCCACAAAGAAAGGAAATAAATCATGGAAGTGAAAACACAAG
Organism: Ceratotherium simum simum; assembly: GCF_057802395.1. Taxonomy (NCBI): domain Eukaryota; kingdom Metazoa; phylum Chordata; class Mammalia; order Perissodactyla; family Rhinocerotidae; genus Ceratotherium; species Ceratotherium simum. Next base: position 100,207,726 of record NC_141940.1, on the reverse strand, counting down.
AGGCCACTGGAGTTGAAGGATGATTAGTTTTAAAATAAATATTTTTATTGTAATGAAAGAAGTGTGTCACATGCCCAGGAAGCAGGAATACAGGGAAAATTGGAATATTCCCAGTGGGACTAATTCTAGATGTCTTTTCCATCTTTTTCAAGCGTCTGTTTCCTTAATAACAATCACTTATAGGCACAAATCTTCCTTTATATTTATATTTTATTTGTACTCACTTATAGCTTTGTGGAGAAATGACCAGGTGTAAGCACTTCAAGCACCTCATGACTGCATTTTTACTTTTTGTTTCTTTGCTGCTACAACTGTAAGCTGAATCTTCTGGTTACCCTGAAGCAAGTGCAGGCCTAGCAACATATTCTCATCCTGGTGGCATTTCAGTTATCCTTGGCTGCCATTAGCATGATACGTCTTTTCTACATCTCTCCTGCGTGCCCCATGCTTGAGGACTAAATTGATAATGGAACACTAGAAGCCTCAGAAGTGGTTACCCTGAATAGTTGAATACTTTGGTAGGATGAGCAGGTTTAGTTTATGCTTGGTGGAGCTTGAAGGGAATTAGTGTTGAATCACGACTTAGGTGTTGACTTAAACACAGGCCAAGGGAAGTTAGAGTAGAGATGGAATCATCATCATCAGGAATCGTCCTGGGAAATTGCTCACCCCTTCCATTGCTCTGTTTGGAGCTTTTTAGCTAAGCTTCCTCTGTGACTTTATATTTTAGTCTAAAGCCATCTTTGTGCACTTCTTGGTGAGTTGTAGAGACCTTTTACCTTTGGCCATTTGAATGGAGACACTTGTGACTAATGGAAAAATTCTAAGAAATGCCTGCTTAGAACTCCCACTTCCCAAATGAGACTGGAGCAGTGTCATTGCAAAAATAGTTTCATCCATGCTGATGGACACTGTTGTATTCTCTCCCTTGTGCTTATTTTTCGTAATATAGACAGTCTCAAAATTGTTATTGCTGGGGGTCCTTCCCAAGTGTTCTCCTAATAGGGACTATGTCTATAGTGTAAGAAAGTTCTCTTTCATTAGAAAGTGAATCCCTCTCCTCCTTTGTGAAGGACTAACATTCACAATGGGAAAAAAATGAACCCTAAAATTCATACGTCTCAAGTATAGTGATGGCTCAAAGTTAATTGAAGAACAGGCTGAAATTTAAAAAGGATTAAGTAGAAAGGATAACTGGAGCAATCTATACTCACACTTCCAAGGAGAAGAATGCAGCTAAGCATTACTCTCTGGAATTTCCAAAAGGTGGTGTTAAATGTCAGCAATGCTAGGCGATTGAGGCTAGTGGAAAAAAGATCCTCTTAAGAATTGTATTTCAGTGTAGCTCTCACCTCTAGATTTCACCTTTTAAAATTTGTCTGTAAAATGAGTGAGTAGTACTGCACAATTCGTCAGCAGTCTGTCAAAATTCGAAATGTCAGCTCATTCAGGTCCAAACAAATATAGGTGGGAGTATCAGAACAATATGAAGATTAGTGCTTTTTGTCATTTCCTGAATCATTTTCTTGCAACTCTTCCTTAGCCTACCTGTTTCACATTTTCCCCGTCTCAAGCTGTTTGGTCTTTGGTAAACAAGAATGGGAAGTGCTTTTGATTCAGCCAGACCGAGGTTAGGATACTCACTCTGGAACCTACTGAATATACAGATTTGGGCATGCCATTAACCTCAGTTCCCTCCTTTATAAAATGGGGTGATACCTACATCATTAAGTTGTGAGGATTAATGAGGTAATTTATATAATGTGTAATGTCTGGCATATAGTAAGGACGAATCATAATTATTATATGATTATAATCCAGATGTCAGCTAGGGCCTTCTGGTCCCTGGGAGATTTAGGTAAACTTTGTTTTAATCTCTAATTTCATGATCCTTCAGAGTCCAAAATCCTTTCCCAAATCCTTGCTTCTTCTGTCCTTCTCTGTATCTGGTTCTGCATCTAGTCAAATGCTCAATCCTACCCCTAACCAACCTAGGTGCAAATGTTGGCCTCTTCACCAATTTCCAGGAAAAACACATCAAATAACACTATATAGTTTTGAATTTACAAAACTTTTCGGACCTCTTGAGAAGTCATGAGGAAGGGGCGCTACACTATGAAGAGTAAAGCCTTCCATGGCTTGCTTGCCTCATCAGAATCCACATCTATCCCCTCTTCTCTCTCTGTCAGCCCATCTTTCCCTCATCTCCCTCTTTTGCTCATTCAGTTAGAGTCCATCCCTAGTCCTCTAAATCCTTGCTACTAGAAGTGTGGTCCGAGGATGTCAGCAGTTCTGGAATCAACTGGGAGTTTGCTAGAAATGCAGATTCCTGGCCTCTCCCCAGACCTACTGAATCAGAATGTGTAGTTTAATGGGATCCTTAGTGATTCGTGTACAAATTAAAGTTTGAGAAGCACTGATCTCCATCATCTTCTCAGGCCTCTCAGGGCTCAACCTCTACCGCAAGTAGCTGTATGAAAGTAGCCGCTAAGATCATTAAAAATCATCATTTTCTTCCTTACTCTTTAGTGCATTAAGTGGTGACCAGGAGAATGGTGTTTCTTTCATGTCCACCTCTCAGCAAGGTCTAATTGTCACTGATTTGAGTCCCATTGGCAATAATTAGTCAGCGTCATCTACGTCAACTGGCATCAGTGTATTCTTGACTCAGTAGTTCTAAACCACCTTGTTTCGTTTTGCTCCCACTTCTGAGAGCTATAATTCTCAGTGTGGTCCCAAGATTCTGACAAGGTGTTAATTGACAAATGAAGACAAATGATGATGCTTCTCCAAGTGCACCTTAAAAACCAACTTTTTAGACTGAGGAACACCAAGAGTGACCCCTGGCTTCTTGTGAATTCACTTTGAGACATTTATGTGGCTTCACAGAACATAAATAACCACAGGGATCGAGAAGGAAAAGGTAGAAGTTCAATTATTCAAGTCATCTGAAAAAGCTTCATGGAACAAAGTACAAAAGGGCAGCTAATCCCCACTGATAAAGACCATCAAATACGGAGAGTCACAGGCCTGGCAATGCTATCTCTAGGTAAAGTAAGAGGATGAAGCTGCATTGTGGTGGTTTCAAATTCTGGCCACTTTGACATTTGCTCTCTGGGCTCCTTTTCAATTCCTTACCTTTAGCCAAGCCAATTATTAGATTTTGGAAACTCATATATAGTCTTCTTAATTGACAAATTGACAAACAAAAAATGGTGTGCCGGTGAACAGTGTTGAGAACAGAAACTGCCTGTGGAAGCAAAAGTAAGCCAAAGATGGCATTCGGGAAAGTTCATCAAGGGGACACGATATATAGAGAGAGCAGATACAGGATTTTCAGGGTGATGGAGAGAAAACTAAAGTGGAAGACAAGTAAAATTTACTTTAAAAATTATAAATGCTCAATTATATATGAATAGTTGGCAGGTCAGAAGAAAAAAATAGAAGATAAACAGTTATTGATTACTAGAGTTGACAATTAGGACTGCAGGACAGGCTAGTAACCCTTGCAGGGACCAATTTTTCACAGCTCGCATAGGATCAGGGTGATTGACACCACCATTCTATGTTTTGACACCATCGCCCTACAGTGAACTAAGTGAAGCTCTGATTTCTGATAATCCTTTGTTATTTCTTGACAATGTAACACCAATTTTGATAAAGCAAGACAGATAAAACAGATTCCTAAACACAGTCAGAGAAGTACATTTTTCCAATATATTCTTCTATTCAGTATCTATTGCAATTTTTCTCAAAATGTTTTGAATCTTTTTACCAATTCACTGTCACGTTCATTTCAATCTCTGGACACTTCTTTGATCATAGATTTTAATACTTTGTGTGTGCCCAGGAGGGAGAGCACAAATTTTCGTGTGTGTTGTGTGTGCTTTGGGTCTTTTTATTTTTTTCACATGTTTTTTCATTGACTGAACTGGTGTGCACTGCTGTTGCTCATGCCTTTCTTGGAGTACATTTCTCTCTTAGAAACCAGCTTCCTTTTAGGAGAAAAACCAAATCTGGTTTTCATTCTTTGCTCAAGTTTCTGAGTACAGGATCAAATAATATAAAAAAAAATACATTAAAGTTGTGCTTTGGAGTCAGCAAAACTAAAACAGAAATTATTTTAAAGAGTGTGGTTTTAATTATTGATAGACCTGCTGCAAAATACTTTCAGTTATTCCAGGCTTCTTAATTCTACTTTCATTTTCCATATCCTTTTAAATTCATGATATTTTCCTGATGATTTCCAATGTTTATTCCCATTCTCTAAATCCAGTGAGATAAACAGAGCTAGAAAGAGAGAGGTAGAAACAATCAAAAGCATTTCTAAAGTATGTGTGCATGATTTTCCCATTTTAAAAATCTTACTCCTTTTTATTCCTTATTCTGCTGTTGTCATATTTAGTCTCTCACATGATCCACATTCTGACTTTTTTTTGGAATAAGCAAGCAGTGAATCAAATTGTCTGAAAACACACACACACACACACACACACACATATCCCATACCGTATTATTTGTATGACATCCAATCCTCGTGAATATCCTTGTCTCTCCCCAGGAAATATGTACAACCATTTTTCCCTGAAGTACAGTCAAATTTCACTTGGATGTGAGCAATTTCACCAAACTGAAAACTCTGCATATTTTGAGATAATGTTCCTATTGCCCTTACTGAATGTGGGGCTGGTTTTGCCATTACCAAGCCGGATCCATGCCAACCAGCATGTCATCAAACCCAAATTTAGGACACAAGTTCTGACCAACTAAATGTTCTAAAGGAATAGCTAGGCAAAATATTAAAAATCAGGAGTGTCCTGCAAAATCCAGACACGGGCCTGCTGAATCTGTAGTGCAAAATGTTCACTCTGACCTTGATCTCTGTTCTCAGTCAGACTTCTTTACTATGCAAGCCAAGCATTTAAGTAGTTTTGTCATCACTCCATTTTTCCTTCACTCTTCCAAATGATTTTCCAAGCATGCCCGAGTTTCTCATCATATCTGCTAATGCTGCAATGTTTAGTCTTGTAAGGTGTTTCTTGCCTTCCCATCAGCCCTTCTGGGAAGTATCAGAAAAAAGTAAAATAGTAGGTTATGTGCATAAATGAGGATAGTTTTGTTGGTAGTTATTAATAGTGCTTTAAATGGAAAGAGATCAGAAATAGAGAAATTAGTCTAGATTAAGTTAGAGTTGACTATGCTCTGAATAATTTGTTTGGCAATGACTCCATAAGAAGAAAAAGTTTAAAAAAGCAGTATATAGAAAAAAAATGCAAAGCCTTTTGGAAATAACCAAGTACATAGATACTAAAGAGTGAATAGTTGGAAATGATTCCGCTGTTTATGAGTAACTGGTCTGTTTGAAAAAACATGATTCAAAAGACAACTTACAGAAAGTAGAGTGGTGGTTGTCAGGGACTGAGGGGAATGGAGGAATGGGACGTTATTGTTTAATGGGTTTAGAGTTTCAGTTTTTCAAGATGAAGAGAGTTCTGGAGATCGATAACGGTGATGGTAGCACAACATTATGAATGCATTTAATTACACTGAACTGTACACTTAAAATGGTTAAAATGGTAAATTTAACGTTATGTATATTTTAACATAATAAAAAAATTGGAAGAAAAAAAAGGCAACCTATTTTTTTTCTTTCCTCCAAGGTCTCTTTAAACATTTTTAGTGTGGGGTAATCTACCTCCACTCTTTGTTGAAATCTCTTACAGAGCTCATGGGTGTCTGTTCACTTTCAGGTAATAGAGAGTCCCATGGTCACTTTAGGTGGCAAATATAATCTCAATTCAGCAATTAGAATGTCCAGCTGGGGCCAGCCCTGGTGGCCTAGTGGTTAGGTTTGGCACACTCTGCTTTGGCAGCCCAGGTTCGGTTCCTGGGCACGGACCTACACCACTCATTTGTCAGTGGCCATGCTGTGGTGGTGGCTCATGTACAAAAAGAGGAAGATTGGCAGCAGATGTTGTTAGCTCAGGGCAAATCTTCCTCAGCGGAAAAAAAAGAAAAAAATAAAAAGAATGTCCAGCTGCAATATGTTAATAAAAACTGCAAACTTCTTTTGGCATTAAAACTTCTTTGTAGCTCAGGCTTGATCCAGGTTGGACATATAAAGCTACTCTTTTTTTAAGGGGTGCTGCTTCCATTCTCGGTCTATTTTTATGTTATTTATCAGGCTGAGGGGTTCCAGAGATATGGAACTGGTCCTACTTGCTATTCTTTGTAAATTCAGTAATTGGAAGAAGGAGTCTCTGTCACCCTCACTCTGGCATCCCAATATCTGTTCTAGTTGGTGTCTCATTTAAATTTGAGTCAAGGGGAGTTCATTATAAGACCCTGTTACAGTGTGCTGTCAAGTTTGGCCAGAAGGTTGGGAGACAGAGAGGATTCTGTGGCCATCACTCAGATGACTGGACAAGGACTGTCGGAGGCTTGAATGTTGTGACACACGTGTATTAATGACCTAGTGTGTGAGAGATGTAAGTAGCTCCAAATTAGATTTCATTGCACATCGTTTTATTAATATTAACTGTAATTTATTGAGTACCTACCAACTGCTAGCATTTTCTAGGAGTTTTATACATGGTTTTTTATTTATTAAATGAATACAACCACACAAAGAGGTAAGTGCCAGCACTGCTTTTCAGGTGACGTAACTGAGTTGCATAAAGTTTGAGTTAACTTACCTAAGGCCACTCAATTAAGTAGTAAAGCTGAGATTTTTATCTTATGTCATCTGCAATTGATAGAACATCAAGATTGCTTCATTATTCTCAGCTAATGTTTTTTCACAAGGAGGCCTAAAGCTATGTTATAATACCGGGGGAAGAAGAGTTGACAAGCACTGCTAATTGCCTTTTGTTTTATTTCTGCCATGAGACTTCAGCTCAAGACTAACCCTCCATTCACCTTTTTTCTTCTCCTGACATTGCTAATCGCCTTTCTCTCCACCTTGAGACTTAGTCTGTCAGACTAAGCAGTATTTATAAAAAACACACGCCAAGCTCACTTTGTGTAAAGCATTATCTGAATACTAATACAAACCAAAATTTTGTAAGACTATTATATTAACTAGAGATGAGTGATGGCATCTTAAGCAAAAGATAATAAATGTAGGGACACCCATGTGTCCCAGGTCAGATTTCTTTTGTACTGTCATATTTTATGTCGTTTTAATGTATCATGACCTCATGTAAGAAACCTATGTCTACTCATCCAACTAACCAAATTGACTAACACTCTCCACTGTCTCTGTAAAGCAAGCCAACTGATGCTCAGGGTATACTTAAGACTTAGGGCTAGAGGCTACTCTACCATAGGCCCACTCACCATGGAGAGGAATGTTTACCAAGAATTATCTGTGTGTGCTATACCTGTTTATGGTGCTTGCGCATGTTCTGGTAGTTGTCAAATTAACTGTGGGAGAAGCAATGGTAAAAAATTGAAAATAATCAGACAAAAATCTAGATGCAGTCCAAATCCAGAATGACTCCTAAGTGTCTAAGTTCCCTTTGTACTTAAAATCAAAAAACCAAAAAAACCCCAAACTAGATAATCATTTATTCATGAAAGATATTAGGAGACATCCATCAGTAGACTCTTATGCAAAGGAAATATCTTGGGCCTATATCACAAGATTGGTAAATAGATGCTCAATCTCTGAGGAGGTCCCATTTTACTTTAAAGAATAAGGGCTGAGAATGTGAGAGTGATGTTAAGAACACACACACACGTGTGCACACGCACACACACAACGGTAAAGTTGGAACCATAGACCAGGGTACCCCTGTGTCCCATAAAGGATCCAAAACACCAAAGGCTTCACCTCAGCAGTGGGCAAGGACCCCTCAGACCTCAGAGAACCAGAGTCCAACTGTGACTCCATATGGCAACAATGCAATGGTGTTAGATAACCAGAATTTCTACCTCTCTGTGTGGATAGACTTTGGGAGAAGAATTGATTTCTTTGAACTAGGTAAACTCTCCTTTTCTTGGTTAATGCAAGCTAAAGCCCTCGCAAAGGAGAAACTGGACATACTGCTAATAAGCAATCAATTTGAAAAATAAAAGAGATATGACCTTGTTTATATCTCAGCCTATTGAAAAAGGTCATAAATATTAAGCCCCATTTTAGGAAATATTGTTATATTGAATATAAAATGACCTAGTTATCTTTCTAACACAAGAAATAAATTTATTTAATATCCATTTATTTGCAAATGTAAAAAGCGATGGATATAGAGAAACTATGATTTGAATAAAAGGGCATTGTAAAATCGACATTTAATTTAAGGTTATTTTCTTGCTTTTGGTTCATCCAATAATTTCACTTATAGGTACAGATCCTAGAAAAATTCTTTATATTTTCAATATTAACTTTATCATTTGATATTGCAGTTTGACCAATATTTGCACTCAGCTCTGTCCAGGTTCTTTTTTTTTTTTTTTGCTGAGGAAGATTGGCCCTGGGCTAACATCCATGCCCATCTTCCTCTACTTTATATGTGAGATGCCTGCCACAGCATGGCTTGACAAGCGGTGCGTAGGTCTGCTCCTGGGATCCGATCCTGTGAACCCTGGGCCGCTGAAGCAGAGCATGTGAACTTAACCACTACACCACAAGGCCAGCCCCCCAAGTTAGTTGTTTTTTGCATCACAAAAATCATGTGAATATGAAGTTAAGCTAAAGCAGGTGTATTTGCCCCTTCCTCCCTCATGAAAGAGCAGGGCAGGTTCTGACCTTGGGCCAGAGCATTGCTTGTTCATGGGCAGTGCAACGAATGCAGATACAGGAAGAATATAAGAAGCTGCATCCTGAGGAGAAGCCAGGTAGACCACATAAACAGATTTTCCACCCTAAGGTGCCAGAGCAAGAAGTAAAATCCAGGTATATGGCAGCCATATGAAACTGAGGGAATGAGATATCTAGGAGAGTTATAATGGAGAGGTAACTCCTGAACACACTCATTAAAGGCAGCATGGATGAAATAAGAGTTGATGCACAAGAGTAGTACACAAGAAGTTTTATCATTTTTGTAGTTTTTGTTTTTGTGGGTGTCCCTCACCAAGTTAATAGTTCCTTTTGGATTTTGTCAGGTTTATTGAAATAAAATATACATAAAGTAAAATTCACCAATTTTAAGTGTGCAATTCAATGATTTTTGACTAATGTATGTGGTTGTGTACCCTCCAGCATCATCGTGATGTAAAATACTTCCATCACCCCAATAAGTTCCGTCTTGTTTCCTTGCAGTCTCCCTCCTCACCTCACCCCCACCCCTGTCACCTAGGCCTTGGCAACTGCTGATCTGCCTTCCATAGTTAATGATAGAGGTTAATGATTCCTTTTTATTTCTAGTTCTCTAAAAATTCTTGTTAGGAAAGGATGTTGAATTCTATCAACTGTGTTTCATTGATCTATTTATATGATCAAGTGTTTTTTTCCTCCTATAGTCTCTTAATGTAGTGAATTTTATTAATATTTTTATTAATATTAAAATAATTCCTGGGATAATACCAATTTAGTAATGATGATTTATTTATTTTTTCAACACGACTATATTCAGGTAGCTTGTTTATGAGTAGTGATTTGTGTTCATGAAATGCTCCTATAACTTTCTATACTATACTCTTTGGAAGGAAGTCACTATACACAGTCCACAATTAAGGAATGGAGACTTATGCTCCCGCTCTTTGAGGGAGGAGTATTTACGTAAACTATTTGGAATTCTTCTGCGCAGGAGACTTTTTTATTCTCCTTTAATTATTTTTTATTTAATCATTTATTTATATAACTATGGACTCATGGATATTTATTTTATACTTTGGGTTATAATTCAATATTTTCTTATTTATTTTGTCACTCAAATGTCGGCTCCTATGTTCCTGTGACATACTCAAATCATTGAGTTGTTTTGTTTTGTTTTGTATTGTCTTTTTCAAACAATTCCTTTCTTTCTGGTACTGTAAGATGCTCCAGGCTCATTGTGTGTATTTTCAGCCCCAGTCCTAGGATTAGACATTTCTTCAAGGAACCCAGTCCGATAACTTTTTAATACACTATTTTAAAAAAAAATTTTGCTATTAAGGTTATTATGTCATCATCAAATGAGTTGGAGGACATAGTCCTTCTTTTTCTCTACTGGAAAATTTCATTTATTATTGGAATTCTTTGTTATTTCATGTTTTCTGGAACTTTCCTGCAAAGTCATCTGATTCTAGTGTGTTTTTTTGGTAGGACAACTTAAACTATTGATTCTGTATTTTAATGGTTTTCTATTTTTTTCTAATTCAACCAATTTGGGTAAGTTGCATTTTTCTAAAAATTTATTTAATATTTTTAATTTATTAATAAAATTATTCATAACATTATTTTATCTTTTTAATCACTGTAGTATCTGTAGTTATGTCATCTCTTTCACTCCTAACATTGTTTATTTTGCCTTGTCTATTTTGTTTTACTTGTTAATATGACTAGATTGTGCAAGTTAATAGTCTTTTCAAATAATTGTTTTTGGGAGTTTTGTTGGCCTCTTATCTTTTGTCCCTATTTTATTTATTTATGATCTTTATTATTTACTCCCTACTATTTTGGGGAAGTTTATTATGTTGTTCTTTTTTTGTTCTTAGATTAGATGCCTGGTTAATTATTTTTAAATGATTCTTGTTTCCTAAAATACATACTGAAGGCTATAAAAGTTCCTCTAAGTACCACTTTAGCTATATCCTACAGTTTTGATATATATAATTTTGGTCATTTGGTTTGAAATATTTTATAACTCCATTATGATTTTTTCTCTGACTCAAGGGTTATATAAAAAAGTGCTTTTAAGTTTCCAAACTCATTCATTCTTTATTTATTCAACCAGTATTTATTATATACAGACAAAGTACTAGGAACTGCTCAAGATGTTGACTGTTCCTATATCATCAGGAACTAGTGATATAATAATAAATAAAGCAGAATAAAAGCTATAGGTGCCAGGAGTTTACATTCTAGGGAAGGGAGACAGATGACAAAATAAGTAATATTTTGGATGGTGTGAAATGATTTAGAGAAAAATAAAGTAGAGAAGAAGGATAGAGAATGAGTTATGGATAGGGTGTTAAAAGCCTCAGTAAAAAAGTAATATTTGTAAAATGACCTAAGGGAGATGAAGGGTGAGTGTTCAGATATCTGCAGGAAGGATCCTAGCAGAAGAAACAGCAAGTAAAAAGTTCAGCAGTTGAATTAGGCTTAGTGTTTTAATGGGACACCAGAGGCCAGTGTACCTGGAGCACACTGAGTGAGGGAGAGGGGAGGAGATAAGATGGGAGAGACAAAGCCAGATGGAGGGGTAAGTGGGTGGGTCTTGTGGGCTACTGTAATGACTATGGATTTGGGCTTTCACTTGTAGCATGATGTGAAGCCATTGGAGAAATCCACAGAGAGGTATGACTCAACCAGATTAGGTTTTCCCAGGATCACTCTTATTGTGGAGTTGAGAATAAATTGAATAGGGACAAAGAGGAAGCAAGAAGACAAAAAAAATGTATTGCCATTTACTTTGTAGATTAGAATATGGTCAATTTTCATAATGTTCCTCAAGTTCTCGCAGAAAACGTGTTCTTCAGTCATTGTATGCAATGTTACATATACATTCATTAGACCAAACATTCATTGTGATGTTCAAATCTTCTGTATTCTTGCTACGTTTTTATTTGTTTAATCCATTAGTTACTACAGATATGTGTTCAAGTCTCCCAATGTGATAGAACTTTTGTAATTTCCCATTTAATTTTGTCAACTTGTGTTTTATATAGTTTGAGGCTATATTATTAAGCCCATATAAGTTAAGAATCATTATTATCTTTTGGCAAATTGAAACTTTTGATCACTATGTAGGACTCTCTTTATCCTCAATAACACATTGGTCTTAGAATCTACTTGGTTTGATTCAAACATATTGACACCACCTTTGTTTTGGTTAGTGCTTGTCTGGTGTATCTTTCCAACATTTGACTTTCAATCTTTCTGTATTTTGATAATTTAAGTAGGCCTCATGTAAACAAAATCTGGCTAGATTTTATTTTATTTTGTATCCAATCTGGAAAATCATTGTCTTTCAGGGTGAGAGTATAGTCCATTTACTTTGTCAGAGGATTACTGATATATTAAAATTAATTTCTGATATCTTCATGCATTTATTTTGTACTGTTTATCCCTTTAATTACTGTTGCCAGTTTTTCTTATTTTTATTATAGTTCTTCATTATATTGTTTTAGATATAATACTCCATATGTCTATTTCTTTTGGTGTTTATCCTGGCTGTTTACACATGCATACTTTATTTAGTCTCTTTCACATTTTCCGACTCTTTATCTCTCTAAGCTGCTTTCTGGAGAGTCCTTATGGATCCATCTTTCATTTATTTATTCTCCCTTCAGCTGTCTAATTTGCTGTTTAACTCACCATCAAAATTTTAATTTTAATTATTATGGTTTTCATCTCTACAAATTCTTTTGATTCTATTTCAGATCTGCATTTCTATTTTTTTATTGTTTCTTATTTCTTGTTTAAATTTTCAAACCTCTATTTCATGTTTTGAAATATATAACCATAGTTATTTTATATTCTGTTTCTGATGATTCCAACATTGGAATTCTTTGCACATCAGATTCTGCCTCTTAGTTATGGTAACTGGTTTCTTGTGGCTTTTGCATTTTTTTCTGTGATCTCATATTCCTTAGATTGTTATCTGTGGGAATTATTTGAGGGCTGGGTTGCAATTGTTTCCCCCAAGAAAGATTTGTTTTATTCTGCCAGTCATCTAGGTGTCCAGAGCACTTATCTTAAACACTCCTCTTGAGGTTTCTCGTTAAGTGAATTTGGGCTACAAATGTATGTGAGGACTGCTTGTGTTTAAATATTCTCAGAGGAGATTGTATTTCCCCTCCATACAAGATGAATGTCAAGACAGGCAAATTTTCTTGTTGTCCCTTGGTTTGCCAGGTTTATTTCTCATTACCATTACACGGAAGGTCTACCCCTTTTGGATCCTAGCTCTAACCTGGGAGTTGTATTAGACTCCAGCCTTGGGCAAGCCTTAGGCTCTGCTCCTGTCCCTGTGCCTTTCATAGCAGCAGAGAATACTCTGCTCAAGGTCACCAAGGTTTATAGATGCCCTGAGGATAAAGCCTACCTTTATTTCTCTCTTACATCCTGGGATTTCTGTTTTCATTTTATTTTTTGCAATTTGTCTATTCTTTATTTCTTGCCAGATCAGGGGTAACATTAAAAAAAAAGATGTTTATATTTTATACGACTTTTTGTTATTTTCCTTAGAAGGGATGTTCAAGGTCTCAAGTCTGCCATACTGCTTCAAATAAAAGCCACTTCACACATGCTCTCATTCCCTTCATATATATTATATTCCTCTTTTGTGTATTTGGCCTATGTTAATATGAAATATATTGTTTCACTTTAACCCTCTCCCAAAAAATTATATACTGTGAAGAAAGAAGTAACTGTGATAACAAGAGTTAATCCTGATAATTTGATAATTGTTGGTAAAAATTAGAAACAAACTATATTTTAGTATGCCACAGGAAAATATCCACCAAGTAGACTTGGGTGATAATACAATTAGATGTTTTCCTGGGACATAATAAATTATCATCACCCAAGTCTAGTAGAAATCAGCAAAATATAAACCATAGTTGTTAGTATAAAATGTAGACAACTATTTTCCAAATTGGTGGTCTAAAAGCCAGAGGTGAAAACCACTCAATTATTTTAATGTTGTGTTTCTTCTCACTTTCTCTAGCAATACAAGGAAATTGGACAGGAGCTATGACAGAGAGATGGATAAAACACAATCCCTGAACTTCTTTCTGATTTCTCCCTAGTCATTGATTTCCATTCTGACAACCATGGAATATATACTTAAAAGCTTATGGAATTTCATCATCAAAGATCAGAAGCTTTTATAAAATACTGACACGATAAACTCCTTGACAAGAGAAGTTTATTTTCCATTAAGAGTTTAGATTAAAAGAAAAGCAAGATATCTCTATATTCAAAAAGCCCACTGGGTGGTAGTTCAGCCTGACCAACAAAGACATAAATTATATTGGTACAACGAATAGAGATTTATTAAAAGCATTATGTGATCACGTAGGAAAGACCTCGATCCAGTATCACGGGGCTGAGGTGTTGAGCCATAATGGACTTTGTAGAAAAAATGGGAGATTAGGTAGGGGAGAAACAGTTGGTGCTCACTAATTATCCCATCTGTATTTTACAACCTGCTTTGCGGTCAGGTTAGGCCATTTGATGAGTTCTGGCCAATGGACAATGAGTGAAAGTGGCATAAGTCACTTCTTAGCTAAGGCAGTTAAGAGCGGGAGTGCCTCTCCCATCCGGCTCTGCCTGCTGACATGACCTAGGAAACGGTGTGCTCCAGATGATATGGCAACAATACGGAGAAGGACTGACCAGCCTTCACTAGACTTCGCAAAAGGGGGAAAAAAAACACTGGTTGTGTTTAGTTATGAGATGTTCTGGCTATAGCTGCAGGTAACGTTAATTACCTAGATTAATATAGTAAGGTCTTAGTTTGGGATCCCCCAAAACAGATGCCATCACTGGAATTTGGGAACAAGTAGTTTATTTGAGAGGTGACACCAGGACACACCAGTGAGGAAGTAAGATGGTGAAGAGATGATGGTGAATAAAATGTTTGTTTTCAAGCAGTTGCTGTGGGTAACTTGAGCTTGATCCTGTTGGGGAATTCTGAGGGACAGCGTAGACTATGCAATTCAGAGTTATTTCTCAGTGGTTCCTAAGGGGTGAGGGAGTGAGAGTTTTTATACACCAGCTCCTGTTAGTCACCCATTGAGGGTTTCTCCTGGAAGGTGTTGATTCCCCAGCATTTTTTGCCTGCCATACAGGTGAAGAAATGGGCCTTGGTGGCCAGAGAAAGCTCTTAAAGAAATGCAGGTGGGCAGAGCATGGTTTCACTTGTATGAAGGCACAATACAACATGATATACCCTGGGAACCATAAATACAGTAGTCTCTCCTTATCGGCGGTTTCGCTTTCCTCAGTTTTAGTCACCTGTGGTCAACCGTGGCTTGAAAATATTAAAAGGGAAATTCCAGAAATAAACAATTCATAAGTTTTAAGTTGTGCACCATTCTGAGTAGTGTGGTGAAATCTCACGCCATCCTGCTCCGTTCTGCCCAGTCTATCCACGCTGTATATGCTAGTAGCCCTCTTGGTTATCAGATCAACTGTCAGGGTATTACAGTGCTTGTGTTCAAGTCACCCTTATTTTACTTAATAACGGCCCCAGAGTGCAAGAGTAGTAATGCTGGCAATTCAGATATGCCAAAGAGAAGCCACAAAGTGCTTCCTTTAAGTGAAAAGGTAAACATTCTCGACTTAATAAGGAAAGAAAAAAATCATATGCTGAGGTTGTTAAGATCTACGGTAAGAACAAATCTCCTATTCATGAAATTGTGAAGAAGAAAAAAATTTGTACTAGTGTTGCTGTCATACTTCAAACTGCAAAAGTTATGGCCACAACATGTGATAAATGTTTAGTTAAGATGGAAAAGGCATTACATTTGTGGATAGAAGACATGAATGGAAAATGTGTTCTGATTGATGTCAACTTACTGCACCAGAAAGCATTGAGCCTATGTGAAGACTTCAGCAAGGGATCCCCTGAAACGAGTGACATCTGGCCATTTACTGCAGGTAAGCGATGGCTACACAGATTCAGGGACAGGTTTGGACTGAAAGAGACAAAGAGACCATGTTCACATAACTTTTATTACAGTATATTGCTGTAATTGTTCTATTTTCTTATTAGTTATTGTTGTTAATTTCTGACCATGAATAATTTTTAAATTAAACTTTGTCATAGGTATGTATGTATAGGAAAAAGCATCGTGTATATAGGGTTCTGTACTATCTTCAACTTGAAGCATCCACTGGGGGTCTTGGAACATATCCCCTGCAGATAAGGGGGACTACTGTAGTTGGCAGCTGTTGAAGTGTAATGTGAGGCTGGATGGCATGAGATACGCCTGAAAAGATAATATGGCATCCGGTCATGGAGGCTCTTGTTTGCCATAATAGGATTTCTGTCTTGTCAGTGGCAGGAAGCTGTGGATGGGTTATAAGTGTAGGAGTGATGTGGTCAGATTTGTACTCTAGATTGGTCACTCTAGAGGGTTTTTGGAGGATGGAATTGAAGTGGACCAATACGGTGATTGTTATAGCTCTCCAGTGATGAGACCACAGGACTTGAAACTATGACAATGATAATAGAGACAATCCTGATAAAAGCTATTTAGCAGTCAGTATGTGCAAATACATTAGTTTCTTACATAAGTCATTTAATACAACAACCATATCAATAGGAATTATTATTATACCCATTTTTAGGAAACTGTGGCTGTGAAAGTTTAAGTACTTTACTGAAGATCAGAGTTAAGTGCATGAGGGTCCAGCCCCGGTGGACTAGTGGTTAAGTTCATCGTGTTCCCCTTGGGTGGCCTGGGTTTGGTTCCGGGCGCGGCCCTACACCACTCGTCTGTCAGTGGCCATGCTGTCACGGCAGCTCACACACAAAAACAGAGGAAGATTGGCAGTGGATGTTAGCTCAGGGCAAATCTTCCTCAGCAAAAAAAAAAAAGAAGTGGAGGAACTTGGACCCAAACCCGGGATGTGTTGTTCCAGAGTTTACACTCTTAACAAGCTCAACACCAGCTGTTGGTCAAAAAGAATGGATTTGTTAACATTATTTGGTAAAATGAGCAGAGGGTGATGATTTCTTCTAAGGGAGAGGAAAATGTGAAGAATGACGCCAACATTTCTACTGTGGGTAAAAGGTAAGATGCACGCTTATAAGCAATATTTTTAAAAGAAGAGAAAATTCTTGTTGCATAAAATGCTGCTAAGAGGCATTTATTTTAACAACAGCAAAAAAGCTTCTGAAGTTTATTTTATCCTTACAGTTATAATTAAAGAAATGAACCCTGAATTGCACTAATTTCTTCCAAGAAAATTGGTATACTAATTTGTAGCCAAAGAGCTAAAATACAAAATAGCTCAATGGCAAGGAATATAGTATTTTGTTTACTGGCAATTTGGCAGGTAGAGTCTTCTGACCTAGGAATAAATGGCCCTTTAGGCAGGAGGGGATTATTTTTGTCACGATGTGAAAAGCAAACCTAACCATGGATAAGACTAGTAGCTTTATTTATAGTGGTCATTTCACACAGATTTAAATTTTTAAGTGTTTTTCTTAGAGACAAAGATGTGCTACACTTCACGTATTCTTTCTCTAAAGATGGCTGAAATTATATGGAAAATGAGGTTGAATGCTACTTTTGGTGGTACTGACAGCCAAATAATCACCATAAGTGTTGTTGTGGTTCTACTGTATACACTGAGGGTGATAGTCATTCACTCTTCATTTGAAAATACGTTTCCTGAGACCAATGCTCTAAAAATATATTTCACAGGTTAAGTGCTATAGGTGAAACTTATTAAATGTTGTTAGGAACTATATCCTCTTGTAAGAAGATGGTTAGAATTGACAATATTCTTGTTGAGCTAATCTAGGTATAATTTTTTTTAATTGTGGTAAAAAACACATAACATGGAATTTACCATCTTAATCATTTTTAAGAGTACAGTTTAGTAGTGTTAAGCATATTCACATTGTTCTGAAAGGGATCTCCAGAACTCTTTCATCTTGCAAATCTGAAACTCTATACCCATTCAACAACAGTTCCCCTTTCCCCCCTTCCCCTAGCCCCTGTTAACCACCATTCTGTTTTCTGTTTCTATGAACTTGACTACTTTGGATACTTCATGTAAGTGAAATCATATGGTATTTATGTTTTTGTGGCTGGATTAATTCACTTAGCATTAGGTCCTCAAGGTTCATCCATGTTGTAGCATGTGACAGGATTTTCTTCCTTTTTAAGCCTGAATAATATTCCAATGTATGTATATATGACATTTTGTTTATCCATTCATCTGTCAATGGACATTTAGGTTGCTTCTATCTCTGTGAATAATGCTGCAATGAACACGTGGGTGAAAATATCTTTTTGATACCCTGCTATCAATTCTTTTGAATATAAACCCAGAAGTGGGATTGCTGGATCATATAGCAGCTTTATTTTTAATTTTTTAAGGAATTTTGCTACTGTTTTTCCTAGCGGTTGCTCCATTTTACAATCCCACAACAGTGTACAAGGTTTCCAATTTCTCCACATCCTCACCAACACATGTTAATATCTATTTTTTTAAAAGTAGCCATCCTAATGAGTGTGAGGTGATATCTCATTGTGGTTTTCATTTGCATTTCTTTAATAATTAGTGATGTTCAACATCTTTTCATATGCTTGTTGGCCATTTATATATAATCTTTGGAGAAATGTCTATTAAAGTCCTCTGTCAACTTTTTAGTTGGGTTATTTTCTTTTTTGTTGTCAAGTTGTAGGAGTTCTTTATATATTCTGGATATCAATCCCTTATCAGATATATGATTTGTAAATATTTTCTCTCATTTGGTAGGTTGCCTGTTTACTCTGTTGATTGTTTCCTTTGATGCACAAAAATTTGCTAAGTTTGATGTAGTCCCGTTTGTCTATTTTTGCTTTTGTTGTTTGTGCTTTTGGTGTCATATCCAAGAAATCATTGCTAAGTCTAATGTCACAAAGTTTTGCCCTTTCTTTTCTTCTAGGAGTTTAATAGATTTAAGTCTTACATTTAGGTCTTTAATCCATTTTGATTCAGTTTTTTTATACAGTACAAGATAAGGATCTATTTTCCTTTTTTCAATGTGGATATTCTGTTTCCCCAACACCATTTTTGAAGACACTGTCTTTTCCCTGTTGAGTGGTCCTGGCGCTCTTGCTGAAGATCATTTAACCATATATGTGAGGGTTTATTTCTGGGATCTCTATTCTATTCTATTGGCCTATTTGTCTGTCTTTATACTGGTACCACACTGTTTTTATTCTGTAGCTTTGTAATATGTTTTGAAATCAAGAAGTGTGATGCCTTCAATTTTGTTCTTTCTTAAGATTGTTTTGGCTATTTAGGGTCCTTTGAGAGTCCATATGAATTTTAGGATTTTTTTTTCTATTTCTGGAAAAAATGCTCTTGAGATTTTGGTAGAGATTGCATTGAATCTGTAAATCACTTCAGAGAGTATTGACATCTTAACAATATTAAATCTTCCAATCCATGAACACAGGATGTCTTTACATTTATTTGTGTCTTCTTTAATTCCTTTCAGGATTTTTTTATAGTTTTCAGTGTACAAATCTTTCATCTCCTTGGTTAAGTTTATTCCTAAGTAGTTTATTCTTTTTGATGCTATTGTAAGTGGAGTTGTTTTCTTAATTTCCTTTTCAAATTGTTCTTTTTTAGTGTATAGAAACACAACTCGTGTGTGTGTTGATTTTGTGTCCTGCAACTTTGCTGAATTCATTTATTAGTTCTAAAAGGTTTTTTTGTGTGAAATCTTTAGGGTTTTCTACATATAAGATCATATCATCTGTGAACAGTAGATATAATGGTTTTGAAATGCCTAATTGTCAGGAGGCCTGACACCACAGCATAGGCTGTGCAAGTTGATCTTGATCAATTGATAGTGCAATTTTTTTCTATTGCTCTATCCAGGGAAAGAAGTACATTGAGCTTTAATTTCAGTGAGTCAGAAGAACTGACATCAGACCGTATCCAAATAGAAATGACGTGTCATTTCTATTTACTGATTCTAATTACTGACATTTCTATTTACTGATGCTTTCACATCAATAGATAGAAGTGAAGTTCAAGTTCTATATCCCCCAAAGATTATTTTTTACAGCACTCTACATAGACAAGCATTGCATAGCGTGAAGGGAAATGTAATCACTGCCTCAAAAAGGTATTTCTTTTAAAGACTTTTTTTTTTTTTTTTTTGGTGAGGAGATCAGCCCTATGCTAACATCTGCCAATCCTCCTCTTTTTTTTTTTTTTTTTTTGCTGAGGAAGACTGGCCCTGGGCTAACATCCGTGCCCATCTTCCACCACTTTATATGGGACGCCGCCACAGCATGGCTTGCCAAGCCCAGGAACAGAACCGGTGAACCCTGGGCCGCTGCAGCGGAGCGCACGCACTTAACTGCTGGCGCCACTGGGCCGGACCCTAAAGACTTTGTAAATGAGATTAATAGTTAACCAAGAGCAATATCATCTCACATCTAAAAAAAGTTTTGTTGGGGCCGGCTGGGTGGTGTAGCAAGCCATGCTGTGGCGGCATCCCATATAAAGTAGAGGCAGATGGGCACGGATGTTAGCCCAGGGCCAATCTTCCTCAGCAAAAAGAGGAGGATTGGCAACAGATGTTAGTTCAGGGCTAATTTTCCTCACACACAAAAAAAGTTTTGTCAATACCATTCCTTTCATCCTTGCAATACTGCCACAGAGATGGCTACTGTCATTTCCTTTTATTAAGTTAATTTAAAATATATATTAAATATTTAAGTATTCATTTAAGATTATTTTATATTTCCTAGTTTTTTTCTACTTATAAAACAGTTAAAAACACTCCTAGCTCATGAATCTTTTTGAAACTTTCACCAGTAGGAATTTCAGAGTCACTGGTTTTCCATAAATCTTAGGAAACCGTTATTATCTATTGAGGAACAATCTACTGACTATAAAAATAAATATGCAGGTAACGATTTGCAGGTCATGAGTCAACCATTCATCGAATTCCACTAGCACCCAAGAAAGAAACACCTGTCTGAGAAGCACAGCAGGAAAATAGGCAGCAGGTGCCATGCTCTCGGAATTTGCTTGGAGTAAAACAATCCCTGGTTCCATTGAGGCAAAAAGAGGGTGTTATTTCTTGTAGCGGTTATTGTTCTGCTCCCTAGAAATGCAGAATTACATTTATAGTTTATTTATAAATGGATTAAAAATATCTCCACATTTCTTGACTGACACATTTTGAATACCTATCAGTCTTTTAAATTTGCTAAAATTGTTGCTTATTTACTTACTGGCTGACTGCCTGTGAAACCTTACTTTTTTTTAAGTCATTTAAGCTTCTAGTTTATTTTGGAAAACCATAATAAAAATAAGGTAATATTCACTACATTATAGGATTTGAATTCAAAATAATCATTTCAAACTATGACTCTTCCGCTAGCTACCTATAAGATCTTGAGTTAGAGACTTAATCTCACAGTTTTGTTTCTTATCTGGAAAGTAGGGTTGCTGTGATTATTAAATGCACATGGCCCGAGATATAATTGGTGAATATATGTTAGGTGCTATTTTATGCTAAAAATACCTTAGAAATACCAAGATATAATAATTGAATTTGAAGGATTCCTTAAGGATCACCTATCCCGATCCTACACTTAACTCGTGAGGAAATTGCGTGAATTGTTGGTGATTACAAAATTAGTGGCAGAATTAAGGTTTGGATCTAGATTTCCTGATCAATGCTCTAATTTTCATGAATATTTCTTAATTCTTGTCTTAAGGAGAATTTTTCTTGGTTAAAAAAGGAAAAGAAAGAGTTAAAATCAGTTGCTGAATACTCATGGCAATTTATAGTTGTAATATCACTTCCATGAATAAAGAATTTAATAAATAAATGTTATAGTAACTCCGGATGTTAGACGTGGAACAGGATAAAGTGGCCAGATGGTTTATTTCAATGTAAAAATATTTTTCTTGCCTATTTCAAGACTTTTCAAAATCTAAAAGAAAGCGCAGCAAAAGTGCAACTGTGGAGAGTGGGAAGAGTTGGATTGGGATAAGGTTGAAATAACAACCTCACAAAAATGTATCTTGTAACAAAGAGGGAATGGATCCATCCTGAGTTTTCTATGGAGAAAATAAATTCAAATAGAATAAGATAAGAGAAAGTATTTCAAATGATTTTGAAACATAATGATTTCTGTATTACTATAGTAAGTATATACTTGCTGTATTGATTACAAATTCAAAGTACTGATTTATATATATAAATTATATATTATTATATATTATGTATATTATATTAATTATATAGTATATATTTCTATTTAATTTTTAAAGTTTATATATTTAATTTTTAAATTTAATCATATAATTATATATAATAGTATGTAATTATAATAATATATAATATATGTTATGATCTATATTATATTTATATATTATATTATACATATCTCTGTGTGTATATACATACACACACGTATGTATGTATGTCACTTTACCTCGTTTAGATCATAGATTGGTTGCTCTAGTACCATCCTTAAACTAGGTGTCATTCACAATACTGAGCATATTACACATGCTAAGTTCATTTACCTTTAGAGTTATCCTATGAGGCATGTACCATCTCCATTTTTGGTTGAAGAAATTGAGGCTCAAAGTAGTTAAGTTGTTTATTGAAATTACAGAATCAAAGTCTTATTCTAGTTTTCTTTTAAAGAATATTGAAGTTATAATTCTGTGAGGCCAGTGTGCCTCATTTAGGCCACAGGATAGTCCAGCAGAAGCCTCACACTCAAACCCACAGGCGGGGCCATGGATTAGAGCAGAACTACGGCTGATGTTCAGTCAGTAAGAACCGATTCAACTAAAATGATTGTTAACATTTGGAAATACTACTGTGTCACTTGGTAATTTGCTGCTGCCACAGATTTCCATGTGGATCTCCCACCTGCCTTGCACCAGTCTTCCTGACATATCCTTACCTGGGAATATGTGGATTTCCCCACAATCCAGTAAGGCAGAAAGCATAGCTGGCATAGCAGAAGGTTCCTGTACCCTTCTCAGGGCTTTGTCTAGCAGCAAAGAAGTGAGGGATGGGGAACTGACTACCTCCTGCTTTCTCATTCCATTGGTCAAACCCACCTGGAAGCCAGGGAACAAAGGAGTCTAGGAAATGCAGACTGTAGAGGTCAGCCTCCTGGGGCACAGAACCAAGCAGGGAAGAAGTGAAAATGGATCTGGTGGGGAAATGCAGTATAATCAGCATGGCATAGAATAGAAAATCATTACAAAAATTAAAATGAGCTCTAAAGCAATAAATAAATCTGCAATTCTGGCACAGCTGAGTTTATGGCCCTATGTTCATGTCTAATATAGGAATCCTAAATTAAGAGAAGGAAAGCAGAGGATTTGGGTTTCAGTTCTTTCAAGAGCAGTAGGTTTATGCTGCAGTTGTTTCCTATTCTGATCTAGAAGTCTCTTTAATAACCTCTCTGGAGTCGATGTAGACGCAGGGCCCTGAATTTGTCTATCGTTCTTCAACTGTTGGAAAATGTCAGCTCTTACCTCATATTCACTAATAGTCCCATTGTTGAAGTGGAAACATCTGCTGAAGAGATGGATCCATGATATTAGTCCTTGCAGTTAGACTGTGGGGCTACTGGCTTTTCAGAACCCTGGGATACTGAGGCATGGGTATTTTTTAGGGAGATCTGTTTAGGAAGACCTTACTTTCTCTTGCTGAATATGTAATGTGAACATGCTCTTGTTCAGTTTTGTTCAAGAGACAAAAGTATTTAGTATTTATAAACATCTTTTAAATAGAAACGTATAGATTCTTAAGTCTTCTGGGAGGATGATGTAAGCCTGATTATAGAAGAGCAGTAATATAAAAGCCTGAGCATAAATGAGCAGGAATTTGAATGTTTTTAAACTATGACAGGAATTTACTTGCATGAGAGTTTCACAGGAGCTACATATGATGGAGGAACCCAGAGTCAAGTGAAAAGCCAATGTGATACTCCTGAAAGAACTCTGTGTTATCACTGTTATCACTGTACTCCCATTAAGTTATATATAGTTGGCTAATTAATTTGGAAGTTATATTATCTCCATCTATTAGTTTTCTAGGGCTGCTATAAAAAAATTCCACAGACAGGGTGGCTGAAAGACAAGAAATATATTTTCTCATAGTTCTGTTGGGTAGAACTGTTCAAGGTGTAGGTGGGTTTGTTTTCTTCTGAGGCCTCTCTCCTTGGCTTACAGATGGCTGCCTTCTTCCTGTGAACTCACGTGGTTATCTCTCTGTCTGTGTTGTTTGTGTC
Organism: Ceratotherium simum simum; assembly: GCF_057802395.1. Lineage (NCBI taxonomy): Eukaryota > Metazoa > Chordata > Mammalia > Perissodactyla > Rhinocerotidae > Ceratotherium > Ceratotherium simum. Next base: position 100,183,618 of record NC_141940.1, on the reverse strand, counting down.
CTAATCTCTTCTTATAAGGACACCAGTCATATTGGATTAGGGCCCATCCTAATGACCCCACTTTAGCTTAATTACCCTTTTAAAGACCCTATCTTCAAATACAGTCACATTCTAAGTTACTGGGGGTTAGGGCTTCAACATATGAATTTAGGGGGACACAATTCAGTCCTTAACACTCCATGAGTTCTCTTTTCACTGACCTGTAACCCTCTTAATGTGCTCTACCTCCATATGTACTGCACTGTTACATAGCATTAGCATGGCACATTTTAGTTGGATGTCTATACAATATCCATTTATCTCTTCCCTTTCTTCAGACTACCAAGATATTCCTTCAGATATCCACCTGTTTATGGGAGCATTAGCACCAACAGGTAAGTTTGAATTGACTTAGATCAGTCAGCATATTCCATTCTCTTTGGCCACAGTCACTGGTGTGGTGCTGGACATATGATCTATGCCAGCGCAATTACTGTGAACTTGTAGGATTCTTTCTTTTACTGTGGCAGATATTTTTCCTCTGAATATGGACAAGAAACATGCAACCTTTGGAGTTTTTGGCAGCCATCTTGTGACCATGGAGGGGAATCAGGTCTAAGATGATGCTGCAGAAGGAGAGAGATGAAAAGGATCAGGGTTCATGTACACCCCATTGATCTATTGAATTGTACCATCCTTAAAATTCACCTCACATCTGGACTTTCTAGCTGTGTAGACCAATAAGTTTCCTTTACTGTTTGAGCCGTATTCAGCTTGTCTTTTTGCAGTTGAATGTATTCTGATACAAGGCAGCAATGCTTTGTGCTTTCTGATCTTTCAGAGATAACCTTCCGTCAAATCAAACAATATTTATTGTTCATCCTCTATGTATGTGCCAGTCACTCTACTAGGTGCAGGAGAGATGATATTATACAAATTAGATAACCGTTGCTTTCTTAGCTTACAGTCTAGTGCTGGAGACAAGCTTTCATTAAATAATCACACAAATAAATGTACAATTGCAACCTTTGATGAGCACAATATAAGAAATATACTCAAGATTATAAAAGACTATAAAAGGAAGAACTCACTTGGTGCTTCTTCCAGTTAAGGTTTCCCTAAGGAGAGGACATTTACCCTAGAATTTGGAAGAAAAGTGCCAGTTAACTAGGTGATGGAAAGGAAAAACATGGACAAAGTCTCTGAATCAGGAAGGAAGATGGTATAGCATTTAAGGAACTAAATAAATGCCAGTATGGGTGGCTCACATAGATTAAGTGGGAGAGGGTGTGGCATGGCATTCTTTTAAAACAATACTTGTTGTGGGGATTTGAGGTCTGGGGCTTCTCTCATCCTATTTAAAAACAAATTAGGTGCCATTAGTTCATGGTGCTCCTTATCTAGTGGTGAAGACAACAGAAACTTCTCATTATAAATTTTCTTCTGAAAACACTGTGGACATTTCTTTCTCCATTTACCTTGAAGATCTGGCATATTCAAGATACGTAAGAATTAGTGCAGAGTTTCTGTGTGCGCATGAATGTGTGTGTGTGTGTGTGTATTCGTAGATATATGTGTGTTTATGAATGTGTGTCTATTTATGAATGTGTGTACCTGTGTGTATTACGAATGTCTTTGTGTATATATGTGCATGTTTGTGAATGTATGTGTGTGTTGGGTATTTGTATATATTTATGAATGTGTACGTGTGTAGCAAAGGCACTAAGTAGAGGCTTGGCTCTGTTTATGCTATGGGGCCAGGCCTAAGCAAACATATATAGTTATCTTCAGAATCCATTAAATCCATAAAGGGATTTTCCTCTAAGATTGTCAAAACATCATCTTAGGGTAAATGGGACATTTACCAAATTCTTCAAAGTTTATTGCAAACATCAGCATCGGTCCTTTCTGGCTCCTTCTCTCTGGACTCCTAAAAGAACATTTTAGGCCTATCTTTCTGCCAAGAGTCAAGTTCCAAGAGCAGAGAGAAGTTATGGTTTGAACAAAAAACAAACTCTGAACTGACCCTTTGAGTACCAGACACTTAATTTCTTCTCTCAAAGAAATCAATATATAGACTATGCCTTCCTTATAGAAAATATCTGAAATGTTTGCCTCTAGATTTATTAAGCAGTAGGATGTCAGCAGCACGGTCTGATGGATGTAGCAGAAGATTCAGCAAAAAGAACTATTTGAGAAAACAATATTAGACAACATCTTTAGCGATAGTTACAAACCCCAAATTTAATAATATAGTGGACATGTTTTGATAAAATATTTTCAGCTATTGTATGCTATGAAGTAGAAGGAAATATAAGCCATACTTTCTCTTAGGTATGTTATGTTTTTGTGAGTCATATAATACAACTATGTTATCTTTAGTTATATAGGTAAATATGAAAATAGTTAAGGTACACAAAATATTGAGATAAGAGTTCAAGGGTAGAATGTAGAATAGAATCCTGCCTGGCAGGGCAGGATTAATTGATAAATGAATCCCAGCAATCAGTCATTATGTCAACTCAGAGAAGAAAATTCCTTTTCCAGCTGTAGAAAGCAGTGTCTTAACATCGAGAACAGAAAGAATTTGAATTTAATAAACGGAAGGTGTTTATTAATCAGGATTACACTTGGCTGCTAGCTAAAGAAAACCCTCCAAACAGTGGCTCTCACACACACAAAGTCTAGGAATAGGCAATCCATGTTATTGGGAGGCTCAATATTCTTTTCAGGCACCCAAGCTCCTTTGGTCTTCTTGCCTTACCACATATGGTGTGTATGCCTTTCACCCTTATGGTCACAAGATGGCTGCTGCACTTCCAGCCATCATGTCTCTCCATTTTCCCGGTAGGAAGACAGGAAAAGTGTAAAATAAAAAGGAAAAGGTTCTTCTCCTCATGATGATTTGCATTTTTATTTTATCATCAAGGACTTTTGTGGGGAACTTGTCACATGACCACCCGTAGCTGCAAGGGTGGCTAGGAAGTCAAGTATTTCCCTTTCTAGCTTCAGTAGTAGAAGAAAGTGAGAGAGTTGGTTCAGTTGTTGAGTGAGCCAACATACAGGATCTGCCTCAAGGGTAACTCATCCCAGCACGTAATCTGTAAGTCTGAACTGCAGAGGAAGGAAAGCACCGGATATAGTGTAGGGGACAGTAACTAAACCTTATTGGTTGAAATATAGGAAACACTAAAAGAATAGTGAGGGAAAATATTACCAAGATGGTTGGGGCCTGTACTAGGTTGAACAGTGTCCCACCTAGAACCTCAGAATGTGACCTCAGAGCATGGCCCTGCTGACACCTTGATTTTGGACTTTGAGTATTCAGAACCAAGAGAGAATAAATTTCTGTTGTTTTAAGCCACCCAGTTTATGGTACTTTGTTATGGCAGCCCAGGGAAACTAATACAGGGCCCTATTGTGAAGTTCATGGAACATCAGATTTAGAATTGAGTTATTATACTGTTGACCACTATCTCAAAAGTGTTCTTAAGTGTCCTTCAAGAAGTTGGAAAATGTTCTGCAAAAAATGATTCTGATGAGTTAATTTGAGAAGTACTTCATATCTTAGCTCTAAATTGGAAATTCGCATGGAGTTTTTGGGATACCAAAGGTTATGAGAAGTAGAGAAACTGACTTTACTCTGTTCATTTGTATTTTCCAAGTATATTTGAGCACAGATTCCCTTTCTTTTTCATCAAACAGCATGTATCATGTCCAGAAACATATGTGTTTTGAGGATCTTGGGTGAGACATGCTAATGTAAGGAATGACAAGTACGTGAACCAGTGTTATGTTTAGGAAATGGAATCCTGCAGAAATGTGTAAGATAGAGTAGAAAGGAGAGGAGCTGCCGACAGGAAGAGCAAAATATGAACAGGGAGCAGGGTGGTGATGAGAAAAAGATTAATGGTAAAGAGATAACCAAGGGAGGGCCAGCCCCATGGCTTAGCGGTTAAGTGCATGCGCTCCGCTGCTGGCGGCCTGGGTTCGGATCCCTGGCGCGCACTGACGCACTGTTTCTCCGGCCATACTGAGGCCGCGTCCCACATACAGCAACTAGAAGGATGTGCACCTATGACATACAACTGTCTACTGGGGCTTTGGGGGGAAAAATAAATAAATAAATAAAATCTTTAAAAAAAAAGAGAGATAACTGAGGGAGAATGCACAAGGCATGGAGACACTGGTGAGATAACTCTCTCCTATTTACGAAACAGCAACTATAGTATTAAAGAGACCTTTTTACATGTAAAATTTCTTTTGGCAAATTTTGGACTAGTGTTCACTGTAGTACTGTAGGAGTTTCATTATTATTTATTTATTTTGGTTTGTTTACTTTATCTGGATATGTATGAATATATTTTTCTATTTTACTTGAATGTGATATTTCCGATTGTATATGCTCAGGAATTTAGCCAGTGATTTGATCCCCAAAAGCAGATGAAGGGCATGAAGGAGAAGAGGATCTACAATGAAAACATATTCTTAAATTCCTCAAATCTGATTTCTGATCAGTGGCGAAGGAGATATTAACCTCTGAGGAATCCCCTCCACCGACTCCCCCATTCCCCACACCTGCCCAAAGTGAGCTAGGACTGCTTGACTCCTTACCTCCAGGAGAGGCCGGTGAGAATTTGTCTCCTCATCTCAGTTTCTGGAAGTCGTTATTACATTCCATGGATCTGCAATTGCGGAATTTAGATCAAGTTTCCATCAAGAGCCCACAGAGGAGAAAAATGCCACATATGGTTGGAAATTTCTAGTCTTCCAATGATAGGTGACATTGATTTCTAAGCAAGGCTTAGTATCAATAAATTAGTTTAAAAGGTTTATCTAACTAAAAACATGTCATAAACTCCTGCCTACTATATCTCTTACTTAGAATAAGTCTGAAGTTAATAAGAATATTCTAGGCTTTGATGACAGGTAATTCTCGGGAACTTTTGCTGCCACTCCACCTAACAATTCCATGCCATGGCCCTTACTCCGGGTTGAGTGCTGTCGATTTGTTCGTTTCCTACTTGAGGGCAACATTGAATAAAAAATGGCAGCTGTGTTTTAAATTGAGGTAACATTTAGAAATGATTTAAGAAACTTGATTAATGAGAACACAGACTATTAAGATTCAGTCATTAGGAGGCTTGATTTTACCTTTTTCATGTTTGAAACAGGTTCTAAATAACGCTCCATCAACCTGTTATAAAGCATTTATAAATGGCATTGCATAGAATTATTTACAAGTCTCTTGAACGTGATAAAACGCTTCTTATAATAAATGCTTATGTAAAAGGCAGTGCTATTAGTCATTCATTAAATGTTAATAACATTTATCAATGTTTATTTCCTTTAAAATGGCAAGAAAAATAGGTATTTCATATTGAAAAACATCAACTGAAATAAGGATTTTATTTTTTTCCAGATTTGACTCTAGACTGAAACAGATTGTTACCTTTTGAAAATTCTAGTTATTAATGGTAACTAGACTTACTGTGGTGATCACTTTGTATTGTATACAAATATCAAATTAGTATGTTGTACACCTGAAGCTAATATAATGTTATATACCAATTTTACCTCAATAAAAAATTCTACTTATTGACATTAATGTAGATGAAAAGAATGTGTGTGCATTTTTGTAAGACACCCAGTCTCTACAGTAAAGAGCTCTGTGAGAATATAAGTAAGGAAAAAAATTAAAATTGGGTCGTGCACTATAATTTTAAAACATTCTTTGTATTTCTTAAGGAAAGTGTCTCTAAATATTTCTTCATGTTCTTATTTAGTATATTTGTGCCGTCTTCTGGTGATGATCAGTTACGTTGGAAATATTTAATTTAGTAGCTCCTGCCTGATAGCATCAAAATAATTTGGTATTTCCACACAGAATCGCCAGCTGACATTCTTTAGATTGTATGGAGTGCTGCAAAACTGAAATGGAGCCACAATAGAGGCTCCCCTTAGTAAATGGAGATAGGGCGATTTTACATAATGACCACTCTGTTAGTCGGCTAGCCCCAATATACCAGAATGGGTGGTAAATAAAATCAGCACTTAGACTTCTTTGTTGGCATTCTTTTTTGTTGTTGTTGTTGTTTATTTTTTGTTTATTGCGGTAACATTGGTTTATAACATTGTATAAATTTCAGGTGTACATCATTATACTTCTATTTCTGCATGGATTACATCATGTTCTCATGTTCACCACCCCGATACTAATTACAATTCATCACCCCTTAGACTTTTGAGGGGATGGGGAATATGGTGTTATGAAACCGTATCTGATATGGTAGGTGTGGATCTATTGTATGCTATGTTCGAGTATGACAGTGTATTCTGAAAAGGTTTTCCTGCATAGTCTTCCTTCAGAGAGTGGGCCTTATTTGTGTCAATGCTTGGGAAGAGTTAAGTCCTTAGACTAGAAAGAAGAACTTAGAAGGAAATTCAAATTGGGCCAAAATGAGCAAAAGAACCGCATTTTGGACTTTGCTTTGTTGAGTTTAGACCTTCAGGAATCTAGAATTATGTATGGGCTCTTTTTCATGACAGATATTAGAAGTTTTGCTTCATGGAAATGTGCTATGAGTTTCATAGAGAGGCTTTTCTGTAGAAGTCCTCAGATCGAAAACAAGCAAACTGCACCTTATAAATCAGATTATCTATGTTTGTGTTTCCCTCTGTGTTTATTTCCCTTTGGTTATCCTCTAATTCAGGTCTTTTCAAAGTCCTGTTAAGTGGAAAAATCTAGTAGTTCCCAAGACTCTCCTTGAGACGGTAGGCCCTAGGATCCCTGATTCTGCTTTACCTGGAGCAGCTCTGTGTTGATTGAAATTTTTTGCAAATGACAAATTGAAACGACTACCTTAACCTTTAATAAAGTCAGCACAGCTGTAAGATATTCAGAGATGAATTTTTTGGCTATGAGGAAGTTTCTCTATTCATCTCTCTTCCAACCTCCATTCCCACTCCTGGCCAATACGGTCATCTCTATAGTAACTAGCAAGAAACAAAAAGAGAAAATACATTTCAGAAAATATTTTGGAATTTTTATGTAGAATGGTGGTTGCCCTCTGGGAATTCTCATTCCATTATTATTGGATACTTTATTTTAATAAGAAAGTCATGGTTTTCTTCCCTAACCTAATTGTTTTTCTAAGAGTTGCAGACATGGCTGACAAAATAAGTTAGAAGTATAGAGAGGTGAAGTGAGGTTTACAATCCATTAATACTGGATTAATATAACTGTAGATTTAGTTCCTTAAAGTAGAAATCTATGAATTGGAAAAGCTGTCATTTGAAACACCTTCAGATGGGCCCAGAACGAATTGATTGGTGAAATATGCACAGGATTTCAAAGTATCTTTTTTTTTTTTTTTTTTGTGAGGAAGATCAGCCCTGAGCTAACATCCATGCCAATCCTCCTCTTTTTGCTGGGGAAGACCGGCCCTGAGCTAACATCTATTGCCAATCCTCCTCCTTTGTTTCCCTTTTTTTCCCCAAAGCCCCAGTAGATAGTTGTATGTCATAGTTGCACATCCTTCTAGTTGCTGTATGTGAGATGCCACCTCAGCATGGCTGGAGAAGTGGTGCATTGGTGCGTGCCTGGGATCCGAACCCGGGCCACCAGTAGTGGAGCGCGCGCACTTAACCGCTAAGCCATGGGGCCGGCCCCTCAAAGTATCTTTAACACAAGATCTGCATGTTTACTATGTGGTGTAATAAATTCCTCAACTCTTGGTTTCACGTTAGCTAATTTTATCATAATTTTTTAAAAAGCTGCATGTATTTGCTGATATGATTTTATTCAGTAGAAAAATCCAAAATAATATATTTTTATTATGAAAAATTTAACCATTATTATGGAGGGCTTACTAATTTCTAGTCAGTGCACTAGGTATTTTACATACATTATTGCATTCCATTCTTAAAACAATCCTGTTACCTGTTATTATACCCAGTGCAGGCATGGGTTACATAGATTTTTCAGATTAAGGATTTATCCATTCTATAGATATGGCTATTGATTTTTTATGGTAACCAAAGTGATCTAACAACACATATTTGACCACTGTCATTTGCAAATGTCCTGGCCTATTAGTAAATAGGTTTTTTTATCAGTAGGCATAATGGAATATTTACATATTGTATTATGAATAATTCTTCCAGAAAATATGAATGCTCTATATTAGAAAAAAAGCACAATAACAGAAAATGAGCATATTAAAACACCAAAGTAATTTTATTTTATCAGAATAGCATTTCATAATACCATGGCTCCTACCAATCACTATTCTCATTTTACATTTGAATGTATACCTTCTAAATATTAATATATAGATAAATATATATTGGTAGCTACATATGATACGTATAGATTTTAACTAGGATCACATTAGTGTATCACGTGACATGCTTTTAAAAACGTAAATAAGGTTAACTTTTTATGTATACTGAGAAATTGTTTGAAGCCATAATTTCTAATGGTTGTTTGTGTTCAATCATATTAGCTAAATAATCTGTTTTTGAGTATTTATTTTTTGATATACTATTTTTGATTTATGAAACATTAATGTGGAAAGCCTGTGCTCATAATAAACCTAAATTTCATATCTATATGGTGCTATATGTTTGTATGTTTTACTATGTAAAAGGTGATGATTGAATCATAATATCTATAATTATGGAGGATTATTTTAATTTTATTTGAAATGGAAATATGATAAACAGTTTATATCATATGTCTTGTTGACTAATCTTTATGGCAAAGTGATCATGGCTTTCAGGTTAAAGATTGTCCTTAGGACTTCAGTCTATTAGGTTAGAGAAGAAGAGAAGAGGTGAAGGGAAATTACCACCAGCACAGACGAACTCAGACAACGTATAATTCCTCCTTAGTCCTTTATCCATAGGTAGACATACTTCTATGATCCAGAATACTTTCTGAATGATAACAAACATATTCAGCTACTGGTAAGTCTACTTTTACTATGACGTTTCTTGTTTTCATATTGAATTAGTCCTTCAATATTTTTGAGGACCAGTTTTTTGGCAGAGTAGATGTGTGTGGGACAGAATAATCAGAAGTTAGTATCAACCATCTGTTATATAGTAATAATTTTAATGTATTCAGCGATGCCTGATTTAATGGTTTTTATATTTGGTTTCTTGTTTTAGGAAGAAGCTTCATTACTGACAGAGATATATTGTCATCAGAAAAGAATGGAAAAAATTATATTCTGCCTGAGAATGCTTTCACATACACCTGATGTGTGACAATGCCTACCACACACCACTAAAGCCAGCTTTAAAAAGGACTGTTAAAGCCAGATGAAAAGTCAAAACTGATAATGAGAGCTCATAGCCAGTGATATGTTGACTTCAGATCCTCCTTTTCTGGTTCTGTCAAATGCATCGAAGAGTGAGTAACACTCAAAGCCTGGATGTGGTATACATTGTGTGCTAATAGCCAAAGCCAATTAATACAATAAATTATTTTCAGAAGATTCCATGGATGATAATTAAAATCCTAAGATTGAACAATAATTTTACAGGCATTTTATTAGTAGTAGTTATAACGACCAAAGTAAAAATCAGGATAATATGATTTCAAGTAGAGGGAAATAAAATTGAGTAATATAGATGAAGCTAAATTATGAAAAGCCTTAAAAATTGGATGGAGAAATCTAGAAGTGATGGAGCAAACAAAAGGAAGACATTTAATTTGGCAGAATGAAAGTGTTATTTTAGGAAGATTAATCAAGGATGATAATTTTACCCTTTAGTTACTAGAAACTAAATAAGATGTTAAAATTACATAATGGATTAAGAACATCTTGCATTGTCAAGCAAGTTCACTTAAAAGAGCATAGAAGCAACCTATGTGGCATGTTCAATGATCAGTGATCGAATAGAAAGATGAGTTAAATCAGTCTTCGATCAAATAGCAGCTTTGAGCATAAGAAAATGAGAACATCATAAAGTAATAAACCATTCAAAAGAGGCAGATCACCAAAATAGGAATTAATAGAGTATAAGTTGTCCTAAATATTAGAATTCTTGTCTAGTTTCTTCCACCACCTGACACAGCTTTTCTTAATTCATTGAACCTCATAGAGCTATTGTGAAAAATGAAGGAATTGGACATTGTTATCTCTAAGGTTTCACCTTGCAATACATTACTGTATTTTATCAATTCTAAGATGCACACTTTTCACATTTTAACTTCTCTGAAATCAGGATGTGTCTGTGTCTTACATTCACCGTTGTCCAGCTAGCAGTTATGTTGTACTTGTCATTGCCTGCTCATGTGCACTCTTGGTCATAGCTTTTAATATCATTTCAGTTGAGTTATGTTACTAAACATGTTGAGTTTCATTGCTTTTCAATATTATCAGTAATTACAATATCATTTGGTTTGAAATATAGAATCACTTGGCCATGAAAATACAGCAGTAGGGCACAAATTTGATGCTATTAAAGCAAATGTTTATCATTGGGGAGGTAAACATGATTTCAGGATTTTCTGCAAAGAAGTACAAAAATGCTTCATGAGACCTTAGAGAGATTCCCATCATAAACAGACATTGCTGTTTTAGGTTTTGTTACATTCTTTTGAAATTGCCTAATATACTCCAAGCAATGTCACTCTAGGCAGGAGAAATTTCCAAATCGCTTGGAAGTAGAAGAGAAAACTTCAAAGCAAAAGGAAGCTGGTGTGACCAGATCATGTGTCATGCAAGACTTTCATTAAAGCAATATATCATAATTTAATGTGCGACATATTTCTTCCTTAATTGTTTTAATGAGTCTTACAATTGAAAATCTCTTAGCTTTGAAGAAACATGGTATGTGCTTCTAAGCAACCAAAATTGATTTCCCAAATTTCAGGCATCATCTCACACATTTTACTCACATGTATGATTCCAGACCTCTTATGTAGTTGACTCTGAAGTTATACAGAGTCCTAAAAAACTGGTTTAAATGCATAACAGATTGCAAAAACAATTCGTGTTTTTTTATGGGGAAGAGTATAAGTTTTAGTTTCTACTTTACAATGTCTGCATAAAACTAGCTATAGAGTCAATATTACATTGGATTTCGTACTTGTAAAATCACAATGAATTTACAAGCAAACTCTAAACGAAGAGACTGAAATACTATGGATCATTTCTTGAGCTGCACTGACATGTGGGAACGATTAGAAATAAAGATTTTCTGCCCTTAATTCAGTTGTGATTATCATACACAAAAAGTCATGATCAGAGGCTAATGTAATCTCTGCATCAACAATCTTGATAATTTTTATAACTTTCAATGAGCTTTCAGATTCCAAATGAGAAATCCCAGATTACTCTCAAATTATGAAGTGTCGTCCAATACCCTAATGCCAGAGTAGAGTAGGCAGAGTCCTTACCTACATATTAAAAATAAGGCTTAGGTGTTAAACTGGGAAAAACTGCTTTCCAACATATATATTTTTTTAAATAGCCAACCCTGCAACATTTTCTCAAGAGTTGCTTTTCTGTGCTTTGTGCTTCAGTTATTTTTCTTCATGTATACAGCAGTGTTTGCAATTATTGGCTATCTTTTACTCCTGATTTCCCTTGTAGAAGATTGATTAGCACAATCAGTCACCGGAAAGCAATTTTCATCACCAAAGGCGGCTTCTTTTCTCTCTTGATTAGCAGCCCTGCTGCAAGTTATTCAGCGGAAATAGATAATCTGTAAGAACACTGCCAGACAAACATTCTGATAAGAAAAAGAGGGTTGAACCTGAATATTGCTGACAATATCCCAGGTAGACAAAAGATCAATGAAGCCCTGCTCCCTCATGTTGCTGTGATATTCATCTTTTATTTGGAGAATTGGGCCTTCAGTACCGGCTTTTGTCTTTTCTCATTTCCGTATGAATCTTTGGGTCTTTGAGAGCACACATTTGCCTGTGTTCTGTGTGAAGAGAGGGAGAATGCCTATTACGTATCAGTACCACAAACCAATGATGCATAATTTCTATATGTATGTTGTGTCACCCACACTAAAAGCAGTGTCTATCTGAAGAAATAAGTCAAACAAAATTCAGCTGAACCAGATAATTGTCTGTTTGTTCCTTTAAATTATTTACTATGATGTTATAAATATTAGTTTTCCAGTTTCAATTTAAAGTAAGTTTAGGGAGGAAATATTTATGTCGGCAGAAAAAAGGTGAAAGGGGAAGTGCAATAATTCTTTCCTTGTAAAGCTTGCTTTACTTTCTCTGCTCAGAAAGAAGAACGCATGGAGAAGCAGCATGATAGAGTGGAAAAGTTAATACATTTTGGGACCATGCATATTTGGTTAAAATCCCCAGCAGGCCCACTTGATAGCTGCATGGCTTGAACAAGCCAATTAACATTCCTGAACCTCAGTTCTCTCATCTGTAAAATGGGCACAATAGTAACTACTTTGTCAGGATTAGAGATATTGTATACAAAAAGCCCAACTCGTAGTAGGTTCTCAGTAAATGATAACTATTTTATTACCTTCCTCTATATCTATCTATCTATCTGTCTATCTATTTGTTTATCTTCCTACCTATTTATTTAATTAGATATCTATATAGATAGATAGATATAATAACATAGAAGACTAAGTTGGAGGTGTGCTTTCTTGCTCTCACCTGGAGGCAAAAGAGGTAGAGAATCTTCGTTTAAGCATTTAACTCCCATATGGTTTTAACCCATATAATGCTGAAGTACCAAGTGGCCAAAACAGTGCTGCATTAGATGAAAAAACAATTGACTATCCAAAACCAATTGGAGAGCCATTTAACTTTTTAAACTTTAGTCTCTAAAGAAATGGCTATGTATATTTATACTTTTTAACAAACAACATAACTTTAAACCCTCTCTCCTTTTCTCTCTGTCACAATATCACATGCATGGCAGCAGAATCAAAGACTTTCCCCTCCCTCTACTGAAATGCTCCCACACTCCCAAACCTAGTCTTTCCAGCCCATATCCTCTCTCTCCCCCAGATATGGTCCAATCCATTCTATGTCTTCACTGCTTTCTGCTCTTTCCACTACAGATCAAAACTATCCATCCTCTATCATCCTTTATCTTGCTATTTCTCCAGTTCTGGCCAACCAAAGGCCCCAGAAGAAGCAGGCAGAGGTGGACAAGGGAGCAGCTATGAATACTCTTTAGTTAACTACCCCCCATCCCTCTCCCCTCTAGCTACGTGTTGAACGTGAATCGAATTCAGAGAGGCCAATTTTTGTTTTCTGTTATTCAGGATATTAGGGAGGAAGATTCCTTGGGCTATCTAAACCCCTTTTATTTATAATTTCCATCAATGTGTTAGCAGAGAGTAAAAACAAAATTTTATATATAACAGAAAACCAAAAACTGGTTTAGGATTATAGGAATCCCTTAGTGGCACAGTCTGAAAAAAACATGAAGCATTTTTGAAATTGTGACCTGTTTTATTGATTTACAGGGAAAGTTCCACTAAATGAATGTCTGAATGGACTAAGAGTATAGTTAAGAATGGGTAATAATCAGGCCAGCTCTGATGGCCTAGTGGTTAAAGTTCAGCACACTCCACTTTGGTGGACTGGGCCTGGTTCCTAGGCAGAGAACCACACCCCTTGTCTGTCAGTTGCCATGCTGTGGCGGCAGCTCACATGGAAGAACTAGAAGGACTTACAACTAGAATATACAACTATGTACTAGGGCTTTGGGGAAAAAAAAAAAATCGAGAGAAAGATTGGCAACAGATGTTAGCTCAGGGTGAATATTTCCCAGCAAAAAAAAAAAAAAAGCAAAAACACAGACATAAATTAAAAAAAAAAAGAATGGGTAATAATCAAAGCCAGAATTTTTATTTTCTAGAAAGCAAAGTTGAAGATTTTTTTCTGAAAATTAGGTAATGAATGTTCTGAAAAACTGTAGCGGGTCTGACTAATTGTGCTTTATCTTCATCTCCCTTATGCTTGGGGGCATTTCTAGCTAACATTTTCAACCTCCAGAAAAGAAAGGCATAATGTGCCAGTCAATTTCCTAAAATACAAACTAAAGCCTACTTCATGTGTCGTGTGAATAAGCCATTAAGAGCTGAGACTGGTTGCAGCATAACTTGCTCTGAATTACCGTGATAATTCAAGTTTAAAAGGCTCCACAACAGTTTTGCAAGGAAGGAAATAGACTGAGGGAATTACTGACCTACGCCAAATTTAAACTTACACACACCCAGCTGTTAGGAAAATGCAAAACTGTACCAAAAGGGAAGCAAGGCTGTAGAAAAATTTCTGATTATTAGCGTGAGGTTAACGTGGTGTATTTTTGTTGTAATGTGTAAAATTAATTTTAGCAAATAGTGGCCCTCTATCATTCGCTCTTTATTATAATATATGTGCAACCAGTTCAGTTATTTCTTAAAATGTATAAATTAGATTAAAAATCACCTATTAAAACTATGATATAGTTACTCATTCACCGAGTGGTTGGCACCAACAGCATATTACATGCTGATAGTCCCATGTATATTGTCTCTCAGCCATCGCAGCAACTCTTGTAAAAAAGATTTATATAATTAATAGAATGACTAGGACACATATTAATGATAAGTGTTTCGAGTTACATAGTTTCATATTTAGGCAGCCCTGTTCTTCACTGCGGCAGTCACACATTCCGCTGTATGGAGATGTGTGAGCACAAAGGCGATAGAAATTAGACCTGCAATTTTTGGCTTTGCCCCATGAAATTGCATCTGAATGACTTTACATGGCTTTGATATATGAGAATATTAGAACCAAGCGTTCCATTTGATGATCAGTTGGGAGAAGGCATTTCAAGTAACTGAGACCTTTACCTACATGAGAAAGTTCATGTATGTAGTGTCTACTAGGAATTTTATTCTAGAATTCTAATGCTCCTAAGGGGCACTTCTTGTCTCTTTAGACAAATTGGATATATTTCCTGCCACCTAACTCTTTCCAAAAAAGGTCTGTTATCTTATATCTAATATGTGTAATATGTCCCCAAGTTCATAACCTCTTCTAGATTTATGCAAATAAATGCCATCCATTATTGTTCTTGGATCTATTCTTCATGAACTACAGAGTCATCATCTTAAAATGTCAACTGGATCATGCCATCTCCTCCCCAAGACTTTTTAAGGATTTCTCATTATACCTAAAATAATATCTTGACTGCTTTGGGAATTGACCTCAGCCTTCCTCAACACACTCTTGGCACTCCATTGCCCTGCTAGCACCTCCCTGTGCTACTCACCCCTGACCTCCTTTCATTCCCTCAAACACTCCAAGTTCTTACGTCATGGGTTTGGTACATCTTCCTCCTTGCCCTTTCCATGCCTGGCTTCTTCTCATCCTTGAGGACATGCCGTACACGATTACTTCTCAGAGAGGCCTTCCTTGAGTTTTCAATTGAAATTAGCTTCCCTGTACACTTTAATAAAACAAACTTACACTTTATACAGCACTCATCACGGCTCTTAACTGTGCCTACTTATGTGATCATTTGTTTATCTCCAGACAAATAAATATGTCAGTGCAAGGGCTTTATCTATTTCACTCAACACAGTATCCTTAGAGCCTAGCACAGTGCCAACATTTCTCGAAATGGATGAATTAATGCTGTCTAAACTCTTCTTTAAATGGACTGGACAAATTCAATGATGTATCTATAAAAAATAAATATAAATTTCTCCCCTTCCTAGAATCTCCTGTCCATATGGCTTTTGTTTTGATATTTTTCTTGTTCTGGTGGTTATAAGTGGTGGTTATAGAAATAGATATTAATAAGCACTGAATTGTTTTCTATAATAGAGTAAGAAAATAGTGTCATTGAGGGAATATGGTTCAATTGAGGAGTAGAGGGAGTCAAGAAATGTCAAGATGACAGTGTTATTTGGGGTGGTGGAATTGGGGAGAAATCTCCTGTACCTAGGTGACCAACGGATTTGAAGGATAAGCATATCTAATGTGCCATTTAAATTTACTTTGGTATATCATGCTCATATGTTATTCAATAGAATTCTGTTTAAAATAATATCCTGTTTGCTTTTGGCTTGGGGCCTCAAGGAGTAGGGTATGTGTCTCATATTAGGTTTTCCCTTAGGATGGGGTGAAAGGAACAATCCTGAAACACAGAGTAGAGCATGAGAATTAATTGAAGGCAGATAATCAGAGCGAGTTCTTCCCTCTACTCTGACACCTCTATTAGGAATTTGCAAAAATCTTTGATGGGATGTTGGGCTATCTACAAGGGGTTGAGACCAATATTATCTAGGTTTCTTTCAAAGGCCCTAGAGCATGTCCCTAACAAATAGTTTAGGGTCGTTAAGCTTAAGGCATCATAAAATTGACCCAGGGTTACAACAAGCTCCAGACATTGATGTTAGTAATATTGTCTAGGAATTATTTGATGATTCAGCTAACACTGTGGCATCTCTGCCATAAAATATTCCACAATCCCATCAAAACCACGTGAAATCATGTATAAAAAGTCATTGTGGCTCTTTATTGCTTTATAGCTTTCCAGGCTCCAGGAAGGCAGGGTTCTATATCTGTTATAACATTTTGCAACTGTTGCTTAAAAAATACTATATACAATAAGATAGACAATGAAATGCTTTTGAGCTACACACACACACACACACACACACATACACACACACACACACACATATATACATAGACATACACATATCTATACATACATAAATTATATATATATCAAAATATATCTAGTGGAAATGTTATACATTATTTCCCAAAGTAACTTCCAAACATATAGACAATGAAAGCTATCATTAAATATATCTGCAGCAGTCCCTCCTTATCCACGGGGGGTATGTTCCAAGACCCCCAGTGGATGCCTGAAAGTGACTATCTAAGTGACTAACAGCGGGTAGCATACACAGCATGGATCTGCTGGACAAAGGAAAGATTCGCCCACCTCCCAGGCGAGCAGAGCAGGACAGCGCAAGTTTTCATCACGCTACTCAGAACGGCATGCAATTTAAAACTTATGAATTGTTTATTTCTGGAATTTTCCATGTAATATTTTCGGACCACGGATGACCATGGGTAACTGAAACCACAGAAAGCAAAACTGCGGATAAGGGGGGACTACTGTAACCATTTAAAGTAAAATCAATATTCTTAGCTCTCCAATGTTTGTCATAAATTAACAGCTCTGAGCTATTATTTTTATATTCTTAACATTATAAATGTTATATACTTGTGTCACAGAAAACTGGAAATATTGAGCACAGTTAAATACATTCACAATTGCAATTGCTTTGATGCTAAATTTTTAGCTTATTTCCTTCCTGATTTTCTCCCCTTAAGCTTGATGTTGGTTATTGCTGCTGTTTCTTTTTGTTTTTGGCAAGATTGTGGGGTTTATTTTAATGTATTTTCAATGAGGAAATATATCATCTGTTGACAGTATAGCTCTTGAAAAATAAAAGGAGTATAGATATTATAAGACAAAGCAAACTCCAGTCATGAGATACCACATACATCATGTGAAAGCAACAATCTGATCTCTAGGTTATGAAAACTGGAATTAAAAAGTCACTACACAGAAAATGTCCACCTTTCCTGCTTGGCAAAGCTTGGGTGCAATTCCGTGAAATGTTTAATAAGCTGGATTTTTCCCCATTGTGTAAACAAAATGACAAGACTAAATCTGTCCCTGGCAATTTCAATCTAAATCCATAGTTGCACAAAACACCAGACCCTGTGCATTTCACCTGTTAGTGTAACCATATTTTCTTAGGTAGTGGGAGAGAAGGGAAAGTGACTACAGAGAACAAAAATGTGGGAAGAAAAAATAGTTTATACTAGACAGCATTAGGTAATGGTGAAAAGAAAGCCTCAATTAATGCATCTCCTAAGGACATAAAGACTATACTCCAGCTTTGGAAAGTTAATTTAGAAGGAGAGAGGAAAAGTTTGAATAATTGCAATTTAACATGAAAAATTCACATAGAATGGAGCACAATGGAGGATTCATAAAACATGTTATTTGGAAGAATCTGTTAATTGTCCAGATTAAGAAAGAGTAACTAAGTTTATCAATATCTGACATCCTTCATACTATTGTTAACAAACTAATAGTGCTCCTGGCTCTGTACTTACTAATTAGGACTTCGTAACAAATGCTAACTAGCTCAGTGAGTGAGGTCACCAAATAAACCTAAATTATTTTTTAGTCGTGTCTAATCTTGTACACTCTATTTTCCTTTTTTAGCATTTGGAAAAACAGGTTGAGTTGCATGCTATTGTTTATGGACCCCTGAAGTTGTTTTGACCAGTGAAATCTCAGTTTCATTGAATTCTTGATAACAGGAATAGGATTTACAGGGAGACCAGGGATATTGGAAAGGTCTGTACTAGATGTTTTGTGAGAGACCAACAGAGAAGCCCTTTAGTTTCTAGTTGAGTTGTATTTTTCTCTATATAAATTTGTTCCTTTATTTCTGTTTTTGTTACAGAACCAAAGTGGGTTCACTTCATGTCAAGTTAAAATCAGACTCTCCACCAGAAGTAGCTGTCATACAAAGTAGAGCTTATTTGCAGCAAATAGGAGGCCATGCAGAATCATCTCCAAAGTCGTGGCTGTCCCGAGCATGGGAAAGCAGGGTCCTTTTATTTCAGATGGGGAATGAATATTAAAAAGGGAGAGGTGAGTATTCTCTTGCGCAGGCTCAGTTGGCATCTCTCCGTTCATCTGCGGGGGCGCTGCTCTTGCGGTGGGGCTCTGTCTGGTTCAGAGTGGTTGGTGATTGCATCTCTTAATCTAACCAAAAAAAAAAAGCAATTTGGAGAAACAGTTAAATGCTTCCAAAATCTCCCTTGAGTTTCTTGGGGTAATTAGTCAGTGACATTTTCTAATGCCCACTCAAAATAAGACCATTAGCATCTTTGCTTGTTTTATTCTCTTCTATTTTGGTTTTCTTGGGATGCTCTTCTTTACGAGGTGAGGGTGTCCTCTTGACTCCTGCTATAGGATTAGGTAATTTTGTTGCTACATTCCCTGAAGGTCTGGGTGGTTGGTTTACCAGACATGTTGAAGAATGGACTCTAGAGAATGTAGGCTTTGGTGGTGGAGAAAAGGTTGGTTGTGTGGCAGTGTGAGGAATGCTTACATTTGATGTACCCCCTGAACTTTCACTGGAATTTACTTGTGGTACAGAAATTTCAGTAGCCTGTGTGTTGGTCACACATGCTGCTGTTACAACTGGAGCAGGACTGTTTCTAGAGCTATTTCTGTCCCTAGAGCTATCAGAACAGTTCAATGGACCAGTCTTCAGAGCACTAGTAGATTAAGGCACAGGCATGCAGTTATCGCTGTCCATTGATAAGTAGAGGCTGCTGTCACTCAGAGATGTCAATGAGACACCTTCTGTTGAATGATTTTGCCTTTTCTGAAGCACATGATGAGGTAGTAGTTGAAGATGATTTGTTTTTACATGCACTGCAGCAATTTTCACATAAACTTCAAACATCTTGCTGCTTATTATTTGCCTGTAAACTGTATCTGTGAAAGACTGAATGTCATAGGGGAGATTAACATTGAGGTTATCGGAGTTTTTTGTTTTTTTAAACACTAAGTCAAATCACCTATGTTGTATGAAATTCTTCCTTATTCTTTCTCATCCTCCTCCTTTTAATTGTTACTCTGGATCAGTTCTCTCTCTGCCCCTGGATGAAATCCTTGACATGCCCCCTAGTTTTTCCAGTCCCCCTTAAAAAATTAAAAAAAAATTTAATCTCTTTAAAAGCATCGACAGGTTCAATTTCATCTCATAACGACTTAACTCCAGTCTAGTGTTATTTTAAATGTCAAACTTGTTCAGAGTTAAGCTTTTCTCTTCCCTAAGCACAGACCTTCTTGAGTGCTGGAAGCCTACAGCAGGAAAAGGACAGGGACTACCTTCTTCTCTTGGTTGTTTGCTAATTGCTATATAGCTGACCCCAGGGCAATGGTGAAAAGGGCACGAGTTTAAATGGCTGGCTCACTTGGAATCTGGTGTTGGGGCATCCTGGTAATACCCTGGGGTGCATTGATGGGGTTCTCAGCAATCTTCCTATTGGAGACCTCCCACTTCATCTCCTTGGTAAGAGGAATGCCTTTTGTCTGGCTGGCTGTATACAACTTCACCATTGGCCTCTGGGCTTTCAGTTGTTTAGTATCTGGGTCCCTATGTATCACCAATCAGTCCTCTGGGTCAGAGTAAATTTTGAGAAAACCCAGACTGAATTCTTTTTTCAAGGTCATATTTGGTCCCCAGGAAACCTGCACCTCTGCCCCACCTTTGTTGGAAGGGGAGCTGGCTCCCGGGGCAGCCCTCTCCATTCTGCCAGCAGCAAGGGGCAGTACCAGCCATAGATCTTGCCTTTAGAATTCATAGGCAGAAGTCAGGCGCTTGTCCTCTTGTTCCTCAAACTCTTAGAAACACATCTGAAGATTTTCTTATAGATCTCAAAGCTCCTACCACTTGAGTTGAGGGGAAGTGAAGCACAGCACAATTAAATCTCTCTTGAAAGAAATCCTCTTGCCTCTACACACCCCTACACACTCACCAGAGTGGCTAAAATGAAAAAGAAAATAATAAGTGGTCGTGAGGATGTGGAGCAACTGGAACTCTCATTTATTACTGGTGGAAGTATAAATTGATATAATAACTGGAAAATGCTTTGGCATTATTTACTACAGCTGAACATATGTATTCTCTATGAGCTAGCAATTACACTTTTTAGGCATATGTCTAACAGACATGCACATGTATGTTCAACAAAAGTATGTTCGTAGAAATCTTATTCATAATAGCCCCAAATTGAAAATTGCCTAATTGCCCATCGATAATACAGTGGAAAAATGGTAGTATATTCACACAATGGAATACTATACAGCATTGAGGATGATCATTCTCCAACTGCTCACACTAATCTATCAAAAACTCAATATTGAGCAGATGAAGCCAGGCACGAGAATATAAACTGTATGACACCATTTATATAAAATCCTTAACATAGGCCAGGTTGATCTATGTAATGTCAGAGGTCAAGAATAGTGGGGTGATTGGCTGGAAGAAGCCTAAAGGAGGAATCTGTGGTACTAGTAATGTTCTGTTACCTGATCTGGTGTCATGGGTAAATTTAGTTCATAAGATTTT
This sequence comes from Ceratotherium simum simum, assembly GCF_057802395.1. NCBI lineage: Eukaryota > Metazoa > Chordata > Mammalia > Perissodactyla > Rhinocerotidae > Ceratotherium > Ceratotherium simum. The sequence continues at coordinate 100,162,447 of NC_141940.1, read as the reverse complement.
ATTGAGCTGCACACTTACAATACGTGCACTTCTCTTTCGGATATAATACTTTAGTAAGAATTATAAAATAAAACAAAACAAAACCAAGCCAACAAAAATGAAATTAACTCTCTTGACTTTTTAATCTCACCCTCGCATCTGAGCTGGAGGTGAATGATCTGTTAATGCTGGAAGACCCAGCATTGAGCTACCCGATTTGCAAATCCTGCATAAATGAGCCAGCCCCTTGGCTAAGATCATGTGGTTACCAGGCAACTATTGTTCTCTTCTCAGCCTTTGTGGCCTCTTTCTGAGCCTACAGGAAGAATTGCATTTATCATCCTATTACATAAATGATACACTTGACACAAAACTATCAGAAGCTTGGGGACCCAAATGAGGACTCTGCCCATGCTCATTGGCAGGTACTCTAGGTTACAAGGTGCCAAAAGCCTTAAAAAGAATAAAATCTTACCAAATGGGATCTGAAGTGACAATGGTTTCCACTTTAGCCTTGAGTGTCACAATTCCAGACTCATTCTGCCCAGATCTTTTGTTAACATCTCCATTAATTTACATGGGATATGGATTGACACACCAATGAAGCTGAATTGAGAGGGCTTTGTGGAAAATATGTCAGAGGGGAAAAGAGATTTAACCTACATTAGTCGTTGTCAATTCTTTTTTCATGATCCAGGCAGGCACTCTGAAATTAGCAAATATTTAAGATTCTTCGAGTCAGATTGTTCTTTCTCATATCCACACATACCCTGGCCATATTGAAAGAGGCTGCACCTGTTGAAGCAGTGTGCAAGTGACAGACTCTCTGAAAGACAATTACTAGTCACAGGTATGAAGATTTTTATGTTTCAAGATACGCACTGACAAATTGTTTTCCATTTGACAATATCACCAGCAACATATGGCATTATCAAATTTCCCACATCCCCATCAACGTGAGGTAATATTATTTACTTTAATATATGCATATATGTTATATAGGTATCTATATGCATATATGTGTATGCACATGTATGGAATATAACTTTCATAGGTGGAAATGGCCCTTCCAACATTTTAAATTTAAAGAGCAGGAAACTATATTGACCATAATTTTATCTTCTACTTTTTAGGAAAAATCTTTTCACTACAAAATGATTATTTTATTGCGCTGCTGTTGTCCTGACAAAATATAAAACTGAGCTTCTGTTCAATCTCGAGCAAAGAAACTCTATAAAGGAACATAAGGACAATGGTCTCAGGTTCCTCAATTAGTTTAAAATTGACAATTACAGTAATCTCAGAAGACCTTGGTAGATACTATCTGAAATGGTGTTCACTCTTTTGTTCAGTGCGTTCCCTAACACCAAGGTAAGGCCAGAGTAAATTATTAGCAATTATTTTTCTCTCTTTCAGTAGCTAGAATATGGAGAAATTCCTGCGTTTTTCTTATATATAGTTTATTATAATGCATGTTATAATTTCAGAACAGATTCTCCTATAACTATCTGAAATTATTATTATCATGATTTATGAGATCATTTTTGAATGGGAAAATTTCTTAAGATATACCAGGGAAAATAATGGGGCTCTTTGAATTTTCTATTTTAGTATATTAGGAAGCAATAAGAGACTTGCTTTATAAAACTCACTTAGAATCTTACAATGCTATTTCAGGATGCTTCATACTTTAAGAGAAGTTATACTATTGTAATAGAGCTAACGATTATTCTGTGTTAGTACTAGTATTCTTACTCATATTTTCACACTCTATCATATACCAATTTTAACAGCTTTATTGAGGTACACTTATATACATACAATTCATCCATTTTAAGTGTACAATTAAATGTTTTTTAGTAAATTACAGAGCTGTGCAACCGTAACCACAATCTAAAATGATCCCACTTGCCCATTTAAATTCACTCCGCGGTCCTACCCCCAGTCCTTGGCAATTACTAATCTGTTTTCTGCTTCTATAGATTTGCCTTTTCTGGACATTCCGTTGTGGGAGATCAAGATTTGGCCATCCTAAAATATATCTCTTTACCTTGATTGTTTTCTCTGAGGGACATTTGACCTCCCCCACTAACTGCCTAAAGAATTTGACATGGTGGCTCCTTCCTGGAACAGATCTATCATGATGGCTGTAAAGATAATGTAGGATAGAGGTTACAATAGAAAAGGCACCAACAAGCCCATCTTATAGGAAGTTCTGTCTCTCGGGCCACATTCTCTGGACGGCCCTGCGAGGAGTTGCCAGACAATCATTTACATTTATAAGGGAAATCTCCATTTGTAAAGGTATCTCCCTCTCTGTTTTGGGAAGAGGGGGGGATGGCCTCATTTCTAGAGGCTTATCAATGTGGAAGGTGAGGCCTTAAATCTGCATAATAACCTTACTCTTGTTTACTGTGCTTTAGTGGTAATCTCCTGTAACTGACTCCCCCCACCCCCAACATCCTCCTTTGTCGTTGGCTGAACATAGTATTTAAGACAGGAATTTCTGCTGTTGTGTGGAGAAACGCAGTGTCCCTGCTTTCTCCCATGTATACATGTTATTAAACTTGGTATTATTTTCTCCTGTTAACCTGTCTTGTTAATTATTTGGCCAGCCATAAGAACCTTAAGGGAAAGGGCAGAGGGAGATTCTCCCTCTTCCTCCGACACCGTATAAGTGGAATCATACAATGTGCGGTCTTTTGTATTGGCTTCTTTCACTTAGCTTTTTTAATGGTCGTCTATATTGTAGCATATAGCAATAATTCTTTCTTTTTTATTTCTGAATAATATTCCATTTTATGTATATACTACATTTTGTTTATCCTTTCATCAAGTGATGGATGTTTGGGTTATTTTTAGGTTTTGACTATTATATATAATGCTGCTATGGAAATTTGTGTACAAGTCTATGTGTGGACATATGTGTTCATCTCTTTTAGGTAGATACTTAGGAGTGAAATTGTTGGATTGTATGGTAAATTGCTCCATCCAGTATCACAAGTCGGCTGTGATGTTGGCCTTCCCTGATTGTTTGCCACCAAGATAGCTATTGTTTCTGACAAAGTCCCTGCATGCAGGTTAGCAGATCAGGTCAGCCTCCACTGGCAGTGCAGCTACTGATTTTTATGGTTTGCCCATCTTAGTAGAACTACCATCCAGAATGAGCTTAGCAGAGGGCAGGGGAAGAAAGGGAGCAGGTACAGGTGAAAATGTCATAGACTGACACTGTTTGTAGCTGAAGCTCGAATTTCAGCAGTTATTTGAGCATAAAAAATGCTTCTCAAATTGTTGTATTTGAGAATACAACAATTTCCAAAAAATACTGAAATGACTGTTTTGACAATTTTGTCCAGTTGTATCATTGTGTGTTAGGTAGAGGATTTGCCGGTCTCCTCACTCCACCATTCTGGAAGTCTTGTTCCTCCAAATACTAATTTTTAAACCTTTTTTAAAAAACAAAGATATCAAGGCATCTTCTTAAGGCACATATATGTTTTCATATATATATTTTTCTAGTTTTCTGAGAATCTTAAACATTTTTCATAAAGAGCCTTAGGAAAAAAATTGTTGTATGAGTATAGATAGGCTAGATAATATTATTTCATAGAGATATACTAAGTTGAGAATACAATAAAATATAAAGAACTTTCCATATCTCATGCTACCTCCCTGCAAAGGAATAAATATGAATTTTACCTTGTACCAATGAGGTGGCAACACTTAATGTTTTTACATGGTTTAGAACTCTTATCCTATTCCCAAGTTCTCCACCTGTATGCACACAAAGACACACACACACAGATACACACACATCTTTCCATTGATAGTGACATTTAATTAATTATACACATGATTTCCAATTATGGCTAATTGTTGATGAGCTCACTAATGTCAGCAATGGTTTCATACTTGCATAGTACTGGCTTGTTTCTTCTAGGAAGAAAAGAGAAGGACAAGGAGAGTCTGAGATGTACTGAAGAGTTCCCACAAGCCATTTAAAAATATTTAACTAATGTTCCCTTGTAAATACTCATTATAAGTCTCTCTCTCAATCTCTCTCTCTCTCTCTCTCTCTCTCTCTCGTTCTCTTTTTCTCTCTCTCATGTGCGTGCGTGCGCACACACACAATCAGTTTGTCAGTTAATTGCCTGTGGCAAAAGTTAATGTTCTAATAAACTAGGTATTAACTGATGTAATGAGTGGTATCATGTAGGTTATTGCCGTTATAAACCATACTTAACAGTTTAGAAAATCAATAACATATTAAACAAAGGTTAGTGCTTCTGGAAGTGTTCCTTGGCAAACGGTTGTTTTCTGACAGATTGTGACTGGTTCTTCTGCCTCTTGGAAGGTACAACATGTTATGCTGCCTTAGTAACTATTAAGGGTTTGTGTAGATGGAAAAATCACACACACACACACAAACACAGACACCAGTGAACCACAGAACCACACCTCAACTTCCACTGGTGGAGCTGCTCATTTATAGATCTACACACTGGGGAGGAGGCAGGGAAAGGGAGGGCGGCTAAGATCCAGGCCCGATGCTTGTTTCCTTTGCTTTCTCCACACGCAAACCCGTTACTGATGTGGGATAAATAAATGAAAAGCAGGGAGTGGGTGACGTATTTGGCAGTTTTCTCTAATGTGAGTTTGCTGTCCCCAGCAGTCAGCAGTACTGCTAATCTAACGCAAGTACTCTTCGTGCTGTGGCTATTGACTTAACATTGCTGCTCGTAAACATCACCTTGACGCTGCCAGTCAGAGAAATGCAGATTCACGGGGGACAACAGTTCCCAAGGCAAGACTGTCTGTGTTCTGTCAGGGTATATTCTGCTCTCTAACATTCTGGAGAGTAGAGTTAGAGAATAACTGGGAAATATTTGTGAGGACAATAAATAGAAAATAGCATCATGCTGGCTAATCATTCTTGAAAGAATGAGTTCATAGCCTATATATAAATGTGTGCTATTTTCACTGGACTCCCCCACCCCCCACACCAAGTCCCTTCATTAAGCATATCTCTATAGGTTTTATCTTTATGCATAAAAAGTCTTTTTATGTTTACATTTCCCTCTTCCCTACTCTGTGTTCTGCAGCAAAAAGTTATTAGCATGAACTCATATCTTATTAATGCACCACAGGAGCAAAGTTACAGTAAATTATTTGTGAAAGGATAAAAGAGATGCAGTCAGCCCTCCGTATTTGCGGGTTCCACATCCTTGGATTCAAACCAACCGCAGATCACAAGGCCTACGGTCGTTGCATCTGTACTGAACATGTACAGACATTTTTCTTGTCATTATTCCCTAAACAATACAGTATAACAACTACTTTCATAGCATTTACCTTGTATTAGGTATTATAACTAATCTAGAGATGATTTCAAGTACGTGGGAGGATGTGCATAGGTTATGTGCAAATACTACACCATTTTATATAAGAGACTTGACCATCTGCAGATTTTGGTATCTGTGGGGAGTCCTGGAACTAATCCCCGTCAGGTACAGAGAGACGACTATGTAGTGTAATGTAGAATGAAGCACGTTTAACTGGGAGATAGAAAAACTGCGTTCCTGTTCTGAACTTGTGACTAAACTATTGGGTAACCGTGAGGAAATGACAACATCCCTGGACCTAAAGTTTCTCACATGTACAATAAGGGAATTAGACGAGATCTTTTCTAGGTCTCTTCCAGCGTAGCATCGTGTTCCAGTGATTACTGTGCAATTTCTATGTGCTAGTCACTACGCTGAGCATTTTCCCATTTCATTTGCTCTTCACAACACCCTTGTGAGGTAGATGCCGTTATCCCCATTTCACTGCTGGAGAGCCATGGCTTGGAGAGAATAAGAAACATGCCATAGACACAGCATGCAAGTGGCTTGGCTGGTCCTCTGTATTCTAATGACAATGCTGTACTCCTCACCTGGATCAAAACGTTATTAATGGGCAAAGCTACTTTTTGTCATCAAAGCAGCCCTTCTAGGATCTTGGATTTAAGATCCAGTACCTGAGAGATGGGCAAACTATATCAATATATTGAGGTGTTTGAGTACCAGTTGATTATCAGCCTTCTTTTTGTCGTTGCCTAGGCATCCCCAGTAACTACCTTATGATCCATTCAGCAACTAAGGGGGAATGCCTGGAACTGCCTTCCAGGACCCTCTTGAGCATTAGGACCTGTCTCCACTCTGCCTGAACACTACACTGTAATACTGGTTGTGAAGTACTTTAAATAGTACCCCTGAAATGACTATCGTAGCCACCCTTTCTTCTTTTTACGTGCAGGCCCAGACAGGATGAGTTGACTTCTGCCCTAAGAAGATGTTTTTCAAAGCTCCTGGTTAAGGATGAATGTTGATTTAGAGCTGAAGTTAATTTGGCTGAGTTGTAGGGGCCGACCCTGTGGCTTAGCGGTTAAGTGCACGTGCTCCGCTACTGGCGGCCCGGGTTCGGATCCTGGGCGTGCACCGATGCACCGCTTCTCCGGCCATGCTGAGGCGGCGTCCCACATACAGCAACTAGAAGGATGTACAATTATGACATACAACTATCTACTGGGGCTTTGGGGAAAAAAAGGAGGAGGATTGGCAATGGATGTTAGCTCAGAGCTGGTCTTCCTCAGCAAAAAGAGAATTGGCATGGGTGTTAGCTCAGGGCTGATCTTCCTCAAAAAAAATAATAATAATAATAAAATAAAAATAAATAATTTGGCTGAGTTGTTCCAAATCTGCTTCTCAAGCTCTTTGCCTGGGTTCTGTCCCCTGTTACTGTGATCCTGTCTGGGGATCTGGTTCTCGATTATCCCTACCTATCTCCGAGCTCCTAATAGGAGACTGTTTTCAGCTTTGCCTGCTCTCATGTCTGGCCTTATCTTTTTTTTTTTTTTTTTAATTTTTTTTTTTTAATTTTATTTATTTATTTTTTCCCCCAAAGCCCCAGTAGATAGTTGTATGTCATAGATGCACATCCTTCTAGTTGCTGTACGTGGGACGCGGCCTTGGCCTTATCTTGAGTACGTGCCTGATGTTTCCTCCTCTTCTGATTACCAGGTTTCTAGATCTGTTTCTTGCTTTTATTTGCTTTATGGCCTTACCCAATACCTCCTTTGATCTTCAGTAGAATTTACTCCCTCTCTCGTGGATTTGGTTTGTTTGAAGCCCCCGACTTCTTTTCTACCTAAAGCTATAGGCTAATGGGGAGTTGTTGCCCACAGATGGGTTTGTCTATGTGAGAGATTTTCTCAATTTCCTTTTGGAACTTGAGGATATAGAAGTGAGACATCCAAGGAATGTTTTCCAGTCTTGCTAATGTTCTATCTACCCTTCTACCTTAAAAGTAACAAAAGTATTTCCTTTTTCACTGCTTTTTTTTAATCCAGCTGTTATCACTCTCCATCATACAGTATATTTTACTGACCTTGTTTATTTTCTGTCTTCATATAAGGTAAGCTCTATTAGGATAGGATTTTTTTTGTTTTGTTCATTGATGTATCTGAAGTACTTGAAACAAGGTCTAGCATAAGTAGGCCCTTGGAAAATATTTGTGAAATTAATGGGTGAATGAATGGAACCAGACCCTTGTGTCTTGCACAATTGAGTTACAAAAGTTATCTCTTGATAGTTTTAAAATGAAACGAACTAAGAAGAAATAAATCATTGTACCAAAGTAGATAAGAATTTGGCAATAAATTTGTGCCCTAAAATAGACAGCGTTGTGCTTGGTCAGAAGAGTGGTAGAGAACTGGTCTGTTTGACTGAGTAGATACATTGTGTAAGCTGAGTCAGAGTGGGGCGAGAGGCCAGAGTAGCTATTGTCCTAATTACTCAGCCAGCAAACCTCACGGAATTGGCCTGTAAATAACGTACTCATCAGCTTCACAGACCTCTCTGCACAGATGGTTTCATTTGGATTTGAGCTCCCATGCCCCTTTCTAGGAGGTTTATGTGGTTGTTTTTTGGCATGCCTGCCTGCTATGTGAAGCTAATTTACCTTCAGGAAGATGCTCACCCCACAGGCAATGGCAAATAGAGTTCAGGTTCACTCTGCCCACTGCCATGACAGAGGCTGATTGCTATGAAGACAGTTTCATGGAAACATTTATTTTGTATTTCTAGAATTGCCTTTGAATTATTATCATTGTATTGATGATCTTAATCAAACTACAACAGAAATTCTCAAAGTAAGTAGACTTAAGTAAAACACAGATGTACACTACCAGCCAAACTCATGAAAACCAATAACAAGCGTTTACCACTGTCATTTCTGATATAAAGGGACATTAGTTCAATATTGTGAAAGCCTGTATTTATAAACACTTTCTTTCTAGAGTGCTGGTCAGTACCAACCAGCCTTGCCTCTCCTTCGGAAAACTGCTTCCCCCATAGCCTCTGCTGCCTTGATAGGTAGGTTTTGTAACCTAAACTCATGTCCAGGCCATAGTGAGGTGCTCGGGAGAGGGCGTCTGACTGATGACTAATCAATCCGTGGACAGCCCTGTAGCCGTGTGGTTTGATAAAAGAATTATGCCAACCTGATTTTCTTTCTCAGGAATTTGAACACAAAGAGTCAGAAAGAATTTATTAATCAGAACTGGAGGCAGAAGCTGAAGGGATGCAGTGAGAATATAAAAAGCTAATATTTACTGAGTCCCTACCATGTGCCTGACACTGTCTAAGCATATTACATGGACTATCTTTTAAATCGCCGTAACAGCTCTGTGACCTTGGCACCATTCTTAATTTGCAGACCCAGGGAAGGTAAGTTACTTGATTATGTAATAACTGATGGGGTCGTCATTCAAGCTGAGGTCCGTGTGATTCCAGAGCCTCTTCTCTTAATCACTGCATGACACTGACTACAGAGGAGAGTGAATTTAGTAAAGGTCATGCTAAAGTTAAGTGGGAAGAAAACCCATGAGCAAATAGATAATACCAGTTGTTTGAAAAGAGAAAATGGAATCGAATGGACCAAAGAGAAGCAAGGATAACTTGTGGAAAAACACATTTCCCAGGAGAAAGGAGAGAGAACTGCCTGGCATTAGTATGGTGTTCTGCTATCAGGTCCAATTTCAAACCACCTGCACTCCTGCACATTATTTCAGAAATTCTATATCCTTTGCCAATAAAAGAATCTTTTAAAAAGTTCTATGTACTAATTAACACCATAAAAGTCGATTTTGGAGGGAAAACAAACACAATCATAACATGTGTGCTTCAAGCGTCCAGTTCTTTCCTCCTGTTTCTACGCTTAGTTGCCAGCCTGTGTCTCTTGGGAAGACTGGCACAGAGGTGAGTCCCAAGGAGCCAGGGCCAGGAGACCTGATGTTCACTTCTTGTTTGGGTGTCCCCTCACCGGATGGGCCCTTGACAGTGAGGAAGACTTTAGCCCCAACAAAGCATTTAGGACCCAATGCCAACTTCTCTTTCCTCTTATGCCAGAGGACTTCCTTCAGTGCTTCATTCTGATAACTCAAGCACTTCCTAGAAAAACCAGCCTTTGAGGTGATCCTGAGGCTACAGAAAAGCACAGTTCTGCTTATAAGGAGGCCTACATTACCTGACCTAGCAAGGGAAATAAATCACGTATGCATATATGCCATGCATTTCTGTTGGGAAGCATTGGTCCTGGCAGTCATGCAACTGAGGATGTGTGCTTCCTCACAGTACATTACCCAGGCAGCTCTGTTTCGTAATGACCGCTGCTGGACCCCAGGATCTGAGGAACCCAAGAAGATCTTCTCTGAACTCCTAGCACCCGTGAACGTAAGAACCTTATCTACTCATGGAATAAGATTCTCATCTCCTACGTTGGAGTTGTCCCTAGGAATTCCTTTTCTTCATCTTTGGATTCCTTCACTTTATTCTTTGCCTTCACTTTGTTCTTTTGACATGTTAGGGTCAAGTTTTGAACTCATCATGTGGAGCACCTTAGAATCCTGTTCCTTTGAAAGTTGTAAATGAAAAAATGTTCTATAAGGGAAAAACCAGAAAGACCTAGTCAATGATTGAATTGATCTTTCCATTTTACAAGGTCCCGGTAACCTCATATCGGTTAAATGGCAATGCACTTAGTTTTCAGAATGTGTTATGATAAATTAGATATCTAAATGTCAGATGAAACCAGGGCTTTCTGGAATTTCCTGAGATGCTCGCTGGGCTTGTGTATGTGCACCTGGGGAGTGTATGCATGTTGGATTTTCATAAAAAAAGACAAACCTGCAATGTTTTCCTCCATTACTTAGATTATGAATGGGTTGATAAACACAACTTCACTGTCCAATCCATCAAAAGGCATTATTTTTAATTAAAGGAATGAATAATTAGCAGACTACAGGACATAGTTCAATTTTTAAATATATATTATATAAGCAAAACCTATTTTTGTGAGTTTCAAGAGTAGCACATTTGTGTGCTGTATTCATTATCTTGCATGAGTATATATTCCTTTTATTTTATTTTTTAAAGTCAGGTTTGTTGAGTTATAATTTAGATACGGTAGAATATGCCATTGTCAGGTGCACAGTTTGACGAATTTTGACAAATATAAGAAGTCATATACTCACCACCATAATTATAATATAGAACGTTTCCAGAAAGTTCCTTCACGTCCCTTTGTAGTCAGTCCCCTCCCCTAACCCCCAGCACTGATCTGATTTCTGTTCCTATAGTTTTGCCTTTTCTAGGATGATATCTTATAATAAAATCACACAATATGTTAGCCTTTTGAGCCTGGCTTTCTTCACTTAGCGTAAGGCATTTGAGATTCTTTTGTTTTGTTGCCTGTTCCAGCAGCTTGCTCCTTTTTAATGCTGAGTGGTATTCCATTGTCTGATCTATCATAATTATTCATTCACCAGTGGAAAGACATTTAGGTTATTTCCATTTTTGGCTATTATGGAAAAAGCTGCTATGAATATTCATGTATAAGTCTTTGTGTGAACATGTTTTCATTTGTCTTGGGAAAATACCTATGAGTGGGTATTCATTTTATTTTCAAATGAAAATACACACATATAAAATAGTGTATGAAAACTGTAATTATATGTATGAAAGAACCTATAATATTCACTATATAAATTTCATTTTTGCAGATGAGACAAATCTATTCATTAGCTGGAAAAGCCTAGTTGTCAAATGAACTAAGTTATTCATTTGGGCAAGACTGGCATGTATTTAATGCTGATACTCTGGTCCTTTCTGAAACTTCCAGAGAAATAATTCAGAAATTTCAATGGCATCTAAATTTTTTGAATTTAACATTTTGCTTTTGTTTGTATATTTTCGACAAGGTATAATAGGTGTTGCCTGTACCAGTAGCTTGCTCTTTTTCAAGGATTTTGAATTTGAATTTTGAATTTCAAGATTTTGAAAACCTTTGCAAACAATACATTTTCAAAATTTTTAAATAGAATAATAAAATATTAACCAATTTTTCTTCGTTATAAGCAAAACTCCTTAAGATAAAATTTGTCCATAGAGTAAAAAAACATAAATATAGTTTAATTATCCTTTACTACAGGGTTGAAAAGCAATGTGGAGTGGTCAGAAGTATGAACAAGTATAGTAGATCATTTTAGAGTGTCTCTCCACCTTGCAGTTCTTCTCCCTAATCTGGGAATTAACCCACCCTTCAATCCACAGGATCAAAGACCAGGGTGAATCCCTGTCAGCCTTCTTAGTAGTTCATGGCTTCACCCCTCTGCCTGTAGCGTTTGGACGAGGGTGGACATCCAGACTTGTCTAGGTCCATCAAATGCTCTTCCACAGAAATCTGGATTGGGGCAGAGCTAAGGCTCTTTGTGTGGGTGTGTCTCAGTCATTGTGTTCAGAGACTGCGAGACAGCTGTTTTTCCACCATTTAACTGAGAAGCAGAGAACACTCATCTGCAGGGAGGAATGAAGCAGATGTGCGGAGGAACCAAGAAGTGAGATGAACGCTCCCAGTGACTTGCTCAGCCCTGGATCCAGTCTGTAGTTTCCAATGGTTCCTGACACCCAGAACACAGTCTTTTTCTTGTGATCTGTGAAAGACTTACAGAGCAAAATTTTGGTTTAACTGATCTCGGTATGGTTTTTGTCACTTGCCTTCAAAGAGCTTCTCACTGCTAGAACCAGGAGCCTTTTGCTACTCTCCCACTAACTAGTTATGGGATCAGGTAAGATTCGCAAATTCTCTGGGCTCTGGTGTTTTCTGGGCTTGGTAGATAAGAACACAGGATTTGGAGTTAGTGAAAACTGACTTCAGATGTGGATTTTACCACTTTTCATTCCTGTGAGTTGAGGAAAGTTGAACTCTTTTGAGCTCAGTTTTCTCTACTGCAAAAAAGAGACACTAATACCTTAGAGTTTCTCTGAGACTTCCATGAGAAAATATTTATAAAGCAAGTAAGATCATTCCTACTGTATAGTAAGAATTCAATCAATGGTGACAATTGTTATTACTTATAATTCTGTAATTTTTCCTCCTCTCTTTCTTTCCCTCCCTCTTTTTATTCTTTCCTTCCATAAATATCTCATTTGTATATGTGCTAAGTCTGATGTTGAGAATGCTTCATCTCAGTAAAGATTAAACACACATTCCCATAAAGAACTGGAATTCTCACTGGGAAGACAGACTCATAAACAGAGTCATGGTGTCACTTTCCAGGGCAATAACAGATGTGTGTACAGGAGGGCACTTATCCACAAGGCAAGCTGAAGAGAGATGCAACCAGAGTCCAAATAGCCCTTTGAGAGCTTCTGGTCAATGAAAAGACTAGAGGTGCCACATAAGGAGTGTAGACAACAGCATTTCCTGTCTTGAAAGCCTGCAGGGTATGCTCTTTATGAAGCGCTTCTGGAGATCTGGTGATGTCAACTTTGGCCCTGAGGTCAGATATATTCTGATGGTGTCAAGCTCCTGGGAAGAATTAATCTGGGTGGTGGGCTCCTAAGGTCCCTGACCTAGCCCTTCTAAAAATGACAAAAGGTCACCATATGCTGGGCAGGCAAATGGTCAAATGATCTCTGATAGGCTTCCACTAACAGCCTGTAAAATTCCCTTGATCTTTGTTGCTCCAAAGGCAAATGTTTTCTTAACTTATAACCTAAGGTCTGTATTCCAATGACTAGTGCCTGTTGGCCAACTTCAGAGAGCTCTTATGCAGCTTTCAAATATACCAGTGATGGTGCTCAGGGCAAGCTGCCCCAGGAAGCACCACTCTGGTATGCGGATTATTTCGAGCTGAAGACAATAAGGACTCAGAGAGCTCAGGAAAAATATTTGAGTTTCCCCTCCCAAACTGCCTAAAGAATTTAAAACCAAAAAATCTGTTTTAGGAAGAGGTTATTATCATGACTGCTATAAAAGATAATTTAGGATAGAGGTTACAATAGAAAAGGCACCAACAAGCCCATCTTATCGCGAGTTCTGTCTCTCTGGCCACATTCTTTGGATGGCCCTGCGAGGAGTTGTCAGACAATCGTTTACAAGGGAAGTCTCTATTTGTAAAGGTATCTCCCTCTCTGTAGTGGGAAAAGTGGGGGGTGAGCTCATTTCTAGTAACTTATCAATGTGGAAGGTGAGGCCTTGGGCTGCATAATAACATTACTCTTGTTTACTGTGCTTTAGTGGTAATCTCCTATAACTGACTCCCCCCACCCCCAAAATCCTCCTTTGTCATTGGCTGAAAATGATATTTAAGACGAGAATTTCTGCTATTGTGTTGAGAAACGCAGTGTCCCTGCTTTCTCCCATGTATACATGTTATTAAACTTGGTATTATTTTCTCCTGCTAACCTGTCTTGTTGATTATTTGGCCAGCCAGAAGAACCTTAAGGGAAAGGGCAGAGGGAGATTCTCCCTCTTCCCCCGACAGTTTTGGTGAGCCAGGCAGGAGAAGCACTGGCTGGTAAGTTGCCTTCTCTGGCTGGAAGACCTGCCTTCTCCCTGGACTACTGCAGATGATGAAATACGGAAACGCCTGACGAAAGCCGGCAAAAGGTAAGACTTCTTACCACGTCAGCCTCCCGGAATCTCTATCTGCGGAGTCCGGCGGAAGGAAGTGGTGAGAATTTCTTCTCTTTCTAAATTTAGATTGGCAGGAGAAAATATTTGGGAAACTAGTTTCTTGGGCTTTTAGTGACTCTTGGTTTAAATTTGGTAGAGTACTCTTGGTTTTTGATCTTGATCCCTTTTCCTCCCAGGGGTAGTCTCTGTTTTTCTCTTTTGTCTGTGTCTTTTGTCATAAGAAGGAAATACCATAGGGTAGGACGCAGGCATAGGCCCTATAAGCCTGCTGTCCGGGCCGGCCCCACAGACTGGTGAGTTTGCGGGTCTCACCAGACCGGCGTCTACAAACTTTGCTGTGGGTTATTATGCACATGAAGTGAAGGCCATTGCCAAGGGCATCTTGGAAGCCAAAAATGCCGCAAATTTAAGTGGGCGCGGGTCGAGCAGTTAAGAGCCATTAGGGCGCTCGCCACTTTCAGAAGACTCCCGTGACAGGATAAGTTGGGTCACGGAACGGGGTAGATGACACAGGTCCCCCGCCAACTGCAAGAAAATGTCCGTGCAACGACGAGGTACTCTGTAAAGCACACAGTCCCCAACCCCGCGGCACCTCCCCCTCTAGGTATTATTCTGGCTCCAAGAGACCTAAGGCTTGGCTAAAGCTGTCATTGTGCACATAAAAAAAAAAAAAAAACCGGATGAGGTTTTTCCTTCTGTCTTGTTCTGTGTCCTGAGAAAACTTGGCTTTGTGACCAGTGAGAATATTCTCCTTGGTCTCCACCATACGGAAGGTGCATTTACCGGGGTGCACCTTGGTGGCCAGTCGAGTAGACTGGGGTTCCGAACTGTCTCTTTGTCCGGCTGTGCCAAGCTCTCAGGGGAGTCTGAATATCTTTGGGAGTGAATTCTGTGGATCATGAGGGCTACATCATCTGCGCCCTCTCCAGGGACGCCTCTTGCGTCCATGGGAAAGATTTATTCTAAGTGTGAAAAGTTACCTCCGGGTCTTTCCTTAAAAAGGCTAATTGGTTCGAGTCACTATTGGAATAAATATACAAATGAAGATCCTACTCGTCAATGGCCAGACGACGGATCCTTTGAATTAGAAAAACCTCTAAATTGGGGGAAAAAAATGTTTGAGAGCTCTCACATAATTGCTTAATTGGTACCTAAGAATTAAGGCCAGAAAAAGGAAGGGAAAAATTTGACTAGTCTTAAGACCTTGACTCAGGTTACAATTGAATTGAGAACATGTAAAAGTGTGAGTGTTGATAAAATTATAAAGGTTGGAATGTTTGAACTAATTTTATATAAAGAGGTTACATCAACTTTGCCTGAGTATGTTTTAAAATGTCTGACTGGAAATGCTTCTCTTGTCCAAAATTAGAAGACCAAGACCTATTGATAAAAATCTTAATGATAATTATGTTTAAAGGTATAAGAAGTGATGAAATTTACATGAAATTTTGTAAGAAAAAAACTAA
This sequence comes from Ceratotherium simum simum, assembly GCF_057802395.1. Lineage (NCBI taxonomy): Eukaryota > Metazoa > Chordata > Mammalia > Perissodactyla > Rhinocerotidae > Ceratotherium > Ceratotherium simum. The sequence continues at coordinate 100,146,986 of NC_141940.1, read as the reverse complement.
TGTTATTTCTATTACAGAACTGGTTAACAAAAATAGTAATTTAAATGATGGCTAATTTTATCTGAAGTCTTATGAAGTCTTATAGGCAATCTAAATAATTATTGGAAATAAGTAACTAAATAGTTGTGAAAAGGATAAATGTTGGATGAACTTTAAACAATAATTATGTGTTATGGTGGTTACAGCTTCCAAACTCTTTTTGGTGACTTAAAACTTGAGAGTTTTGCTAAGTTTTATGATAAAAATTCTCTGAGTATCATCATTTCCAAATAAGATAAGATTTTAGACATTGATTGCTAAATGTACATTTGTCTACTTTTGGCTTTTCATTACAGGAAAACTAAAAGATATTTTGGGTCTATTGGTAAACATGTGTTTTATTAAAAGATTGTACTATAAAGTAATGTGTTTCTAGAAGTTATGAAGTGTTTATAAATTTTCCAAGCCACAAGATACTAATGTAAAAAAAAAGTTTATAATTGTTTACTTAGTTTTTACTTACAAATTAAGGTTTCTAAGGGGTAAAATTCCTAATTAATATATGTGATTGAAGCTACTAAAAATTAAGAAAAATATGTCTGTGAACAAGGAAAATAAGATGTATAAAGGTACAAAGAATGGAAATATTTTGTTTGGTTAAGAAAGATAAATTTGTCCTCAAGTACTAGGAGGGAAAAGAAAGACATGGGACAAATTCTGAATGTAAAAAAAAAAGTTATAGAAGGTTTGTGGAAGAGGAATTCTGGAAAAGGAGTTTTATGCATGGTCAAGTTGGCTAAGATTGAAATGAATTTAATTAAGTAAATGAGTTTTAATAGCAGAAATAAGCTGGTGCAAAATTAAAATTTGGTCTTCTGTCTCTTAAAAGGATAATTTGCTTAAACTTGATAAAGAGGTTACAAAAGATTTTTCTTTACCTTTGAGTAAGTCTACCTAAAAGACAGAAAAAAAAAAAACTGTTAAAATAATTTCCTACGTTCAAAAGACTGAGGTCTCTCTATTAAGGCTTTTGGACTGTTAATGCTCTGTTTGCTTTGATTGTTTATATTTTTGACAAGCTCCCCAAAATTCATATCTTAAAGTCTTTTTTTTAACTTTTATTTCTTTGAGAATTTTCAAAGGGCCCTGGAACTTCTCAAAGAAATTTGCTCTCTTCCTATAAGGAAAAAGATACTAAACTTATTAGGCTTATTCAGTATGTTCAATTACATGGAAAACATTGTCAGAACAGTGATGATAAGCCTGCTTAGGTGCTATTATGTGGGCAAATGTTATTGACATAGGTGTTTTAAAATTGTATAACATTACTGAAATGCTGATCTGTCCTGATTATCAGTCATAATTCTGGTTATTATTATTTTAAAGTGTTATATGTCACAAAATTAACCAAATTTCTTTGTCAATTGCCATTTTGAGGTCTTGTTGTTTACAGACTTAAAGTTTCTTTGCTCTAATGCTTTTGCAAAATATGTTTCAACTTCAGAAAAATTCATGGAAAAGACTCTGATATTTACACTAGAATACAGGTTTCTGACAAACTTTCTGATCATAAAACTGAACTTGGTAAGAAATTACAAAAATCTGATGGAGAAACTGACTTCATGAAGCTGCTAACAAAAAGACTGGGATCGAGAATAGATTACACAGGACTGAATAAACTGATAAGGATGATTATAATTTTTATGATTTTTCATTTGAAGTACTGCTGAATTTTTAATGTTTTGTTTTTTCAGATTTAAGAAAAACTTTTTCTCTTTTCTCCTGAGCTAGCTATGACTTATAGCAATTTGGTAAATGATATTTTTGTAAGTAAAATTGAAATATTTATCTTTTTCTCTCTACCTGATGCCTCCAGGATTTGGAAACTCTTAATAAGTGAGTATTGTTGTTTTCATGGCAATATAATTGTTTGCATAAGTTCAATAAGAATCTGTTCTCCTTATAACAGGACACAATTGGAAACACTGGTTATATTACCAAGGTTGTGACTGGAACATCATATTTGCGATATAACCATACAGCTTTTGAGGAATGAAGATTGGACTTTATGGAATAAAGCCACGTAGAAGTATTGGCCTGGTACCTTATGTTCCAAGCAGCACTTACCAGGATAAATAAAGAATGTCACTTATCTGACAGGTACAAAGAACCTCAAAATATTTTGGGGAACCTCGGAAGAGAGAAATTCACCCAAATCTGTAGGTATTGCAGGCAAAGTCTGATGACAAAATCCTTGGCTTGGCTTTCCTGGCCTGGAGAGGCCTTTAAAGTTAAATCTGAGATTCCTTATAAAAAGTTCCAGCAAAGCAGATTTAAAAGAGCCTATGTGATCAACTGCTATTCTTGCTGTACTTATGTAAATAATTGAGCCAACTCTATTAGAACTAGACTTATTTTGCAAACTAGTTTTAATTTTGCTATCTTAATAAAAATGAGGGTGATTTTAGAGGAAAAAAAATTATATTTCAGTAAAAACTATTTCAGTATAAGTTTTCGGATATTAGCTCCTAGTTTTGTTGTCTTTTGAGGTTTTTGTTTTATATCTGTTGACTGGACTAGATCCTGATTTCTTCTAGTCTCCTGAAATATCTGGCTACAGATGTCCAAACTAATGTTTTTGATTTTTTCCATCATTTTCATTTAAAATCACTGAGAACTGAACCTGCCCTTTTTCCTGAAGCCTTACAAACTGAAGCTGATGAACTTGATATAAACTTAAGAGATGACCTGACGATACCATCAGTTCCATCAGAGACATTTTAAACTGCAAAAGATACTTTGACGCTGACATCTAAAATTCTTCTTCACTGGCTGTCCTCTGAACTCAAAAACTGGTTTACAATTTGCTCTAACCATTAACCTTGTTTTTCTTTCGTTTACACAAATATGCTTTTGGAGTCTGCCATGCTGTTGGCACAATTTGGAAATCCCGTAGATTCTTAACTTCTGCAAGAACTCCTATTGCTAATAGACACTTAATTGCAGCCTTATTACAAGCTATTCACCTTCCTTCAAAAATTGCCATTGTTCATTGTTCAGCCCATACGAAGGAGACTGATGTCATATCTTTAGGGAATGACAGGGCTGACAGAGCTGCTAAACATGCAGCTCACTATGGACCCCCTTATCCGTTTTCCACCCAATTCTTAAACCTGCCTTTATCCCTGACTGATGTTATTAACTATCAGGCAAATGCCCCACAATCTGAAAAAGACAATTGGATACAAAAGGGTGCCAAACAATTATCAGATGGATTATACATTGGGCCAAATGGACTTCCAGTAGCTCCCTTTCTTTTGACTTTTTGGCTTGCACTTATCTCCCACCAAATGGGACATATGTGCAAACGGGGGATAGTTAAGGAACTGAAAGACAATTGGTTTTGCCCTGGCATCCATAAAATTTCTGACCAAATCACCTCCCAGTGCACAACTTGCAAATCTTACCAAGTCTCTGGGAGAAATCAGTGTGATCCAGGAAGTCCTCCCAGGCCCACGCTGCCTTTTGCGGCACTCCAAATGGATTTTATAGACTTGCCTTCAGCTTTAGGTTACTCTCACTGTTTGGTTATTGTCTGCATGTTTAGTGGATGGACTGAATGCTATCCGACCAGACATGCAGATGCCACAACAGTGGTAAAAAAATTAATAACTGAAGTTATTCCTCGTTTTGGCATTCCTTTATGGATTGAATCAGACCAAGGAACTCATTTTACAGCAGAGATAAACCACTTGCTTGCAAAAACTCTGGGGTATTCATTAAAATTTCATACCCCATATCACCCTCAGTCATCAGGGCAAGTGGAACGTAAAAATCTAGATATAAAAAGAACTCTAGGAAAAATCTGTCAAGAAACTGGACTTAAATGGCCAGAAGCTCTGCCCTTGGCCCTTATGAAGATTCAAAATACTCCAAATAGCAGGCATGGATTGACTCCTTTTGAAATAGTTTTTGGACGTCCGATGCCTACTGGTGTCTCTAAACCTTCAATTCCTGGATTAAATGAATATTATGGGAACTTAAGTAAACAATTTGATGCTATGACTTGTTATATACAAAAATTAACTAGTATACTTGAAGCATATCGTCAACAGGTAAAAGAGACATGGCCACCACCTTCTGACAAGCCTTGCCATCCCTTTCGACCAGGAGACCGGGTGTACATCAAGGTCTTTAGAAGAAAACACGCACTGTCACCTCGCTGGGAAGGACCTTATGAAGTCTTACTGACGACCTGCACTGCCATCAAAATAAAGGAAAAATCTTCCTAGATCCATGGGAGCCACGCCAAAATAGACCCAGAACATCGCTCTCAAGACAACTGAGAGATAATCCCCACAGGTGACCTTAAACTAAGGATTTCGAGGGCCAAAACCCAGGCCCCAGAAGCAGCCGACATCACGAAGTAGACAGATTTTCCCAAGATCACGGATCGAAAAAACCTACTTTGACCCATTTCCTCCCCCTTGCTTCAAAACTCCCTATATATATACACACTCACACACACAAACTATTAGTGGATATATATATATATATTTTTAATCATTTATTAGAAAGCTGACTGGAGAGTGCTGGTCTCTATCTGTCCCTCTTCCCTCTCTAAGTCTCCGCTATGGGCTCTTTTCCGATCTGCGTCTTGCTTTTACTAACCCTCTCCTTTTCAACAGGTCGGGCACAGACCAAACACCCCCTTATGCCAGTTTACCAAGCCCTAGCCACGCTAACTAATCAATCTGACTGTTGGTTATGTCAACAGCTAGATAGTGCAAAAAAAAACTTAACTAGTCTTTGTTCCTGCTGATATGAACACCTGGTAGACTAAGTACGGAAAATGGATGAATAACAGAGTATGGTATCCGCAACAAGGGAAACTTCACTCTGCTTCTTCTCCTGGTGAGTCACTTGGGCCCCAGAAAGACTACTTAGAAAGTCAAGGACTGTCCCTTGCCCAAGTACAAGCAATAGGTAAAAGTTTTTCCCTCTGCATTGAAAGTAAACATGGCGCTGGACCTTTCCTGGGTGACATACCGAGACAATATTGCAGTCAAACTCTGTGGTTTGATTCCACAGGTGGCATCTTCAGAACTCTCAAGAAAATTATAAGTGACTCTATCACTACTCCCTCTGGCACAAACATTTGCCAAATCACCAAGTGCTCTAGATGGCCTATGAGCCACCCGTGTGCAACTTGGGGTATCGCAGCTATCCGCATGGTTAGGCTGCCCAATGCCACAGACTATATATGGGTGGATCAAAAATCTGGACTCACCTGGTCAGGTGACAAGACCAGGCTTTATAGCTGCCAAAATCAGACTGCAGGCCTCCTGTACCAGCTATTCCGCAATCTATTCTGTTCTCGCAGACTGACAGGAACTCATGGGAAATGGAGATGTTTAGGTAGTAACAGTGCAAGTGGCACAGATCATGAAATAGTCCAGATCCTGGGAACTACAGACTCAATTCTAACCTTGTCTTTAAACTACACTGGTCTTTTCATTTTATGCGGCAACAAAGTGTATAAAGGATTCCCACCTAATTGGTCAGGACGATGCGGACTTGGATACCTGGCTCCTTCTGTCACCAAACACTCCACCTTAAATGCTAGCCAAATTACAAACTTGGGTTCGTTTGTTCATAAGATTGTGCCACATAAATGTGCCAGTCGAGAAATCGTGAAAAATCCATTTGTATATCACAACTCCAAGTTCTTTTCAGCCTTGAGAGTCCTATTCCCCAGCTTTGGAGATTATGAGTTGGAAAAGGCAATATTAAATCTCTCTATGGTAATAGAACAAGAGTTCAACACCGCCATGCAAACCTTGAACATACTCCAGTCAGAGATTAACAGCCTAGCATCTGTGGTGCTCCAAAATCGACGTGCTCTGGACGTACTCACTGCCCAGCAAGGAGGAGCATGCGCAATCATTGGAGAAAAATGTTGCTTTTATGTGAATCAAACAGGTCAAGTAATATCTAACTTAAATCTATTAAAAGAGAAGATTGACATTTTTCATCAGATAAACGAAGCTCACACATTTTATTGGACTGACTTATTTCCAGGATTGGGGGACTGGTTTAATGGAGTGTGGGGAAATATGCTCCGATTTGTTCTTTTCTGCTTGTTCATCCTCATTCTAATCTATGTTCTTTTCTCTCTTTGCAGACTTCTTATCACTCGGGTACTAACACGATTTCTCTCTCCACAGTCACCAGCTCAGCTTTAATATGTGAAACTTCTAGGGAAGTTTCAGAGGAGGGAACTGATGGTGCTCAGGGCAAGTTGCCCCAGGAAGCACCACTCTGGTATGCGGATTATTTCGAGCTGAAGACAATAAGGACTCAGAGAGCTCAGGAAAAATATTTGAGTTTCCCCTCCCAAACTGCCTAAAGAATTTAAAACCAAAAAATCTGTTTTAGGAAGAGGTTATTATCATGACTGCTATAAAAGATAATTTAGGATAGAGGTTACAATAGAAAAGGCACCAACAAGCCCATCTTATCGCGAGTTCTGTCTCTCTGGCCACATTCTTTGGATGGCCCTGCGAGGAGTTGTCAGACAATCGTTTACAAGGGAAGTCTCTATTTGTAAAGGTATCTCCCTCTCTGTAGTGGGAAAAGTGGGGGGTGAGCTCATTTCTAGTAACTTATCAATGTGGAAGGTGAGGCCTTGGGCTGCATAATAACATTACTCTTGTTTACTGTGCTTTAGTGGTAATCTCCTATAACTGACTCCCCCCACCCCCAAAATCCTCCTTTGTCATTGGCTGAAAATGATATTTAAGACGAGAATTTCTGCTATTGTGTTGAGAAACGCAGTGTCCCTGCTTTCTCCCATGTATACATGTTATTAAACTTGGTATTATTTTCTCCTGCTAACCTGTCTTGTTGATTATTTGGCCAGCCAGAAGAACCTTAAGGGAAAGGGCAGAGGGAGATTCTCCCTCTTCCCCGGACACCAGCAACACACGTTAAATGAAGATTGAGTCCCCTAAAAGTCCACCTCTAAACCAAACTGTTCAACTACCTTATTCAAGTCAGAATTAGTGTTGCATTTTGGTGGTCTTTTAAATAAAAGTGAATTACTGTTTTTGGTCTTTTCTAAGTTAGAAGTATCGACATACTTATCAGCTTTCTTCTAAACATGCTGGCATTGCCGCAGATTTATGCATATGAAAACAAACAGGCTTGTCCACATGGGTTGTGATGAGTGTGTCCACTCACCACGTTTGTCCAGTTGCTTGTAGCAGCTGAGCATACCGGGTGCCCGCCCACCTCAGCCTATAGTCACTGCAGCTCCTGCATTCTCTCTGTAAACTGCCTAACAGCTCTCTCTGCAGAACAGCACTGGGGTGTTTCTGTGGGTGGTGGCAGGTACTTGAGGGCAAGAACTTGATCTTCCATGCACAAAACCCATTTCCTGAGAACACCTTGCAGATGATTCTGCATCCACCCTCTGCTCAATGAGTATCGGCCGGCCGGCAGAATTTCCTCAGGGTAAACTGGGGATAACCAGCTGGCGGCCTCTGCAGCCTGTATTTCCTCTTGAGGCTCTAAGGGGGAAACTGAACTTCGTTGAACCTGGGCTTTATTCTTCACCATTCAGATTGTCTCTCTCAGTTGTTGCAGTGGCCTCAGCTCAGATGGAACAGTGGATGCCTGGCTGCTGGTGACTGGTAGGGTTTTATTGGTTTGAGAGATCCTGGCATCTCTATCAGGCTCTGGGAGCCACACATTCTTTGTGGAGCCGAGTTTCAAAGTAGTCTCTGGCTGCTTTTATATTAAGTATAGCTCAGGGAAAGATCTCCTGTTTTTATTCTCCCTCAGAGCTGACTCTACCAGTTCTGAGTCAAGTGATTCCTCTGAAAAACATGGTTTAGTAAATCCTTATTTTTTGTGGGAGCTGTTTTATTGGAGGGTTGTCGAAAATCTCCTAGAAGTGATGTAATCCGTCCAACGTTGGACAACTCAGCAAAGGTCCTAGTCATGTTCTGGGAATTCAACAGTCAGAAAGACTGTGTCCCTGCCCGCTATATAGACCCTCTCAGAGTCTATTGAGACCACCTCACCCTTAGTTTGTTATATAAAGGAAAATTGTCTACCACAGGCTGTGGTCAAGATGTGTAAACCAAGATGAAAACAGATATTGAAGCTAAAGTTCTGAGGACAATCTAAGCCAATTTAAGTTTGTTACTGTTGGGGGAAGAGAGAGAATCTCCCTCTGCCATTTTCCTTAAGGTTCTTATGGCTGGTCAAATAATTAACAAGACAGGTTAGCAGGAGAAAATAATACCAAGTTTAATAACATGTATACATGGGAGAAAGCAGGGACACTGCGTTTCTCAACACAATAGCAGAAATTCTCGTCTTAAATATGGATGTTGGAGGTGGGGGGAGTCAGTTACAGGAGATTACCACTAAAGCACAGTAAACAAGAGTAAGGTTATTATGCAGATTTAAGGCCTCACCTTTCACATTAATAAGCCCCTAGAAATGAGGCCATCCCCCGCTCTTCCCAAAACAGAGAGGGAGATACCTTTACAAATGGAGATTTCCCTTATAAATGTAAATGATTGTCTGGCAACTCCTCGCAGGGCCATTCAGAGAATGTGGCCAGAGAGACAGAACTTCCTATAAGATGGGCTTGTTGGTGCCTTTCCTATTGTAACATTTATCCTACTTTATCTTTACAGCCATCATGATAGATCTGTTCCAGGAAGGAGCCACCATGTCAAATTCTTTAGGCAGTTAGTGGGGGAGGTCAAATGTCCCTAGAGAAAACAACCAAGGTAAAGAGATAGATTTCAGGGTGGCCAAATCTTGATCTCCCACATTACCTAATTCTCCATTAAGCCCCTTCATTAGAGCCTTATAAAGAAAGTTGAGAAATATTAATTACAGGTTAAGACAGTATGATCTTTTTCATGTTTCTTTCAGGTCAAAACAGACAGCATACCTAGGAGGCAAGGATTCTCATCTTTTATTGATGGTTCTCATTAATAATACCGTAAATCTATCACTTTCTACAAAGCATTCCAATATGCATTATCTCACTTGATCTTCACAACAACATTAAGAGCAATAAATTCTACAGGAATTTAATTTTCGTTGTGGGATTCCGTTCCAGTATAGCTTCAAAAAGAAGGTGGAATTTGAGCTGACCCTCGTGGGAGGAGGCATGAAATCTGCATGAGTGTTTTTCTGTGAGAAGATTGCATCTCTTCCCATCTAAGGACTGTAGCCCCCCTTACAACACTGTTGATGCCAACAGACCATGCCTCTCTGTTCATGCCCTTCCATCTTTTCTTGTTATGGATGTACCATGGCCTTTCCTCTTACTACTATACCACCCTGCCCCGGGGCCTCTTCCCATATGGGAATATGGCAGAGGGTTGTGTGGGGCACTGCCTAGACTGGAAGTCCAGAGACTTAAATTCTAACCCTAATTTTGCAATAGCTGTATGGTGTTTAACTAATTTCATCTGTTAAAAAAACAAGGAAGGTAGTTGACAAGATAATCCCTTAGGTGACTCCTTTTAGTGTGGGGCTATTTACCGAGGTGTGGACAGAGGTAAGGAAGCCCATGGGAAATCTTGAGGGACCTGCAACTACAGAAGCCTTTACCACACCTGCAGAGTAAAGGCGTTTTGGCAGCTGGTTGAGAGGGGGAGCCTTGCAGGAGGGGTCTCTGGCAGGAGCTGTAGCTGTGGAGGGGACAGCCACCGCCATCACAGCCCAAGCTGGGAAGAAGTGAGAGGAATGCATTCCATGACCTTGCTCTCTTCCCGCCCTCCAAGCTCCTGCTGATGCCTCCCACTGGCCAAACCCAACAGGAGCCAGCGTGCAGAGGGGCCCAGGTGACAAACACAGCAGGGCTCAGCCTCTCGGGGACAGAGAAGAGCAGAGAATGGCTTTCAGCGGATCTAGGGGCAGATGGAATGTATCTCCCGGAGACCCCAAATTATGATGTGGCCGTTCTTTTCGCAAAGTGACAGGTTCTAGCTGCCATTTATTAGTTTGACTTTAGTCAAACAGCCTTTATTTCCATCTCTATTCGCAAACGCTCTGTGGTCATCTGCTGATAGAGTATCCATTTCACAAATCAGTCAGATTCTCTACAACAGCTGAAAAACATTGCTTTTTATTTGGTGACTGGTTGAACTTTATAAACACTGGTTTAGAAACCAGCACCGTATTTTCTTGGAAAAAATAAAATTATATCAGTAGTATAGCTTTGGTAGTCCTCTTAAAATAGATGATATTAGAACAATTATAACTTGGGTGACATGTGCTTAGTGTTGATGAATTTATAACAGGAAAACATTGAAGTGTTTGGAACTTTACAACCAGCATTATTCTATTGAACACTGCAAATGAAAGCATGAGGAGTAGAACTCACTGATTGTAATCTTTATAAGAATCAACATATTTGTATATACAGGTGTGTGTGTGTGTGTATTTGTGTCCTAAATAATGGCTCTTTTTTTCTTCCAAAAAAATAAACAAAGCATAATCAAATGCTTATGAAGCAAAATGCCGTGTTATACAATCTCATAGGTTTTACTTCAATTGTATTGAACCTAACGGAGCTACGTCATCAACGCAATGGAAGATTTTTGTGTCTAACTTGTGAAACCACGTGCTCTGATTTTCTTCTTTGTTACTACCCCAATAATCTATTGACATGCCTGGCTCTCCAGAGTTCTGAGAAGAATGCAGAAGGGTACAATGAGTCTGAAATACATGCATCAGATCTAACTTTAGGTTTGATGTTAAATAAACCCGAGAGTAAATATTGAGTGAAGAAAGAATGTTATCTTCAAACTCCAGGTTTTAGAATCTGTGCTCTTCTGTTTCATTCAATTAATTTATGAAATACAAGTTTGCTTTATAACACTGTGACATGATACGTTTTTACAAGCATAGAAATGTACTGTGTCTCTTTAAGCCTGTGTTTTTAAAATTTAACAAATAATAAGAAGTGGCTCCTAAGGGATCTGCACGGCATAACAGGACAAGTGGTTCTATCCATAGTTAGAGATGAGGACACAATTGACATTTAGATTTTCACATGGTTTCCCCCCAAGAATGTCATGCTGTGAAGAGCAGCCCAGCTGCCAACCTGAAAGGCACAGAATCAATAGACGTCCACAGTCTACGGGTGTGAATTTGGGAAAGGTGTGTAGCAAGGATGTGGGAAGTGAAGAAAAACGGGCCCATGTCATGAAGTCGCGGTGGAGAACGGGGTTGGGAGGATAAGCCTCAGGTCTCCTGTTCTCGTCCTCACTCCTCGGGGGAGATTATGTCTGCCTCGAGGGGCTATGATTTCAGACCTTGTGCAAGAGTCATGTATGGGAGTCCATGGTGTCCAAATCCATGAATAACTAGTAGGTGAAGACAGAGCAGGGAAAAGGCGGGTACTTTGTACTCAAGTCCTAGTGCTCACGATGCAGCGGGCTGCTAAGATCTCATTTAATCCCCTTCTAGTCAGGGTAGGAAGCAGTGGTTTAAGAAGTGTCATCTGGCTGATTCTAGGACAGATGTCCCTGTTCCCAAATACCTTCAACATAAAACCCCCCTCTACTTACTCCCTTCTTATGCCTCCCCTCTACCTGTATAAAGTCCCACATCATTACCTCCCTTAAGGAAAGCACCTGCAAGTCCCTATTAACATGGACAGACGTTAGTCCCTGTGGGGTCAGAGATTAGCAATCCTTCACACCTGGAGCCTAAATGATTTCACTGATCAGTAGACACTAACGAACATGGTGTGTGGAGAGGAGGACAGAGGCAGGGGCGCTGGAATGGGGAAGCGGGATATTTTACCTCAGCCTCAGGGTAGCCAGGAGGATAAGGCACTTGACTCTCAGGGGAGGGTGAGCTGGGGCGATAAGGGACAGAGAGGAGCTTTGACAGGGTGAGTCTCCCCGAAACTCCACTGGGCCCAGCTCCTCCACGGCGATGTAGCTCCCAGGGAGACGGTCCAGCAATGGGGACTCGGACACAGAGCCAGGGAAAGGCACACGTGCCAAGATCAGCCTCATCGCGGAGTCAGTCATCTGTCGGGGTGCTCAGCCCTGTGCTCCTTCATGTCCCTTGATTCTGCTTCCCTCATGTTCTTTTGTGATGAGAGGCCGCCCTCTCCTTTCAGGAGATGTTTGGGGATAAACAAACAGGAATATCGTCTGCAGGTCCCTCAAGTTCATCTGCTTCAGTGTCATAGTCTGTGGCTTGTGTAAAACGACCACGTGGGCCTTGAACAACCTGCCCCGGAAATGGCATGTGCTTGTCAAGGATTCTGCTGTGGAGCGAGGGGAGGAAGCGAAGCAAAACTCCAGAGAATTGTCCTTACCTGGGGTCTTGTGTGTGTGTGCGTGTATGCGTGTGTATCTGAAGGGAAAACGAAGATCTTTCAACTTCATGTATATAACTAGACGAAGTATTTTCAGGTTACCATTTATCATATAACCATTTTTCTGTCCTTTTTTGGTAGAGCAAAAAAGCATTGTAATGTCAATACCCTATTTAAAAAGATTGTAACCTATTAAAATTAACAGAATAAGAACAAGCTAATTATTTCACTGAAGTTGCTAAGTGTTGGCATTCTGTGCTACATATCTCTGTTATGGTCTTATGAAATGCAGAGTTGTAGAGCTGGTTAAGTTGGTATTGGTAATCTTTTTATTCACAACTCTGATTTATAAATGCTAACCTTCACCTGATTTTAAATGCAATTTCTTTTTCTGCTAATTTATATATGTAATTCTTGATGTAACTTATTTATAAATCAAAAGCTACAAATTTCTAATTTAGTGTCTGAATTTACAGATCCCTGACTCTTCATTAACTTCTTGATTTATAAAAAATGGACCAAAAGTCCCAGTTGATAGATGCAAAATCTTCTGCTGGATTTATGCACTCTAACCAAGAGCCCTGCTGTAAATCATTGTCGCATTTGCAAATGTTCTCATTAGTTAGTGCTTTGGCTGTCTCATTTGAAAACACCTTCTCTCTTTACTATTTAATTCTGATTTATCTTTTTAATATATGGCACGTTCTGATAATTTGTTGCTACCAAGTGCTGATTTATAAGGGCACTGTAATAAATTTTATAACATAAATTTTAAAGGCTTTAAATTAAGTCCACCAGATTTTTGAAAGCTTTACGGCTGAAAAACAATTCTCAGAAACATAAAGTAAATTTTACATTCTACAAAACAAAACATGGAGTGCTGGCCGTAAGAATGTCTTTTCTTTCTATGTTGTCTTCATATCCCCTGCATTAAGACTTTCCTTTCTAAACCAGTGCGTACAGTAGTTGGCTGGACCTAAGCAGACTTCCAAGAGCGAAGTATTAGTGTTTGACCTAAGCAGATTGATACAATTATTGTGTACTAAGCCTCTTGTCGAATTTTGGGGGGCCTGCATGTTTTTTTCTTGGTTCTCTCTTCTGTCGGTGCTTTTCATCTGCTGGGGATGCACTGGTGCATATTTGGACTTAAATCCCTGCTTTGGGGATTCAGAGCACTTGCTGGGTAGCCTGTTAATTACATATCTGTTGAAGATATTTATTGTTTCCCTGGCTAAGTGTGGAGGGATTTATGTTTATCAGTTTTATGCCCTTGCCTACTGGGGACTGAACTACTGCCCACTGTCAGAGAGAATTGCTCCTATAGGGGATTAGGGCAAACCCTGAGGGCATTGAGTAAGGATTAGCATTTTAGAATGATAATATTCTCAGAGGTGTTATGCACAGTAAAGGAAGTGGATGATTTTCCTCTTGATTATATCAAATCTGGCAGATCTGTGCGGCTCACTTTGTTCCTTAGGTTCATGTGATTCACATTTGTACTTTTCTCCTTCTGTGGGGAGAGTGATATATATCGTTGCGTGGTATCCTTACTACAAAGATTTCATCTTACCAAATTTCCAAGAGCTGAAAACTATCTAAAGTGGGCAATTAAAGGCATAGATATTCTTTTGGAAGAACTACCAAACAGTAGACAGAAATTGTTGCCCTGTAGTCTTTACATTGCCCTGAGATTTATAGGAATCTGGGAGATTTTTGGCAAGGAAAAATGGTGGATGGATAATTTACAATATAGCAGTTAGGTTTGACCATAAAGCATTTTTAACAACACAATTTTCAGAATAAAGTAGTCCATATGTTTTTCTTAAAGACCTCTTTTGGAGCTATCTCTGAGCCAGGCATGTGGACTGGAATTGGGCACGTGGAAGAACAAAGACAATGCTCTAGAAGATCAACACATGGTTTGTGTCCTCAAGGGCAAGTGAAGGAAGCAAGGCAAGATTCAAATCCAAAATAGTTAATACCCAACACAAGATTTTACTGGGAGATTCAGGGCTTTAGTTAGGTTTCCCTGCTGAGTAGCTGTGTAAGCTACTGCAAATCATACCAATCTTTCAGGGTCTTAGCTCCTCTACCTTACATAAAGGAGACTTGATTAACAAATATTCACTGAGTACGTACGTACTATTTGCCAGGCACTGTCAAAACTATTGCAGAGGGCCAGCCCAGTGGCGCAAGCGGTTAAGTGTGTGCGCTCTGCCGCGGCGGCCCGGGGTTCACTGGTTCAGATCCCTGGCGCGCACTAAAGCACTGCTTGGCAAGCCATGTTGTGGCGGCGTCCCATATAAAGTGGAGGAAGATGGGCACGGATGTTAGCCCAGGGCCAGTCTTCCTCAGCCAAAAGAGGAGGAGTGGCAGATGTTAGCTCAGGGCCGATCTTCCTCACAAAAAAAAAAAAATTATTGTGGAATTAGTGATCTATTAAACCACAGTTGACTTCATGGAGTTAAAGTCCAGAAAAGAAGGGAGAAATTTCTATAACTAATAAGGTCACATATGTTAGAAAAGTTTAAATACTGTAGAAGAGGAGAAGAATGCCTGAAGTCCCTTTCAGCTCTATAGTACTAGTGATTTTGTGATAGATGTTTATAAATCCATAAGTAATGAACATCACACATATTACTGTTACTTGTTCCATTTACTCCACACACAAAAAATGACCTTTAGGGTATAGTTATCTCCCGCCTACTGTCACAATATTTTCACAGAGTTATGTTATTAAACTAGGTAGTTATTGCATAGAATTAGTGATTTCAAACAGGAAAGAGAGGGAGAAATAAAATTGAGTCAAAGAAATGTTGACCTTAAACAAATAGACAGCCAGTTATTTCTCCAGCAAAAATAGGTTTATTCAGGATCAGCAGAGAATTGCAATTCCGGGTCTGCAACCAGGGCGAGCTGCGTGCAAGTCCCCCAGCGGCAAGGGAGGAGAAACTCTTTTATAGAGGGGAAGAGGAAGTTGAGAGGGCTATTGTAAACAAAGAGTTCCAGGTGTAGTGGCTTTTCATTGGCTGAATTGTGACAGTCTCTCATTGGCTGAGCTTCTTGCCAGTCAAGAAGAAGTCTTTCTTCTTGTTGGGGTCTACTATTGACGTAGGGCTTGAGGACTTCCCCTTTTGGCCCCCGGACTACATTTTAATGAGGTTTCTGTTTATTAATTTCCACATTTCACCCTTTTGATTAAGATCTTTCTCTGAAAGTATTGCTGATCAAGAGTCAGGTTTTTCTGGTTTCAGCAGCCTTTTGTCTCTTGATGCTAGGAAAGACTTTCCTCAGTGTCATAAAGGGAGAACTCTCAGGCATTTTTTTCCCCTAAAGTTCATATGTTATCAAGATCGTAGGCATTGGAGATCATCTGAAGCGTTATGTCATCATCAAAGGTTTGGCAGACAAAATTCCAACAGGCCTGGTCTGGACATCTTGGGAAGGCTGTCTCATCTGATGTCATCTGTTTCAATTCCAAGACATCTTTACTTTCAAGTCACCAGATGATGTGCAGGTCCAGTCAGGGTTTGGTGCTTTCTTTAGGCATGTCACGTGAATCCAAGAGTCTATTCCCTGGAGTTTTGCAGCACAAGGGTTAGTTAGCAGTACCTGATGGGGCCTTCCCAGTGAGGTTGCAGAGAGTCCTGGACGTGTCTTTTCCAATAGACAAAGTCTCCAGGTTGCAAAGTGTGACGTTTATGGTCTTTGTCTCCCTGGAGCACACAGAAAAAATTACTCTATCAAAACATGGTTATTTTTAATAGAAGCAATTAGGCCTTTGCAATGTTGGAATGTATCTCCTTTTATCAGCTGTGGGTCAACAGAGGCAGGAGCCAAGTGCATTGGGTGTCCTGTGACTTTCTCAAAGAGTGAGAGCTTGTGAGTTCCAATGGGAGTGGATCTGAGATTTAGAAGGACCAACAGCAATGCTTTTGGCCAAGGTATTTGCAGGGTCTCTACAAGTTTTGCCAATTCAATCTTAATAATGCCATTGGTGCATTTGACTAAACCAGAGGATTGAGGGTGGTAAGCATAGTGAAAGTGTCATAAAACTGGCTAAACAGCACAGACTTGTTAAAGTACCTGACTGGTACAGTGGGTTCCTCAATCACTATGAAATTCCAGAGGAGTTCCCCAGGTAGGGATAATCCTTTCTGAAAGGACTTTAGCCACAAAAGAGGCAGTAGCCTGTCTGCAAGGAAACACTTCAGTCCTGTGAGAAAACATATAAACCATGACTAAAACATATTTATAACCATGAGACAAAGGAAGTTATATGAAATCCGTTTGCCAAACCTGGTCCATTAGGCAGTTTAAAATGTCTGGCAGCAGTACAAACAGGCTTCCCCGGATTGTATTTTGAACTAGTGGGACAAATGAGGCAGGCACTTTTTGTGGCCTTCTTAATATTTCCCCACCAATATCGATTCATGAACGTTATCATTTTGTTAGTAAACCAATGGTTTAATGCATGTACAGTGGATAGGGGTGGAAATTTTAGAGTCTCTGGTAGGACTGTGTTGTTGTTTGGTCTGAACTAGAGCTTTCTCTTTTTGTCAAACCAACAATTGTTGAATTTCCACTCTTGTTTTTCCTTTTCTGAGGCCAATTATTGGGCTCCTCTAGCCAGTTTTTCCAGTTTTTCTAAGTTATCATTTGGGAAAATATCCCTTTGGACCATGACAGAGGCTTGGCTGTTGTTAGTGCCTTTAATTTTTTTTTTTTTTTTGTGAGGAGATCAGCCCTGTGCTAACATCTGCCAATCCTCCTCTTTTTTTGCTGAGGAAGACTGGCCCTGAGCTAACATCCGTGCCCATCTTCCTCCACTCTATATGGGATGCCGGCACAGCATGGCTTGCCAAGCAGTGCATCGGTGCACGCCCGGGATCCGAACCGGCGAACCCCAGGCCGCCACAGCAGAGCGCGCGCACTTAATCGCTTGCGCCACCGGGCTGGCCCCTGTTGTTAGTTCCTTTAAAGGTTTCATTCATCTCGGGAAATATCAGCAAGGTGATTTCCGTTAGCTTCCAGAGAGTCAAGTTTAGAATGCCCCAGGATCTTAATAATAGCTAAAGGAGCAGATAAAAGTAATCCAATAATTTCTGAACATAGTGGATATTTTTAATTTTATTTTTGCTGGAAGTTAGGAAGCCACATTGCTTCCACAACATTCCAAAATCATAAGCTACTCCAAAAGCATATCTTCTATCAGTATAAATATTGACAGTTTTGCCCTTGGCTAAAGTACAAGCCCCTGTAAGAGCACATAATTTGACCTACTGGGCCAATGTGGGCATAGATAAAGGTGCTGCTTCAACAATATCAAAAGGAGTTGCAATAGCATATCCAGCACGATATTAGTCATTGTCACCTCTTAAATTAGGACCATCAGTAAACCATGAGAGTTGGCATTACCCAAAGGAGTTTCCTGCAGATCATCATAAAGAGTCAGTAGGTGATCCGTCAGCATTAAGCAGTCGTGAGGGACTTCATTGGTAACAGAGGGGAGAACAGTAGCAGGGTTAAGGTTATTACAATGTAAAAGAGTTATGTGAGGAGCAGTTAACAAAAGGATTTCAGAGGAGGTGAGGTGGCTGAATGAAAAATGTTGAGTGTGATGAGAATTCAGGAGGGCTTCTACAGCATGAGATACAAAAATGATTAAAGGGGATCCCACAACAATTTTCTTGGTGGCCCTAACCGAAAGAGCAGCGGCAGTAATGGCTCTAAGCAAGGGGGGTATCCCAATGCCACAGGGTCTGGTTGTTGGCTATAATACCCTATGGGTCAATGGTGGTCCCCATGTTTTTGGGTGAGTACCCCAAGGGCATTCTGTTTTTATCATATACAAAAAGGAAAAAGGGAATCTGATAATTGGGATGTCCTAGGGCAAGTGGTTCATCAAAGTCTCCTTCAAGGCCTTAAAGGCTATGTCATTTGGTTCTTTTCATAAAATTGGGTTGGTGTTATTTTTCTTTAGTAAAACATACAGAGGTTTGGCTGTAAGAGAGAAATTTGGAATCCAATTTCAGCAATAACCAACTAGCCCAAGAAAACCTTGCAGCTGGCTCTTAGTTTTGGATTTTGGGAAACTTAGGACACTTTGAAGCCTGTCTGGATCTAGGTATAGCCCTTGTTCTGATATCAGATGCTCTAAATATTGAACCTGGGTTTGGGCAAGCTACAATTTCTCTTTGGCGACCTTATGGTCCTTGAAGGCTGAAAGCTTAGCAAGTGGTTGCTGTCTTCCTGTGAGGAGACTTGGGAGGAAGAGCAAAGAAGCAGATCATCCACATGTTGCAGCAAAGTTAAACCCCTAGGGAAATTTATACTATCCAGATCAGCCTTTAGGATTTGTGAAAAATAAGAAGGGCTCTCAGAAAAATCCCAAGGAAATACTGTTCAGGTGAATTGTTTTCCTTCCCAAGTGAAGGCAAAAAGGTATTGACTAGCTTCATCAACTGGAATGCTAAAGGATGCACTGCATAAATCATAAAGAATTTGCTTCCATTGGGATTGGCTGTTAAGCAGCGTATGAGGGTTAGGAACAACAGGGTGTGGAGGGATAACAATGTTGTTTATTGCTCGGAGGTCCTGGACAAACCTCCACTCTTGGTCTTTGGGTTTTATTTCAGGTCAAATAAGAGTATTACAGGGACTAGTACAAGGAATAACGAGGCCTTGAGCCTTGTAATCCTCTATTACGAGTTTTATGCCTTGAAAGGCTTTTTTACTCACAGGATATTGATCAATTCTGGGGAGAGCTTTTGAAGGATCTATTTGAATTTTGGCCAGAGGTGCACTGTGAATTTTACCAATATCGGTTGAAGATTTTGCTCTTAAGGAGGGTGGTTGTGGGTTCAACAGGGACAAACGATCAATGTCTCCAGAATCAGCTCTAGTACTGTCAGAGACAGAGCAAGTAAAAATGTCAAGAGGTCGTTTAACTCACCTGGTTGGCTGTTTTGAGGGATACTCAAATTTTAGAATTATTTTTCCCTTTTGGGAGAAAGAA